>NC_136804.1:11671641-12151641 GCF_951216825.1 Electrona antarctica
TCGATTTTTCAAAAATAGCAGACCTACAAGCTCGTAGCGCGCCACTCGGTGGCGCGCTATGAGCTTGTAGATCTGGTATTTTTCAATAGCTAAAGCATAACATAATGCTAACACCAAAAGGGGTTTCTGCCCAAAATGGGTTAATCCAGAAGATTTACCTTTTTCAAAGGATTAAAATATTTATTTTGCCATTTTGCCAATGCTTAAAATTTGAGACCAGCTAGTGTGTAACAAAACCAAGCCTCACAATCGTCAATTCAACATAATTTCAATCAAATGTGTACGGAAAATCTTTCAATTTGATTACCAAAAATAGAATGCTTGTTCTCAGTTATGCTTCAATTCTCCTTCAGATTAAAGGTAAGTGATATTCTTTAGTTTACTTTAAACACAAACTTTATTGTTTCTTTTTTTTCTGCCTTCTTTGAGTTTAATTCTAGTTCATATATAAATGTTTAAGATTTGTTTGAAGGTATTGTTGCATGTTTATCTCTTTTGGTTAGATATGCAAAATGGCCAATACAAATTTATGTAACAAAAAAAGCATTGCTATATTGTTTGTTTCATAACGGGCATCTTAGCCGTCTCTCCAGCTCTTTAATAAATAGAAAATACAGTTAACCTGAATGGATACAATTATCCTTCCGTATCCTGAACTGAAAAGGCATTTTCTGTAAGAGCTGGAGAGAAGGGGAGATGGGCAAACACTCTATAGCAATAATTACTATTAGAATATAAAGCTATTTAATACTTACTTTAACAAAAGAAAATCACTTGCTGCACCTTTAATACATTTTTTAAATAAAACGTTAAATGTTCAAATAAAAAAAAAAAAAAAAAAAATACTGAATCAATTGTTAGAAATTGAACTGAGCCTCAGTGTAATGGTTGAGTAATCAGATTGAACGAGACAATGGGACAATGATCGATCGTCGATCGGGCTTACGGTCAAGAGGCACTTCCAGGGCTGAGGTCAGGTGACACAGGAGTATTAACAGCACGGCCTCGGAGCCCGGCGCCCACTTCCTCTTCCTGTCCATGCTCGGCTGTGTCACGGCAACAGGCCTCCCTCCAGGTTCAGTGCTGTGTCACGGCAACAGGCCTCCCTCCAGGTTCAGTGCAACGTTCTGCTATGCCACACGACGAGGACGCTCAGACCGATGTTTGTGTGTTAGCATCCAGGCCACACACTCAGCTGGAGAGAGAGAGAGAGAGAGAGAGAGAGAGAGAGAGAGAGAGAGCAGGAAGAAAGAAAGAAAGATTGTTAATTAAACTATGAGAACGTATGCATCCTTAACCACGTAAACCCTCAATTCTTGGTAAAATGGACCCGAGTTGGATTTCCTTGTTTCCCTCTACACCAGATGTATTCGGCAAAAATAGCCGATCTACAAGTGCACAATACAGTACGTCACATGTGTGGGCTTATAGAGCATCAATCTTTGGCCAATGTTGTACCCAGAATATGAATGCTGGGGTTCAAGAGTTAAATGATCACTCAGTATGTTACAGTGTATAGCAGATGATCTATAGTGCATCGATCGCGTGCGACAGAGCCGGTAAACACAGACACGTGAGTTCAACATGCAGGGGGTCGGGGGTGGAATCACAGTTCTGACGCACGCACGCACGCACGCACGCACGCACGCACGCACGCACGCACGCACGCACGCACGCACGCACGCACGCACGCACGCACGCACTCACTGCCACTCGTACACATGCATGCGTCCCATAGTACGTTGTCTTCTATGTGCCATATGGGACAGATTGCACGTGTGCACACCCAGGAGAGATGGCTTCTGTCGTTTGGCAGCACAATGGCAGCGCAGACCGTGGGAGACAGATTCACGAGTACAGTCACCACACGCTTCTGTTGACATTAACAGGTAGTGTTATCAGTTATAGCATCGAGCTAAGTTGCATGTGTAAAATTACGTCTATTGTGTAGTGGGGCGAGCTTGCGTGTGCGTGCGTGACTGTGTGTGCTTCCTTAATTATGTCTGTGAACTGAAGAGCCACCAGGAGAACAATTTCACTAGAGATAAATGAACAGGAGAGCATTTGACAGTGTAGTAGGAGCTCTTGTGTTAATTGGTGATGATTTCCAGACAGACTGAAGGCCCAACGCAACCTAGTGCGATGCGCTGTGAGGTTATAGATCGGCTATTTTTGCTTTTATTGTACACAACTGTTGTACAGTAATAGTACATGGTTAATCGGTTAATGAGACTAATCGATTTAGTCGATTATTCAAAAATCGCACCCGTGTGAAGTGAGGAGCACTCGTATCATGTACAACATACATCATCAGCCAATCACATCATCGCTATGGGGCACACACATTGCTCAGCCAATCAAAGTCATCGCTATAGGGGTACACACAAACACATAAAGCTGGGCATAGGAGGGGTTGCAAAATTGTGGGATAAAAAAGAAAACCCAGCACAAACACTATTTATGAACCATTGAGACCTTTGTCATATAATCGGTAATATAATGCGTCGCAATCCGACGCATTGTGAGCTTATAGATCAGCTCATTTCAAATAACCGAAATGTACATAGGGCTGAAGTGGTTGTAATGTATGGTTTGTAATAATAATTGAAATCTACAAAGTAACTAGTAACTAAAGTTTTGAAAGAAATGTAGCAGAGTAAAAGTACAATATTTTCCTCTGAGATGTAGTGGAGTGGAAGTAAAAGTATTGGAAATAATCAGGTAAAGTACAAATACCTCAAAATTGTACTCAAGTACAGTACTTAATTAAAGTACTTTCTGTTACGTTCCACCACTGTGAAGCACAATGCTGCAGGCAGAAACATGTGTGCCTTAATGCTTTCCATTATTCACGATGCTCACATAACATACTGTATATGCTTTGACACGCCACATGCACTCACGGCACGGCACGCACACACAAACAGCAAACAAATGCACATACTGTACACACAGTGCTTGATTTAGACATACAGTGTTTAGCACAGGAGTATGTTCATTATGCATACTGTACCATAAAAGTGTGTATGTGTACACGCTTTTATGTGCGCACGCGCGCGCACACGCACACGCACACGCACACACACACACACACACACACACACACACACACACACACACACACACACACACACACACACAGATTCCTAGACATCTAGCAAAGCTAGTTAGTCAATTTAACCCCCAGGACAGGGCCAATTACACTGGCATGTCTAATTGGGTGTTACTCTCACTGTCGAGAGAGAGAGAGAGAGAGAGAGAGAGAGAGAGAGAGAGAGAGAGAGAGAGAGAGAGAGAGAGAGAGAGAGAGCGAGAGAGAGTAGCAGAGATTGAGAGGATGAGGTTGAGGTGGAGAGAGAGAAGATAGAGAAATATACTGTAGATCCAGAGTAATCACCTCCAGAGGCTCCAGAGGCTGTTGACACATTTGTTGTAGGTGCTAACTTAACTCCCAGAGTGTAGACACCACATGGATTCTCATGCTGCGTTCACAGCAGTGACAAAGCCAAAGTTACTGTGTCGTGTAATTAGGTCGGAAATAATTATCGTCAGTATCAGCCGAGAATGTAGGCGTATATCCCTGTTAATGCGCTAGACCTTTGGGAGATGAATTGTTGAGGTAGAGCGCTACACCTACCATCAGCTCCCAGTACTACCCTAGAACTAACGCTACCGCACCACTTGCCGCTCCCAAGCCGTGCTATTATGCCGAGTTGGCAGTGCCCGGGGATCGAATCCATGACCTTGTGGTTCAAAGGCAAGTGCTAAACTAAAGCATGAGGCCAGTCCGTTGCTCTCCCCAGGTTGGCAGAGCGAGTGTAGCGCCCAGGATTACAGACGACAATTGACACTGGGTTAAAACAATGGGTTACAAAAATCGTGGGATAAAAGGGAAAAAAGGTGAATGCTCTACCGAGTCCCGACTACTACATGTACTACATGTCCTGCCATAGTCCATAGACTACTACATGTACTACATGTCCTGCCATAGTCCATAGACTACTACATGTACTACATGTCCTGCCATAGTCCATAGACTACTACATGTACTACATGTCCTGCCATAGTCCATAGACTACTACATGTACTACATGTCCTGCCATAGTCCATAGACTACTACATGTACTACATGTCCTGCCATAGTCCATAGACTACTACATGTACTACATGTCCTGCCATAGTCCATAGACTACTACATGTACTACATGTCCTGCCATAGTCCATAGACTACTACATGTACTACATGTCCTGCCATAGTCCATAGACTACTACATGTACTACATGTCCTGCCATAGTCCATAGACTACTACATGTACTACATGTCCTGCCATAGTCCATAGACTACTACATGTACTACATGTCCTGCCATAGTCCATAGACTACTACATGTACTACATGTCCTGCCATAGTCCATAGACTACTACATGTACTACATGTCCTGCCATAGTCCATAGACTACTACATGTACTACATGTCCTGCCATAGTCCATAGACTACTACATGTACTACATGTCCTGCCATAGTCCATAGACTACTACATGTACTACATGTCCTGCCATAGTCCATAGACTACTACATGTACTACATGTCCTGCCATAGTCCATAGACTACTACATGTACTACATGTCCTGCCATAGTCCATAGACTACTACATGTACTACATGTCCTGCCATAGTCCATAGACTACTACATGTACTACATGTCCTGCCATAGTCCATAGACTACTACATGTACTACATGTCCTGCCATAGTCCATAGACTACTACATGTACTACATGTCCTGCCATAGTCCATAGACTACTACATGTACTACATGTCCTGCCATAGTCCATAGACTACTACATGTACTACATGTCCTGCCATAGTCCATAGACTACTACATGTACTACATGTCCTGCCATAGTCCATAGACTACTACATGTACTACATGTCCTGCCATAGTCCATAGACTACTACATGTACTACATGTCCTGCCATAGTCCATAGACTACTACATGTACTACATGTCCTGCCATAGTCCATAGACTACTACATGCACTACATGTCCTGCCATAGTCCATAGACTACTACATGCACTACATGTCCTGCCATGGGCACTACAAAAAGTTGAGCACGCTTCAACGTTTCATCATTTCCACTGCCTTTCTCTCTCCCCACAAATCCTGCACTGTTCTGTAAAAGGAAGGAAAAGGAAGTCTCAACATTAATCATTAAAGGACCAATGTCCTCCCCCAAAGGACGGAGCAGGCATTGTAGACGGGACCTTGATCCAGTTCAGCCTCCAGGGTAAAAGTGGTTCAACTTACTTTATGTAATGAGTAGAAGCACCTAGAACATTTATTTACACACAATTGGCTGGATCCTCTCCAGTGGATATAGTACGCCCAATGCTCTGTATGTTTGCATTTTGTCCCTCAGACAGACAGACAGACAGACAGACAGCCCAGGGTCACATCTCCAGGGAGACAGCATATTAACTGCCTTGGCATAACAAATCAGTAGACAACAGCTCCCCCCGTCCCCCGTCCCTGCAATTAACGCACGCACGCACGCACGCACGCACGCACAATGAACAGCCATGTACAGACACACACACACACACACACACACAGCGCCACACACACACACAGCGCCACACACACACACACACACACACACACACACACACACACACACACACACACACACACACACACACACACACACACACACACACACACACACACACACACACACACACACACACACACACACACACACACACACACTTAACAGCCATGTACAGACGGACACACACAGCCACACACACACAGAGCACAAAATTAACTGCCCCACGCAAATGTCAGCATCTCCATATTTCACCATCCAGAATGTCACAGACTATGCTGCTAACGTGCATAAATCTCTCCGCCATCAAATCAACACTGACACTGGTCTTCTGTTTCTTTGATATGCACATCCCCACCCGTGGTCATCCATCCTGACAGGGAGACACAGAGGCAGCATCTCTGACCATGTCGTATTGTCAACAGATCTCACTTAAAGCATATTAGCGCCTCTGAGAAACGTCATTACAGGTCGAGTTACGACACTAGCATGAATGGTTAAAGGTTAAAGTCCTACTATTTTTCATATACATAGCTGTATGCAAGCTTTGCTCTCCACATTTGACCCATCTCATGGAGCGGTGAGCCGCAGCCGCGCCGCGCCGCGCTCGGGAATCAGTTGTAGTTGATCTACAGTAAATCGCATGCAGACACGCACACGTGCGCGGGCCCATGCACGCACGCATGCAAATAATATATCAAGTACACACTATTGTATGCTGAAGCAAAGAGGGAGACAATAATCATTTTGCCATGGACCATTCTCTCCCAGGCTGGCCAGGCAGCAAGTCAGACATAAATGACCCGGACGAGAAAGAGAATGACAACATGAAAGCACAGGATGAAAGAGTTGAGGCTGGCCAGGAGGCTGAGACATCTCCTCCTCCTCCTCCAACCTCTCCTCGCTGACTCAGGCATTAGAGGTTAAGGGTCAGATGACTGGAAGCATGGGCCTCCAGCAGGCTCTATCTGCCATGTGTCACATGTGCCACTGTTCCTCCTCTCTCCCTCTGCATCCATGAGTCTGCTTTCCATCTCCATTTTGCCAGCTATATCTTAAAGCTGCAATGCATTCGTTTTATGTACTACGCGAGATTCGAACCCGGGATGCACGCGGCTGCCCGTGTGGGAGACCAAACATGTTCCGTCAGGCGTCTTCATTTCTCAATGGAAGCGTATAGGGAGACCACCTCCAACCACTGCAGCAGAATGCTGGCTCAACCCCATCTCACCCAAACATGGTCCAAACGGACCCCAAAATCCGTACATATTACACAACTACTGTTTTGGCCGGGACGGAGGCGTGGCTAAGGCGACTTTCACTAATACTGTATGTACTGTACAATGTTGCCAATCTGAGTTCGGGTTTGACATTATTTACGATTGTGAGCTATTGCAGGGGTTCTCAACCCGTGGGTCGCGACCCCTCGGGGGGGTCGCCAAATTATTTTAGGGGGTCCCCAAACAAGCTCGTAGCGCGCCACTCGGTGGCGCGCTATGAGCTTGTAGATCTGCTATTTTTCAATAGCTAAATTATATCAATGCTTAAAACACCAAAAGGGGTTCCCGCCCAAAATGGTTTAAGGTTATTGTAGCAGTCAATATATATTGGGGGTCGGGAGGGGGCGGGGCGGGGGTCCCGAGACATTGCCAAAGCATTTCCGGGGGTCCCCGGCCAAAAACGTTGAGAACCCCTGTGCTATTGGGTTACAACTCGGACGGGGCTGGGTCGGCTCTACCAAACTTTCCAACGCTTGACACGGCAACTCACTCGCTTTAGCTCGCTCGGTGGTGTCTCCCGTGGCTCACGTTTGGTAGAGACAGCGCCCCTCCATCACAGTCTATGGGGAGGATTTCAGTGTAATATGTACAGATTTGGGGGGTTTTCTAGGCGTGCATGTACGGGATTGCAATCCGTGCTACTGTGTTTGGGTGAGACCGTGTAGGCTAGCTATATTGCATTAACATACTCTACCATAGAGAGTGGTTACATAGTGTTTTATTCCTTCAAGTAAGATCACAGCCTGGTGTTGAAACCAGGTCTGGAGGCATGGCACAGCCTGGTTGAAACCAGGTCTGGAGGCATGGCACAGCCTTGTCAACCAGGTCTGGAGGCATGGCACAGCCTGGTTGAAACCAGGTCTGGAGGCATGGCACAGCCTGGTTGAAACCAGGTCTGGAGGCATGGCACAGCCTGGTTGAAACCAGGTCTGGAGGCATGGCACAGCCTGGTTGAAACCAGGTCTGGAGGCATGGCACAGCCTGGTTGAAACCAGGTCTGGAGGCATGGCACAGCCTGGTTGAAACCAGGTCTGGAGGCATGGCACAGCCTGGTTGAAACCAGGTCTGGAGGCATGGCACAGCCTGGTTGAAACCAGGTCTGGAGGCATGGCACAGCCTGGTTGAAACCAGGTCTGGAGGCATGGCACAGCCTGGTTGAAACCAGGTCTGGAGGCACAGCCTGGTTGTCAAACTGACATTATTAAATCTACTAGTACGGACACACACGCACGCACGCACGCACGCACGCACGCACGCACGCACGGTCGCACGCACGCAACACACTCACGCACGGACGCACGCACGCATTAAGCACACGGCAGCCGCAGGCCACCGCAAGTCCTCTAAGTCTAACACTACTAGGGGATGTGTGAGAATGAGAACATAATACAAGTGCTGAAAAAGAAGGCACTGGACTGGAATATACAAGTGCTGTTGCTATCGAATCCAACTCAATATAGGCTTGCGTGAAATGTATGATATACCGTATGTACTAGTCTGTGCAGTCTATCTATGTGTGTATTTTGTGATTGCCGGTAATCTTCTTCTCAAAGTACTACTATTACTGCTAAATTAGTAGTACTAATTCCAGGGATATAAACATAACGCTACAGTAGCCTTTTAAGCTGTACAGGATCTCAGTCGCCAACCTACCAGATATAGTTGGGACCCTCAGCCATGAGACAAACCAAAAATACACACAGAGTAACCGGAACCATCATCCATTAAATATGAAGCCACCATAACTAGCCAATGATCTACTTGGTTCGGCAAAACAGCAATACAGCTATTGCCTATACTGTACAGTATAGGCAGAAACATGACTTGTAGGCTGAAAGACAGAAAACAGATCGATAGACATGAGGGCCTTAAAGGGACACTTCACCCTTTTTGCAAAAAAATACATCTTAATGACGTTTAGAAGATTTATAACACTTTCCTGGGGATCTTTATGTGTGTAATATGTGGTTTTAGATATTTTAGATTTTAGCAGTGAGCCCAGTGTCTCTGATGTCATGGACACTGGGCTCACTTACTTCCTGGACTACATGTTGTCTCAGTAAGACAGCCCTCCCTATCCACAAGGAGGAGCAGTGCACCAAATAATTATGGGAATTATAGTCCAGGAAGGTAGTGAGCCCAGTGTCCATGACATCAGAGACACTGGGTTCACTGCTACAATCTAAAATATCTAAAACCACATATTACACACATAAAGACCCCCAGGAAAGTGTTCTAGATCTTCTAAACATCATTAACATATATTCTTTTGCAAAAAGGGTGAAGTGTCCCTTTAAGTGACATGCATGGCCATGTAAAGCACAAGGACAAACAAACACATCGTGAAGGACACAAAAACAATCACACACGGCACAGAGATACATGCAAGGACACACACACGCGCACACACACTCACACACACGCGCACGCACACACTCACACACGCGCGCAAATACTGTCAAGGACACAGACCAATGTACAGCTGTGATTACCTATAGAGGCAGCATTGTGTCTCTAGACTGGAGTGAAACCTGAACTCCATTGTGTTGTAGTGGTTTGAAAACGGATTCTGTAGCTGTGACACTTCTGTGAGATGATTATCTTGTATTGCCATATATTGTTTTTTTTAATGGTATCTGTCCTTCCTGCAACCAGAACAGGAAGACTGTGCATTCAAAACAAAACGTGTCTTTGAAAAGTGACCCCGTCCTCTTTAAAGATGACTGATGATTGACATAACACGAACTAATCGGACAACCTAAAATGACTGTAGGTAAGGTAACTTAGTTTGACCCTTGAAAAGACTAATTGAGAAGGGAGACACTTAAGGGCCGGGCTACACTGGGGACGGAATTGTCTCTGCAGCGATACGCTGCCACTATAATGAATGGAACCCAGCTGCGGTGCGCAGCTTGTGCTCTATTATTCCGGGTGTCCGACCGTGGGTGTTCCGCAGCCCTTCGCGTGTGTCCGTGCGTGCGTGTGTTAGGGCATTAAGCAACTAGTCGACTAGTTTACTAGTCGACTAGTAAATCCACTAGTCGACCTTGCTGGTACTAGTTGACCAGTTGATAAGAAAAAAAAAAATATATATATATATATTTTTTCCCCCGATTTTGTAGGCCTCAATATCAGGTAGATTATAGTTATAGTCACCAATGTACACAGTTTTTAAATGTACACATATTTATTTCCAAAAAAAAAAAAAAACTTTTATTTTATTTTTTTATAACATAATAGGTGGTTAAACAACTAGTCGACTAGTAAACTAGGCAACTAGTCAACTAGTACAAATGACTAGAAGTAAATGCCCTAGCGTGTGTGTGTGTGGGGGTCCTGGAACATCCAGACCCCCAGGAACGCGCCCAGGGCTTGTACAGTGGTGTACTCTGTGCCACTTTACGCTGTGCTGTACTCTACTGGACACTTTAGCGTGTGGGGGTGTCCGTGCTCGGACACGTACACCGTACATACTTACATACATACACACATAGCTGCGTAATGGAGTGGAGGCACCGCTCAAAAAAGAAAATGTCAATACGGAACTCTCCGTGGGATGGACGAATTGTCGGTGCAGCCACCTAAGCTGCGTACAGTTCCTTTCCACGTTTAGTTTTAATCCTACTATAAAAACAAACTCTTAGAATTAATATACAGCATGACACCAGAGTCATCATCACAAAAATAATGAAATAGGGTCAAGGGCAGAGCTAGTTACAGAGCGTCCCGTACCCTTGGCAATGTGCAGTCCTGAGAATTCCCCCCCCCCTATAGAGAGATGTGAATCTCATTACTAAACATGGACAGGAGAGATACAAAGCCGCACTGATATAACCGGCCGCTGTGTAAATGTCTCTCCACCTCCCTCGTTTCTCTGCTCCGTCTCCGCCCGTTTCGTTCTAGACACTTGTGTTTGCTCAGTCATTCGCCATCTCTCTCACTCTCTCTGTCTCTCTCTCTCTCTCATCTGAGACATCACTAGATCAGATCAGGTCTGTCTGTCTGTCTGTCTGTCTGTCTGTCTGGCTGTCTGTCTGTCTGTCTGTCTGTCTGTCTGTCTGTCTGTCTGTCTGTCTGTCTGTCTGCCTGCCTGCCTGCCTGCCTGCCTGCCTGCCTGCCTGCCTGCCTGTCTGTCTGTCTGTCTAACTTCCCCTGGGATCACTCACTGGGATCACTCTCTGAAAAGGGAGTGATGAGAAGTGAAGGAGAAGTGATGAAGACTATAACCTTCCTGTGTGATGAAGACAAATGTGTGTTTGCTCAGAGATGAGTGGTCCAAGCCTACTGCATTGTGTGAGAGAAGAAAATTGCCTCGAGATGTTCCTGGCAACAAGCCTTAATTGGGATTTGTCTTGGTGAAAGAGTGAAAACAAGAAAGAGGTAAACTAATATATCATCTCACCAATACATTTGAATAGCAGGGCAGCATTCACACGCCTCTCTCTGTCTGTCTTCTGAGGAGAGTATTATTTACTAAAGCGCACTTTGTGCTGCGGACAATAGGTGGATAGTGTTGCACTTTTGTCCACCTGGGAGGGAAAGAGAGACGGTTTACGGGTCTTGGGAACAGAGCCGACATTCTTAAACTGTATAGTGAAGTTTATGCACAGGGTATATTATACTAAGGCATATGTTCTGGTAAACAAATGCTAGACATGGAGACATGTGGCTTTGCATGAGGATGCATTGTAGACACACAATAACTGACCCATAAGGATGAGGTAATGACGTACTTGTGTTACTGATTCTAAGCTGCTTCTTCTTTTATAGTATTGTACTGTACATACTTTGTTTGTACATCGGTACAGCTTGCAGTGCGTCGTAGCGCTGATCGGCGCTCATTCCCAGCAGGCGACCCAGGAGGTTACCTGGGGCTACCGCTCCAGGAGGCCAACAAACATTACCCCATTGCCGTAAGTTCTGACGACAGAAACACCCCTTTGTAATGATGACATCAGTAGGAAACCTCAAGGCCCCCGCGGCCCGCGCGTGTGTTCAATGAGGTGCTCTAGAATGGTGATGTGGTCTGTTGATACACATCTCTGTGAAAATCATGCCGTTGTTCCTACTGTATACCTTTAGCTAAACAAGATTGCCTAGACATACTGTGCATGACTGTTCTTCTCACAGTGCACTACTTGACAGTCAAAAACAGTACCACTTGGGAGATGCGACAGTACACAACCACAGTCTTCCACTGTTGGCCACTAGGGACTCGGGAGCTTCCCAGTCCAACCACAGTCTTCCACTGTTGGCCACTAGGGACTCGGGAGCCTCCCAGTCCAACCACAGTCTTCCACTGTTGGCCACTAGGGACTCGGGAGCTTCCCAGTCCAACCACAGTCTTCCACTGTTGGCCACTAGGGACTCGGGAGCTTCCCAGTCCATCCACAGTCTTCCACTGTTGGCCACTAGGGACTCGGGAGCTTCCCAGTCCAACCACAGTCTTCCACTGTTGGCCACTAGGGACTCGGGAGCTTCCCAGTCCAACCACAGTCTTCGACTGTTGCCCAAAGGCAGCTAACAGTACAACCAACATCCACTGTTGGTCATTGGGAGCTGATCTGCCGAGTTGTTTTAAGAGAAGCTTCCTTCTGGAGAAAAAGAAAAGAAATGATCTATTTATCTGACTAAAGCCCTTCCGGAGAGAGACCTCACAGTGCCTTTGTCCCCCACTTTGCCCTAACCAGACCACAGACAGCAGGGCTAGTCAAAACAAATGACCTCAGCCTCTGTCACACACAATCTCATATACTTACAGTAGACATTAGAATCACCCACACCAGCGGACATTAACAGCCTTGGACAGACACACGCACGCGCACACGCACACACACACACTTCAAATTTCAATTCAATTCAATTCAAAGGGCATTATTGTCATGAGAAAACAAGGAAGAAGTACAATCAAAACAAAATGTATACGTACAATTGAAAGTCAGACTCTCCAATAAATCAATTTCCATGTACCGAGATGGCGAGATCACACGATGCAGCTAGAATACACACAATGATTAGTCTTTAGGGTGGGTGTGTTCCATTTGATATCCTTTTCCTATCACAGCAGCTCATCTTCATCACAAGCCATGGGCACAGCCAGAGCAGAGGGCCCTGCAGGCCAGATCCATATGGAGAGTGTGTGTGTGTGTGTGTGTGTGTGTGTGTGTGTGTGTGTGTGTGTGTGTGTGTGTGTGTGTGTGTGTGTGTGTGTGTGTGTGTGTTTTGACATTGTTGTACTTCGCCCAGGAGATATGGGAGTTTTTTTGTCATTAGTCCTGTTTTTGAAATCTCTCTGTATGTGATTGCAATATGTGTCTCTGATGTCTTGGTATACAGTGGACAGATGCTTAGGAAATGTGTGCAGTGGGTGCATAGTCTGTCTTCCCTAGGGAGACAGGTCTGCCTATGACGGCCTTTCTCGATCGCAAGACTGTGCTCACCGAGTCTGTACCTACTTAAGATTTGTCTTTGTTTTGGGTCGGTCACGATGCTCAGGTTTTCTGCCACAGTGTATTCTCTGTTTAGACAAGTGGTGTTCGGGGCGATTCCAGCACCATCCGCAGAATGCTCCCAGTGCCTGCTGCTCGCCGGTGGCTTTATGAAGTGCTGATGATCAGCATAATGTGCGACATGGCCACACACACCACCAGCTCCCACCCGCCTCTCCCATGAACGCCCTGGGGGTCCATTGTCCTGGTCCTGGTGTTTACTGGTGGGAGAATGCTGAAACTGCAGAGCTGCTCTATAGGGGGCACGGTGAGGACAGGACAAGCAGTGTAAAGAGATACATTCTAAAAGATCTTTTTGTTCTACCTTTAGTCATTATGCCAATTCCTAATTTCCCCACCTACAGTTGGTCGTGAATAGTAGACCTGTGGTTCTGAAAGTAGGGTCTCTTCTTCCAGGGGCCTTTTAGGAGGATTCAAGGGGTCCCCAGCTAAATTACCAAATGGACCCTTATAGGTCTGTAAATCTCAGAGTTATAGGGTCTTAATTTAACCATATAGCACTGTATTAGTATACTAAGAGTGGACAAGCAATTACTATTGTTGTGGTTGTAGGGGTGTGGCTGTGGCTCATTGGTTTATCTTCTTTGTTAAGGAAAAAGGTTGATAGAATTCATACACATGCAGAATTCTCACACATTGCGTAGCTCCACAACCCTGACATCCATAGCTGCGTAATATCTTTTTTTTTACACGTCATATAAAAGCATATACGTATGCGGACGTCTCTGACGTTTATAACAAACCAAACTGTTTGAAAATGTAGCAAGTTATGGTTATTTAAAAAGTACATGCCCCATAGACACAATGTTATGCTGCCCCGAATTAAGATGGCCGCCACGTAGCGACGTCGTCGCTCTCCATTGGCCAGCAGCGCGGGTGAGGCATCTAGCTTTCTTATAAATATATCTATGGTGGGCCCGACCTCGCAGAGCTGCGACTGCTGCTGCTCTGTTCACAATAAATTGTGGCAGGTACGTTCACAACTATACTGTACAGTGTGGCACGGTTTATAGACAGAAACACATGTTGGTCCGCGGTGACCACGGTGGCCTATACTGATGTCTCGTTAGGCCGCTGTAGCCAACACTGAAATCTAAAACACGCTTCCCCGGTTTTGAATTGAATAGCAAGTACAATAGGAATCGCTGCATCAGTGTTCATGTGATCCGTTTGCAACTCTGAGAGAGTTCAATGAACACTGTGTGATGCACATCACGCACAGTGGCTCATCATCATAGTAGCTACTGCTGACTGGTCTGGAACCAAATATACTAATACTAATATACTAACCCAGCCAAGGGCTGGGTTAGTATATTAGTATTAGTATATTTGGTATATAGTATATTGGTATATAGTATATTTGTTGGATTAACGCCCCCACGGCTGTGTGTGCGTGTGCGTGCATGCGTGCGTGCGTGCGTGCGCGTCCTGTCGGAGGTCATCTTCATCACAAGCCATGGGCACAGCCAGAGCAGAGGGCCCTGCAGGCCAGATCCATATGGAGAGTGTGTGTGTGTGTGTGTGTGTGTGTGTGTGTGTGTGTGTGTGTGTGTGTGTGTGTGTGTGTGTGTGTGTGTGTGTGTGTGTGTGTGTGTGTGTGTGTGTGTGTGTGTGTTTCTATGCATGATGTTTAAAATACAGTAGAAACAAGGGCACATCAGAGAACAAAAGATGTATAGTGATAAAGAGTGTGAGAAGAGACAGAGTTCAGACAAGACAGAGAGAAAAGCAGAAAGATTAGATTGGCAGATACTATAGGCATCCTGTAGCTGCTGTAGATCGATAGATACATTACATAATTACAGTAATGTACTTACTAATGCAGGATGAAGGCAGGGTGCCTATGAAATATTAAAATGGCTGTGGTTTTTCCCTACAGCAAAAAGCCATCCTTAACCATACAGTAATTACGTAACAGTAGAATACGGAAATCCAATCATTTAAAAAGCTTTCATTCGAGTCACAGCAGTCCAGGTCATCGTTTATCACAGGGTATCTCAAAGTGGGGTCCACTTTGAGAGTCATTTATCACAGGGTGTCCTTACTCCTTTGCTACTGTAAATGATTGTTTATAGAGAGTATGCACATGCATGTTTTTCCCATCAGGACACGCCCCCCTCATCAAGACTGACTGGCAACACATTGAGCAGTTGGAGTGCTGGAAGTGTTGGAGTTTGGAAGCACTCGTTGGAAATCACTCAACCGTCCTGCGTACCACCCGTTTCTAAATGTCACATAATGCAGGAGGCAGCAAAATGTTGTGTTATTGAAAACAAGCACTTCCAAACTCTGACACTTCAAATGCAGGGCATTTTTTGTCAGAAAGTAGCTCATAACGTTTCTATGGTGGATTTTTATGAAACAAAAACTTTGCAGATAGAAAGAGGATAATTCAAGCTTTTCGTACAGCTGCAATGTTGGTGAGTTTAACATTGTTTAATGCAATCAGACAGAACTTTTCTGTTTGGATGAATGGGGCTGTCAAGGCCAGAAAGTAGTTTTTTGCCACTCAGTGGGCGTTCCCGCATAACTTCCAGGTACGATGATGTCATGTGCATACCCTCTATTAGGAACCAAATGGACCCTTACAGGTTTGAAACTAAAGTGTACAAATGCAACCAATTATTGGTTCCATCTGTACACTCTGAGTTATGGGGGTCTGTGGCCTAATGCGTACAAAACTCTCTTCGTCTTTGAACCCCCCCCCCCCCCCAGAAAAAAAAAGCCTGAGAACCCAGAGGACCACTGGTTGGTAAGTGTATGGAATTTAAATGTGTATAACACTGTGAATTTGGAACGGGGAGCTTCTCTAGAAACCTTCACTTGACAAATAATTGTTGAGGGGGAAAAATGAAGTAAAATCAATAGCCATTCTGGTTTTAATACAATGTTTGGATCTGGGCAATATGAGAGGGGTTCTCATATCGATAGTAGCCACATAAATCCATCTTCTCATTGGTATTCCTCTGAGCCATTGCTATGTAAAAGGTATTGATGAATAGCTACAAACACGTGGCCTTGGTACGTGACTATGGGCTGTATGTATAGGAAGTATGACATGACTTACTATGTATGTGTACGTGCGTGTGTGTGTGTCTACAGGAGTGCGTTGCATGCGTCAATCTGTGCATGAACATGTTAGTATGTATTTGCGTGACTGTGTGTGTGTGTGTGTGTGTGTGTGTGTGTGTGTGTGTGTGTGTGTGTGTGTGTGTGTGTGTGTGTGTGCGCGCGCACACACAAGCGTGTCTGTGTGCCCGCCCTTCAGGTCAAAGCCATTGATTCTGTGCCTATAAAGATCTAAACACGCACGCACACACACACAGGAGCACACACACACACACACACACACGGGAGCACAGACGGGAACACTCGCAATCACAAAACTGTGATTATGTTTAACCTGACATATTGCGGACATAAAAAACATACACGTGTGGTGTGCACTGTGCACACACATACTTGGGATCATGTGTGGCCCCTCCTATATTCAGCTATTAGTGTAGATTTCCGTCCTACACAAACATTACATTCCCATTGACAATGAATGGAGAATTTTACATCATGGTGTCTGAGCAAATCGGCTTAGTGTCTATTTTATGATGATGATGATGATAAGAGCACTCCTCACTTCACACGGGTGTTATTTCATTGTATTTAAATACCCAAAGTGGTAGTATTTAGTATTGAGTTGTAGTGAACTAATTAGAATAGTGTTGGTCCTTATCTTTAGGTATAGAGGTTATCAGTGGCGTTGAGGTCAGAGGTCAAAGGTCATTGAAGAAGCTTTCTGGTTCTAGGGCCGCCAGCCTGGAATAAACTGCTACAGCTTGGACAGTCACCCTCTGTAGATGTCTTTAAAGCACCGCTCAGAAACCACCTCTTCACTCTTGCTTTTAGTTGAGCTTTTAAAACATTGTTCTGCCTGATTTGCTGCAGTTTTCATGCTCTTTGCTATTGTTTTATTGTCTTGATGTTACTCTGTTTTAATGATATTTCATGTTTTTCTCTTTTCCACCCTCATGGGTTATGGGTTTATGCCATGAAAGGTAGGTGCTACATATAAAATAAAGTTTATTATAGATGGGTTTGGAGGAGGTGAACTCTTCATGACATCTGACACATCCTGAGGAAGCATATTGATGTCAGTCTCCTCTAACGTGACCTCACTCTCTCTCCTCTCCACACTCATGAGTCATTTACACTGCGTAGCACGATGGCGTCACGCCACAAAGATGGCCGAACAATAAGCTTGGAGCAGGGAGATGTGCTATTTGAATTACCTTTAATGGAAAATGTATTGATCCATTTCGTCGTTACATGTTGATGTTGAATCTAGAATGTAGTACCGTTCCCCCTCATCATCATCGTATGTATTGACACTAATCGTCCTGGGTACCATATTCAGAGGAACAGTACCACCACCACCATTGTAAACGTATGGAAAGAGTCTCTCAGTGAAGGTGTGTGACAGTGTGAAGGTGTGCAGGTGTGTGTTAGTATCGGGATCAGAGAAGGACAGCTCACCTCCGTTCCAGTCCAGCTTGACTCTGATCCTCCAGGGTTTCAGATTCACCGAGAGATCAGTGATTGATCCCGAGGACTCGGCCGTGTATCTATCTTGATATAACTCGATTCTCCAGCATGGGCCCTCACTGTCTCCTTTCCTCTGGAAGGACTCGGTTAGCACACCTACTGTCCAGTCCGTGTTGTCCCCGACCTCCACATCCCAGCTGTGAGTCCCCGGGTCAAAGCCCTCAGAACCCAGGACGCCGCACCACCAGTCAAACCTCTCCGGGTTGTCAGGAAGCCGCGGCTGTTTCTCTCCAGGTCTGACGCTGGTCAGATCATCCGACAGCGTCTGCTGTGGATGGGCAGTGTTGGGGTCCAGAATGACAGGCACGTAGGAGACAATGTCCTTCATCTTGTCCCAGACTCTGAAGGCCAGGTTTCCCAGGTGTCTGGTCACGTCTATCAGCGCTCCCGAGACCAGCTGTGGGTCCTGCAGCGTGAACTGGACTCTTTCCACTGTGGCCTTGTAGTTCTGCGGAGACGAGATGTGTTCGTCTCTCAGCTCCTCCTCTATGGCTCGGATTGTGTTTGAAATGGTTGATCTCTCTCTGTTCAGACCCTCAATCTTCTCCTTCATCATCTGACTCTTCTGCTGCTCTTCCTCCCTCAGTGCAGCGATCCTAGCCTCCTCTTCCTCTTTCAGAAACTGATGAAGCTTCTTAAACTGCTCCTTGATCCTCCTCTCCGTGTTCTGGGTCTGGACCTCGATGTGTTCTGCTGCTTGGTCACACTTTGTTTTGACGTCATTAAAGACCTTTAGTTTCTCCTGCAAGATCGTCAGTGATTCCTCGGCTGCCTCCATGGGATCCATTTTCCGATGTTTCTCTGCGATGAAGGTCTCACACAGGTTCTTCAGGGCCAGGTTACAGGGTGGATCAGCCAGTGAAGATATTTTCTTGCAAACTGGACATTCCTTAGTGTCCTTATGTTTCCAGCATTCCTGCAGACAGGCTTTACAGAAGCTGTGGCTACATAACAAGACGACAGGATGTTTGAATATGTCAAGACACACAGAACAGGAAAAATCTGCCTCTGAAAAGGACAGTTTCCTTTTTCTGAAACAGGAAGCCATTAAATCTCAGGGAAAAGCTACCAACACTTTGCTCAAGACAGGACATATATTCAGTTTAGAGATGACATCACAATGATGTCACTGTAGTCGTGTGTACATCGTGGTAGTGAGAGTGTAATTCCATAGAGATGAAGTCATATTTTTGATGTCCGTATGGAACATCGCATTTGGGCAAGAGTGGAGGACAAGAAACCTATTATGTGAAAAATATTCGGGGATTTAAATTTTAAAGACTTGGCCCAGTGGGACCAGTGGTTTGCAAGATTAACTAAAAATAACGGTAGTGGGTCGCACACACCAAGACTTCAGTTCAAATTGTTTATTTCATATTTGAACAGGGAGAACAGTCAGAGCGCGGTGGTCACATGAAGAGTAATTTATTGCAAGATTAACTACAAACGGACGGACGGACGGACGGACACACAAACACAGACAGAAATGCTATTAACACGCTCCTTCAGGATGATTAACCCCCAATTTAAATCATTCTGTCTGAGTTTATTTCTCAACAATGACCGCCGCACCGTCACTTATTGCGTGCCTAGCCCCTCCTATGTCCAGCTTTGAGGGTTTGTGTAAACACACACATTGTGCTAACACAAACACTGAGTGCCATTGACAATGAATGACCAGCTTTGAGTGTTTGTATAAACATTGCGCAAACAGAAACATTGAAGACGAAGGTGAGGACGCAAATTGTGATTGGCCGGAATGAGATGATGTATGATGATAAGAGCGCCCCTCACTTCACACAGGTGTGATTTTTCACTATCTTGCACCAATCTATCACTCTCCCTCTCCATCTCCTTCCCTCTCTCTCTCTCTCTCTCCGTCTCTCATGCTATAGCTTAAATGGGAGCTATGGGTGGATGGAGGTGTAAAGCAACAGGACATGGAATGATGGACAGAGAATGACAGCGAGAGAGAGAGAGAGAGAGAGAGAGAGAGAGAGAGAGAGAGAGAGAGAGAGAGAGAGAGAGAGAGAGAGAGAGAGAGAGAGAGAGAGGGGATGATGGGGGGATGGGCTGTAAGGTGGTGACGGAAGAGAGATGGTTTGCGCCCTCTCCTGCCACCCACCACCCATCTGTTCATAGGGATAGCTCATAGAGGGAAGAGAGGGAAGAGGTAGGGAGGGAGGGAGGGAGAGGTGCGGGGCAAGGCTAGAGACGGGGAGAGGAGAGACTACATATTGTAACAACCGTCAAAGCCATAACACAACATAGTTCAGGCTATAATAATAGAATTCACCGCATGATTCTGGTGAAGGCTATAATTAATTGAACTGCATGATTTGGCTATAATTACACATGATTGGCCTGGGCCGTGGCTCAGTGGTCCAGGCACCTTGGCTGGTAATCTATTCTGGCAGTGTGCCGCAGGTTCGACTCCCGATCCCGACAGCCTTTACTGCATGTCTTCCCCCCATTTCCTGTCAGCCTACTGTCTGTCTCTCCATATAATTCCTCCTATACTCCTATAATTAGTTGCCATTTCAGAATGGCTCCAGAAGTAAATGTTTGCATGTGATTTGAGGTGATCTCAGAAAAATCCCTTTCCATCCAGAGATGGCTGGAATCAATAAAACTATAAATAACTGGGACTTAATGATTGCTATCATAGAATAACTGTTATTGCAATTCTTAGCCATATACTGTAAGGGTGCTGTGCTGTGCAGCCATACTGTCATGGGGGTTAATGGTTCAATGCAATGTTGTGTTATGTAATACTGCACAAGTGCACGTGCTGCAGCAGCATGCTGGCCTGCTTTAACTAGTGAGAGTGCAGTATCACTCCTGAAATTGTTTACGAAGGTTTTTCTACTCCAGTCTTTGCCTGGTTGCAGTTTAAACACTATGACACATTTCCCGTTTGGTCGGTCACGCCCCCATATATGGTCATGCCTCGTGACATCACGTGATGTCATCAATATTAAGCCCAGATATGGAGATCCCGGATGTCATCAATATTGGCCAGCAACTCTACATCTCACCTCAAACCCTTAGATCTCCATATATGGAGCTGACCTGTTCTGACATTCCATTAAGTTGATCATTCCCCATCCATCCTTCCTCTTCGATGTCTCCCTTTTGACTGATACCTGTCCATTTAAACTCTAGACGGGCCTGCCCCAAAGTAATTAGTGCAGCCGTGCCCGGCAAAAACTAGAGTTCCCAACAGGCCCGGCCCTGCCTGGGCCCTCATCAAACCCTGTACACTCTAGACACTGCCCCCGCTGCCACCCTTAGATCTCCATATATGGAGCTGACCTGTTCTGACATTCCAAGTTGATCTGACCTCATCAAACCCTGTACACTCAAGACACATTCCATATATGGCCAGTACAGAATGCATTCCATATGTTGATCTGACCCCCCCCATGCCAAAGCACCAGCTCTCGCCCAGCAGTCTGTTGTCACCCAGGCGGATGCGTGCCTCGCCCTTTACGACGAGGTCGCTTCTCGCCCTCAGGCGTCTTACTGGTGGTATTATAACTGTAACACTGATGACATACAACACAGTGGGCAAAATATGGGCACAGCAAGACAGGATAGTACAGTATGCTTCCGTATTCCACACGCATTTATGGGATTGCAACTCTGCATCTGTCTCTCTGTTACGCTCACTTGAGCTCATTTTAATTCAAATAAAATTCTGTAATGAGTGAACCCCCCCCCCCCCCCCCCCCCCACACACACACACACACACACGCGCGCGCGCGCGTCTCTCTGTCTGTCTGTCTCTGTATGTCTGTCCGTCCCTGTGTATGTGACATACGGCAGGCATATGAGTGTTGAGCAGCAGGTTGGTAGTGGGTACTGCCAGGCTCGGTGACACCTGATGGGAACAACATTTACGTCTGCCATGATCTCGCCTTCAGCCCACCCTCTGCAAAAGGCACACTGGTTAATCATATTGTCCTGTCACCTCGGCTGGGTGTGGGCACGTTGTTACATTGTACTGTAAAAACAAAATACCCTAAATACATTATCACTCTGAATATGCACTTGGATCCTGTTATGAATGAAAAACGTGTGACAGTATCCCGATAGTAGCTCAGTTGGATCAGTCGATGTCTGAGTTGCATCACGGTCCAGTCCTGGACTTCTATTAACTCATTGACCGTCAGGAATGCTGACGGCCTTACTGGCCTACCGGCATGCACACTCTCCAAGTGATCCAGAATGCTGTAACTCGCTTGGTCTTCAACCAGCCAAAATTCTCACATGTCTCCCGTTCTCCGCTCCCTCCATTGGCTCCCGGTTTCTGCCCGCACAGAGTCCCAAAATCTGATGCTGGCATTCAAAGCAACCAATTAGGTATGGCACCCCCTTATCTCCAAAGTCTGATCGGACCCTACAAACCATCTCGCTCACTCAGATAGCGCCAACGCGGGGAGGCTGGCAGAACATTCACTAACAAGCCCAGGACAACGCTTCACACGTCCCAGACTCTTCTCCCTTCTGGCTCCAAAACTATGGAATGAACTTCCCATTGCAATCAGAACTGAAAACTTAGGCCCAATCTTCCGCCGTAGTCTGAAAACTCACCTCTTCAGACTCCATCTTGGCCTGTAGCACTTGCACTAGCACTTGCACTAGCCTCGACGACCTTACAGGTGTATGCAAAGGCTAAAACTATGCAATTTAGATTTATAATTTAGCATTTTATTAGATTCATAATTTAGATTTTTTTTGTAGATGTAGCACGTAGCACTATATAATGTATACTATAGCCTCGATATTAGGTTCTTAGCTTGCTTATGATAAGTGATGACTATATTTATGTAATTGATGTATTACCTTGTGTTAATTCTTGCTTGCTGTAAATCGCTCTGGATTAAGAGCGTCTGCTAAATGCCTAAATTGTAAATTGTCCATGCATGGTCAAATACGTATAATATAATAAGTGAAAGTTGCTCAGTCAATTGAGTTAAAGTACATGAGTACTAGTTCAAAAAAATGAAAATACTTCGGAATTTAGTATTCAAAAGTAGAAGATTTACAAAGTTCATTTTTAATATCAATACATTGCTATACTTTTTTCTAAAGATATTCAAAGACTTGCAGAAATGTGACGCATTGTGAGTTTATACATATTAAATATGTTTTTCCCTTCCTAGAAATGTAGTGGAGTCAAAGGTGACACCCTTTAGCAAGACATGGTGACAGATTTGATGAGAAACACCTGAAGTATTGGTAATGGTGACACGTGTGACTGGCATTTGGCTTTTTCTAATCCAGTGATTAACGACTAAACTAAAACACCTGTATGGTGATACAAGCATCCATTAAAGAGATTAAAACGCCATTTGCGTTTCCACATTTGCTGACCTTGCTTCGGGTCGTCCTCCAGCTGTCAGCTTACAGTATAGCGTAGTCTCCTCTGCTTTCTGGAAGGGAATCAAACCTGCAACACAGAGAGAGAACAGACTTTAGATGAACAGCAGGTGGCCCCAAACAATACTCAATTACTCAATAACACATGCTGATCGAAATCCTGATCCATGCTCATCACCTTACTGTAGGTAGACTGTGAGGAAGGATTAGCAGGATTTTTACACTAACCCAACTTAACCCAACTCAGGAGCCAACAACAATAAGAGAACAGGTCCAGCTTCACAGCAAATTAACGTCAATTTAAGACGAGACAACACAAGACAAGACAAGCTACGATAACATAAGATAAGATACAGAATGGTACAACTTTATCGTCCAATTGAGGTCAGATTGTTTTCTTTGGTACTATCAGCATACCCATTTTGGGCGGGAACCCCTTTTGGTGTTTTAAACATAATGTTATAATTTAGCTATTGAAAAATAGCAGATCTACAAGCTCATAGCGCGCCACCGAGTGGCGTGCTACGAGCTTGTAGGTCTGCTATTTTTTGAAAAGTCGTGAAAATATTTATTTCAGAAAACTTTAGAATGTTTTTTTTTTATTTTGAGGTCAGGCGTGAATGGGTTAAGATACATTACATTATACAACAGCACTTTGCTTAAACTGTGTTGGTAACATTGTTTTTAAAGGATTGCACCATATGGCACTTACTGTGTTGGTAACTATTTTCAGATGAATTGCACGTTCTACACTCATATTGGGCTTTTTAAATGGTTGTTTATGCTATTTTAAATGTTGGTCTTATGTTAGGCTTGATGTTTTATCGTGCACTGCAAGTGACTGAGGGGGGGGGGGGGGGGGGGGAACGGTATTTCATATTGTTTATGTATGCAAGTACATGGGGAAAGTGACAAAATAAGTGATTCTTTTTTTAATGTTTTTTTTTGTGGCTTTCGCCTTTATTTTATATTTTTGTATGGAGGGACAGACAGTAGGCTGACAGGAAATGGGGAGAGAGATGGGGGGAAGACATGCAGTAAAGGCCGTCGGGATCGGGAGTCGAACCCGCGGCACACTGCCAGACTGGATTACCAGCCAAGGTGCCTGGACCACTGAGCCATGGCCCAGGCCAAAATAAGTGATTCTTTATTTGATTCTGATTAAAGGAGAACTCAGTGTCATGATTCGTGACCTTATCTGCTCGACCCAGCGGTCAAGCAGATCTACGTAAGCATTTTGATAGAGGATACCATCAACTACTTTATCAGAGAGAATGACGTCTGCACGCAATGATACCCGTTCTGTTTCCGTTCTTATCTTATCCTTGTTTTCCTATATCTGCTAGGCACGTCATGTGTCCACTCACTGTTCAATACTGTACATAATATTTCCCTGTGTGTCTATTGAACTTTAGAATGTGTTGCATTAATGCATGCCAGCGGCGTCAAGTTCTCTGCGCGTGCGACTCAACTGAATCGACGCTCGCCAGCCCTTGTTTTAGAGTAGACGGAGACTCATCATGAGGGAGCACTCGGGCGGTCGACCAAAAATCACAGCACTCAGGAACAGCACAGTCACCCACAATAACAATCACAATAATAAATAAATAACATGCTGCATGAACACATTATCTACATCATGCATTAAATCCATTTGCCTAACAGCTGCAGTGAGAAGGCTAATGGCTCGAGACTATAGACTCTCAACCTTTTCAGGCTGCCTGTGACCCCCCCCAAAATAATCAATGTTCGACCATAGTTTGTATAGTCAAGTTTGTTGATCACTTTTGATGCAGTAACAGTAAAGTTTTTCTTTTTTTTGTAGGCATTTATTTATATACATTTATTTATTGTCACTTCACTGTCATCTTGGACCCCCCTGGGGGTCTGTAGGACAAAGGGGGAATAAATGCCCTCTTTAGAGTGCAATCTACATAAACAGAAGTAATCTGTAATGTGTGGGTTGATTCATTCATTATATTATGTGGCCGGTGTTGGACATGCGTCGCATGAACGAGCGGGCTGATTCGCCCCGCCTCCCGAGGGACTCCCAAGCAAATGACTCACTGACTGTCACACAATGTCCCACTCAGCCCAACACCCTGGTCCTCGCTCAGTCACTACCCAAAACACACAATGTCCCCCTCAGCCCAACACCCTGGTCCTCGCTCAGTCACTACCCAAAACACACAATGTCCCCCTCAGCCCAACACCCTGGTCCTCGCTCAGTCACTACGCAAAACACACAATGTCCCCCTCAGCCCAGCACCCTGGTCCTCACTCAGTCACTACCCAAAACACACAATGTCCCACTCAGCCCAGCACCCTGGCCCTCACTCAGTCACTACCCAAAACACACAACGTCCCACTGAGCCCAGCACCCTGGTCCTCACTCAGTCACTACCCAAAACACACAACGTCCCACTCAGCCCAGCACCCTGGTCTTCACTCAGTCACTACCCAAAACACACAATGTCCCACTCAGCCCAACACCCTGGTCCTCACTCAGTCACTACCCAAAACACACAACGTCCCACTCAGCCCAACACCCTGGCCCTCACTCAGTCACTACCCAAAACACATAACCCGCAGCAGCAGGCCTTTTGTTACTTTTACCACCAGCAAGTACATACATACATCACATGGAGGCGCACACGAACACACGTGTGCAGTGTGCGCGCGCACACACACACACACACACACACACACACACACACACACACACACACACACACACACACACACACACACACACACACACACACACACACACACACACACACACACACACACACACACACACACACACACACACACGTGTATGTGCAAGAAATCATGAATGTGCTAACGATCATGAATGTGCAAATGCTCATGTGCACACAAAGGCACACATATATCTCGATACACATAATTAATGTGTATTTTACTATTTATGCAAACACACGTACGTGCACACGTGTACCAAGAGGACATGCACGCACGCACGCACGCACGCACGCACGCACGCACGCACGCACGCACGCACGCACGCACGCACGCACGCACGCACGCACAGAGAGAGCCCCCTCCACTTCTATGGCAGACGTCATGAGCGTGAATGCATTATGTTAGTCTCCAGAGATAGAGGGATCTATTCATCTCTGATGAGCAAAACAAACGTGACATATGAAAGGTGCAGCTCCATTAAGGGCTGTGGGACATGAACACTATACAGTGAGCTGAGACCAGGGACACACCTTTAACCATTCTGGACGGGGAACCCCTTTTGGTGTTTTAAGCATTATGTTATACTTTAGCTATTGAAAAATAGCAGACCTACAAGCTCATAGTGCGGCCCAGAGTGCCGCGCTACGAGCGCCGCGCTACGAGCGCCGCGCTACGAGCTTGTAGATCTGCTATTTTTTTTAAATCGTGAAAATGTGGCACAAATCTTTGAATATATATATTCTTCCAGGGTTAATGTCTTTAACTCAAATCTTGAGGTTTTTTTGGGAGGGGGTCCCTGAAACAACATAATTTCAGATGGAGGTCGTCGGCCACATACATATAATTCTGGGGGTCCTTGACATGAAAAAGGTTGAGCTGAGCACCGTTGACATAGAAACAGGTTTTTCAGAAAACTGTTAGGATTTAGAAGCCTTTTTTTTTAATCGACCTCAGTCCAAAATGGGTTAAGCTGTAACGTTGGCCACAGCGAGTAACGTAACGTAACACAACACAAGTCCTTCGTTTTATTGGATGCGCACCGCGACAGCTGCTGTCAGAGACAGAGAGAGAGAGTGAGAGAGAGAGACCAATAAACAGCTCACAGGGGAAGAGAACGAAAAAAGATAAGCTAATAAACCTGACCCCGAGCCCTAAGACCTAAACAGTTACCATGGAGATGAAGAAATGTGAAGATAGAGAAGACAGTATAGAGAGAGAAAAGGAACTGCATGGGAATGACTGGGAATCTGTGAAGATGAAAGAGGGACGGGTACTAGAGAGAGAGAGCGGTAGAGAGAGAGAGAGAGAGAGAGAGAGAGAGAGAGAGAGAGAGAAAGTGATTGTAATGAAAAGAGACAGGCAGATAGAGCGATAGAAACGGGAGGCAGGGAGACCGAGAGGACCGATGACGGCAGGAGTGAGAGAGGAGAAAATGGATAGAGAGAGAAAACAAGAGAGAGAGAGAGAGCGAAGGTTGTGCAGGCATCAGAGGACAACATGCATTATTGAGAGACAAATCTTAAAGCGCTTCATCCTCCAGAGAGAGAGAGAGAGAGAGAGAGAGAGAGAGAGAGAGAGAGAGACCAAAGCAACACCTGCAGAATGAATCCCTTATGGAGGGGGAAGCTTACTTTCTGTCTCTACCTCCGGCCGCATGGTGGGAATCTGTTCATTGTCTCCACCAGGCCGAAGGCATTGGGAGAGAGTATGTTTTGCACTTGCAATAAAGTTGCAACGAACACGAACATCTACCCCTCATGCAAGAGCGTATCCCTGCTACTGGTCAGAAAAATATATGAGCTCCAGGCAAGGCTACAGTTGGAGGCCATCGATATTGTCCTTTTCTTTTTGCTGAGGTTTGCGTGATCTGCGCAAAAGGACAGTTAACCCATTTTGGGCGTGAACCCCTTTTGGTGTTTTAAACATTATGTTATAATTTAGCTATTGAAAAATAGCAGATCTACAAGCTCATAGCGCGCCACCGAGTGGCGCGCTACGAGCTTGTAGGTCTGCTATTTTTGAAAAATCGTGAAAATATTTATTTCAGAAAACTGGAGGATTTAGAAGGATTTGTTAAAATTTTGAGGTCAGGCCTAAATGGGTCAAATGATAAGGGACAATATCGGTGGCACCCAACTGTACCAACGTCTACATTTCTCAATGGAAGAGTAGGGAGACCACCTCAAACCACTGCAGATACACTATTTACGTTGTATTTGCCAGACCAGCGATTTCTCGGGTTTAACACTGTAAGCCCCATCAATGCTTTTTAGCAACATTTATATTTTAATGAATTACTTAATTAATATATTTTTTATTATACTCTACCATACAGACTGGTCTAAATAACATTTTATTCATAAAAATAAGTCATAGATTGCAACTGGAATTTTACTGCGTGCGTGCGTGCGTGCGTGCGTGCGTGTGTGCGTGCGTGCGTGCGTGCATGCATGCGTGCGCGCAACATGAGCAGCTCTCCCGGTGGCATTCATGACGGTTGACAGGCCAGCAGGGACAAATCCGCTGTGGGAGTCATGATGGGAGGAAGGATATGGCATAAACAATTCAGAGCCATAGAGGAGGACAGAGTTACGACATTGAGGGGGCAGAAAACAGCCCGGTCACGTGGTTCACTGTCACTGTAAAGACTATAGTATAGACTCCAATGCATTCCGTAAACTTCCGGTTCAGGCCTTTGTCACTATTCGCCAATAGAAGTCTATGTAGAAGAACCGCCATTGGACTGGCCCCAAGAAGTGAACTTGTTGTCGTAACTCTGTCTTACTCTATGGCTCTGAAACAATTATGCAAATTGAGCATATCTATCGGAGTGAAAATATAAATGTTACACAAATGGAAGATAAAGAAAATCACTCGTGTGTGAAGTGAGGGGCGCTCTTATCATCATGCATCATCATACATCACAGTCCGTACTCATACACACAAAGCTGTGCATAGGATACATTGTTAATACCAAACAATGTAATGGGAGCATGTCATGTAAAACGGGATATTATGCTATATTAAATATAGGTTAAATATCTAGGTATATGATGCATAAACAATAAATTGTGATGTAAATGGGTTCAGATCATGATCTATTCTGAAAGCAAATGAAACCAGCCTGGTCGTGAGGAAATGAGGGCTCTAGCACATTCTATTCATGGCAAGAATGAGCCGGATAGCTTATTTCCTGAGGTAAAATGTCAAATGACACGACGGCTGCACATGACGAGTGCAGGGGAGATGCATGCATGACGTGACGCTGTGCCAGAGGACAGAAGTTCTCCATCATGTCTGACGGCTGAGAGAGAGAAGAGAGAGAATGAACAGTGGTCAAGAGGTGCACGCACATCCAAATATTACGGGTGTCACGGGTGCAGGATCCAAAAGAAATGAAGGAAAGAGGAGATCCGCACACCGTTTTAAAAGCTCCCAAAAAGAGTTATTGATAACAGAGCGGACAAAGCAATACAACGTTTGGGCCTAACCGGCCTTCGTCAGGTATATACCATATATGTGGGAACTGGGGACCTCCTCTTTCCTTTCTCAGAAGAGAGAAATAAGCCACCAGGTCTATGAAAACAAGCCCAAAAGAGAGGCTAGGCCACACTTCACAATACAGAACATTGACTAAAATCTTGGAAAACTGTATACTTCACTTTATTTTTTTATTTCGACGGGACAAGCATATTCATGAACATTACAAGCAAATGCAATGTAAATGTACACCGGGATTAGCAAAGATGCTAAATTTCATCCGCAGTCCCCACACAAAACGTAACAGACAGGCAGTGAGCACTAGGGCTGGGGCGGTATGGGATTTTTATTACCGCGGTTATTGTCGGCCCCCATACCGCCGGTATGGCGATAATTACCGCACCCCCCCGCGCGCGAAAAAAAAATCCTCCGGTTTTATAGTGTTATTTAGTCCGGTGGAACACCGTGTATGGAGATGTTAGAGCAGGTCTGCAAAATCCGGTAAAACACCGTATACGGAGATGTATAGAGCAGCTGTGTGTCTTTAGTGCAGTTCCAGTGTCATTCCTCCATGCGCGGCCTCCCCTCACAGCTCACACACACACACACACACACAGTGGCACCGTTACAGAGACAACAGACAAAGACGACTCATATAGCTTTTCCACGTGTTTCTGTTGTTATCCAGTTTACCAAAATTAAATCCACAACAGCGCTAATGTGAAGACCCTTGCGCAGCGCGAGGCAATTAACCCCAGCTGCAAACGATCCGGACTTTGATTGTGTGATTATAATATATATAAATCTTTTTGGGCCAAATAACCATTCAACCATGCAAGATTGGCATGTCAATGCCGCAACACGTGTTCGGGTGTCAATCAAATCAACTGCGTCAGACATCTCCCGCAGCCCGCTGTTAAAAAAAGAAATAAAAAAGCGAACGGATTTCACATCATTTCAGATCAAGACAAGTTGTGTTGAGCGTCTTTTTCCTGCGATCCCATTGATGTCACAACAGACAACATTTATAGGTGGGTCTGGTTTGGAGTAGCCTAATTTAAAACATTGTCCGACTTTGTTTTGAGAGAATATTAATACCTCGCGCTATTGTAACAGCCAGGTGCATCGTGCATTGCTCAGACCGTCAGAGAGAGAGAGAGAAAGATTAGGCTAAACGTGTAGCCTATGGATAAGGGCGCATCGTAGGTAACAGGTTTCAACTTTGTATTGATGTCTGTCAGCGAGAGACGAGAAGAGAAAGGGAGAGAGAGAGAGAGAGAGAGAGAGAGAGAGAGAGAGAGACATTAGGCTGTAGCCTATGGATAAGGGCGCATCGTAACGGTTTCAACTTTGTATTGATGTCTGTCAGCGAGAGAAGAGAAAGGGGGAGAGGGAGGGAGAGAGAGAGAGAGAGAGAGAGCTGTACAGACAGGACGGACAGAACTGTTTTTATCTTTTGACTGACTATAAGAAAAAGTCCTTCTGCACACCTACAATGGACAGGTGCGTCGGATAACTGGAACTGAGAAGTAGAGAAAAAAAGAATCCCGCACACTGTCTCACTTGGAATCGCAATGGCAACCATTCTCACTCCAATGAAATGCCCGCTCAGCAGCGCATCGCATGAAACAAACACCACCATTCAAAAACGTCCCCTCATCATGGAACCTAAAATCTTAAACATATTAAACAAATTCCAAGTTAACTGATAGATTTAATATATGATGAATTGAAAGGTTCAACTTCCAGCCGCTCCACACCACGCAGCAACTGCGCGCCTCCCCAGTCCCCAAGCCATGAGTTAACATTATTGCTTGATTGATTGATTTAAGTTTGTATTAACAGTTTACAGTACATTTGCACAACTCAATACAAAAACTGTTAACTGTTACTCTGTGAGTGGACGACACCATAAAGCATTACACTTGTTTACAAGAGGGTCCACCTTGTTCAATTCATCATAACATTTTGTACACTATACACTTCTATAAAGCCAAAAACAGGAAATCATCATAAAGGAGGTAAAAAGGGGGAAAAACATATACAGTGAGGGGGAAAAGGGGTGGGTGGGGGTGGGTGGAGTCAAGGGATTTACATGTCTTAATGACAGTTGGTAGGGCGTTCCACATTTTTGTGGCATAGGAGTGAAATTAATTTAGGTGGACCCTCTTGTAAACAAGTGTAATGCTTTATTGGGTCGTCCACTCGCAGTTAACAGTCTTTGTATTGAGTTGTGCTTGAAATGTAGGCTACTGTAATTCTGCAAACTGTTAATAAATAGTTCAATCAATCAATCAATCAATACTTGTTTGTGCCGAATCTGGGTTGCACATGGTTTGTTGAACTCCCTCTGGTGTTGCTGGCATATGATTAGACTGACTGAGCCTCACTGTTTATTATGATACACTTTATTTCATATCAACCATATGCACTTAGGCCTAGAACCTAGGGTTAGAACTAGGGTTAGGGTTAGAACCTAGGGCGCCAGAACAGCACGGACAAAAAAAACTTTAAAAAAAAAAAAAACGTAAAAAAAAAAAAAATCTTTTTTTTTTTTTTTTTTTTTTTACCGCGGTAACGAACCCGATACCGCGGTATGCGTTGTATACCGGCGGTATGGCGATATTGCGGTTATTGCACCCAGCCCTAGTGAGCACACTACCGGTATACATTACGAGACAGCGCATAAAAACAAAAGGCTATGAACACCACAACACCACAACCTCAGAGCAATGATATTGCTCTGAGGTTGTGAGGTTATCTCTATGATTCCCCAAGCTTTTCCCCCCCCCCTTTTTTATCTGAGCATCTATATGGATCCAGAGGGACCTGGTGTGTGAGGGACAAATCTGAGGATGTCACCAGTCCAGAATAACTAAACACAGTCACTCCAAACACACACACACACACACCCCCACACGACACGCACAGACAACAAAGGGAACACATTTACTTCATTGCCCTAGCTTGGACCAATGCATTCAAAGTTCAAACTGTCAGGAGAGATGAGGTTTGGTTGCACACTTGATGCGGTGTGAAGTGCCGTTAACGGCTGTCTATTGTAAGTAGTCTACCAACAACAAATCTGTATGCTAGGCTACTACAGCAGTGTAAGGTAGCATACATAGCAGTGTGACAGTAATATAGGAATGCACTCAATGCAGTCTCGTGGGCAGGAACGTGTTGCAACCTTGCATGTGTGCGTGCTCAAAACACTGGTGGAACCCATTAAGCTATTGCCTAGTATGACTACACCCCTGGACAGTCCTGTCAGCATAAAGTCTGATCCATAAAATGTACAGTGTGTCCACTAACAGTCGTGTTCTTTACCTGCCTATTCAGCATCAGTTAGATCATATAAAAGGTGCTGAAAGGGCTTCACGAGCAGTACTAGGACAGTACACTCTCAGGGTCACAATTAACACTGTGCATACTGCAGGGCAGAGGCCTCAAGTTGTTTCCATGCCAAGGACCCCTCATTGCATAGAAAGAATGCTGGCCCCCTGGCGGCCTTCACTGTGAAAACCACCGGTACAGTTGGGTGCCACCGATATTGTCCCTTATCATTTGACCCATTTAGGCCTGACCTCAACATTTTAAAAAATCCTTCTAAATCCTCCAGTTTTCTGAAATAAATATTTTCACGATTTTTCAAAAATAGCAGACCTACAAGCTTGTAGCGCGCCACTCGGTGGCGCGCTATGAGCTTGTAGATCTGCTATTTTTCAATAGCTAAATTACAACATAATGTTTAAAACACCAAAAGGGGTTCCCGCCCAAAATGGGTTAACTGTCCTTTTGCGCAGATCACGCAAACCTCAGCAAAAAGAAAAGGACAATATCGATGGCCTCCAACTGTATATACACACACATATGTAATATACAGGTACAGTAAGAAGTGTCGAGAGATAGCAGGCCTGACTATTATACCGGCTACAGTAGGATGCAATTAAGTCTACCAGCCGAAATTCAAGGAACATTACATACTATAGAGTATAAAGATATTTGATTGCATGTGTTTATCTGGTGAAGTACACAATTACCCTATTAAATACACAATGACTATTCTGTAGCCCAGACGTTTCTGTTGCCGTGGTGAGATATCCTCAATGATTGATCATAACATTACATACAACTGACACATAATCAACTATTTATAACAATTAATATGCCTGTTATACAGTACATCCAAACACCTGCTGCTAGATCAGAGGTATATTTACAACTTCATCAACAATGTGCACGTATCTCTTTATTAGGGCTGTCAAGATAAGAAAATGTATCACAGCTTAAAAATGTATATGTCCAAAATATGCCCTTTTCTTGTGGGAACCGAAAGATAAGTGTCTCTCTGGCTCTCGCTCTCTCCATGTCTCTCTGTCTCTCACCCCGTTGTCGTGCTATGTGTGATTTAAGCCGCTACACCTACGTAAATTGTGCAGCTTTTTATGGCAATAAGTAGATTGTGCTTCTCTTTCCATCTATAAGCCATCAAATACCAGGGTGATGACTAGTGCAGATTTGATGGGTTTGTGGGATGTATGGGGCGAGTCATCTAAGAATGCATTAATTGCGTTAAATGTTTTAATCTAATAAAGTACAGAAGTTAACTAACTCAATTATTTTGACAGCCCTACTATTTAGCTGTTTTGAACTACAATTTAAAATCCAACTTTGCCTTACCACTCACTGTATAGGAGGTGTTAGCCACTTCCATACCACTGTCTATATTCTCATTTCTGTGCCCAGAATCACAGCCTACTCTCTCTCTCTCTCTCTCCCCATGTTGAATACAGGACTTACTTTACTTGTAACAAAACATTTCGACATAGATACTCTAGTACGTCTTCCACCGCCGTGGGGAATGTTTGTTTATTAAAGGATCCCCATTAGAGACACATGCATGAGCCTCTAGTCTTCCTGGGGTTCTGAAATACCAGAGAATGACATCTCTGGTATGACACTCATCATATGACTGTGTGTTCACACAGTAGTTAAAGCATGTCAAACTCTACGAGAGGACCTGACCTGCCAGTATGTGTGTCATGTGATGTGTGAGTGTGAGTCAGTTATGTATGACACGTGTGCTTTTATAGCGATGCCTGTGCAATGTATTTTTGACTGTGTGTGTGTGTGTGTGTGTGTGTGTGTGACTGTGTGTGTGCGTGCGTGCGTGCGTGCGTGCGTGCGTGCGTGCGTGCGTGCGTGCGTGCGTGCGTGCGTGCGCGCGCGCGCGCGCGCGTCCACTTCAAATGACAAACGACTTCATTAAACGTGTTGGCAGCTTGTGTTTCATGTAGTGTGTCACAGGTATGCAATCATCCATTGTCGGAACAAATCCCTTGACGCCCGAACAATTATGACCGCTTTCTAGAATGCCTTCCATATGTTAGACATACAAGCGCGTAACACACACACACACACACACACACACACACACTGGTCATTTCATTCCAAATAGCCTGATTTCAATTCAGCGCCATGATTTGTCATGTCATTGTAAGGATTTCAGTCACAACCAACGGGTCAGATTAGTGCACAAAAATCCTCAGCGTTACATTTTCTGAAAGTTAAACTGTATTCGTACGCTTCAATTTTTACCACTGAGCTAATAGAGCACATATACTTTACTCAGTGGAGAAATTGTATTTGGTCATCATACCCAGACCACAGTATGTAAAGTTCTCAAATGGAGACCAAATACAACCACCATAGTTTTGCTAGTCGTTTAACTATATTTGTCACAATAAGATTCTATTCACTAAACAAGTTGCATTGTGGAGCTTTTAAGTTAAGAGTCTGGATTTTGCAGAGCGCCTAGCGAGAAAATGCAGGCTGTTACTGAGATGTGGAATAAGCCAATGGCAGGTTGTCCTTCACCAAATATGCTTGAATCCGAGTTCAACGTTAGTTCATACACTCCTCTACACTACAGTCCTTATTTGTTTCTCTCTCTCTCTCTGTGGGTGTGTGTGTGTGTGTGTGTGTGTGTGTGTGTGTGTGTGTGTGTGTGTGTGTGTGTGTGTGTGTGTGTGTGTGTGTGTGCAGGCATGACTGAGAAGGAGAAGATAGGATTGGTTTCCATGGACGTTTTTCATTTAAACAGTCCGAGTGTGTGACCATAGATGACAGAACACGCACGCACGCACGCACGCACGCACGCACGCACGCACGCACGCCCAACCCAATCCCAAACAAAGAGTGCAGTCAGAGAATTGGTTTTAATCAAAGAGATTTACAACCTCCACAGTGTTAGTTCTCTCTCTCTCTAGGGGTTAGAGGGGCACCTCTATCCTCCCTGCTGTTACCACTACATGATACACAATAGAGTCATCACACACAGACAGACAGACAGACATACAGAAGGATGTACGGAAAGACAGACAGACAGACAGACAGACAGACAGACAGAAGGATGTACGGAAAGAAAGGACAGACAGACAGACAGACAGACAGACAGACAGACAGACAGACAGACAGACTAGCTAGTTAGCATACCATTCCAATATCAGGGGTGGAAACAATACAAAGGGATACACCGAGCCAATGAAATGAAGGAATTAAAAAGTGAGGCGGCCCTGGGAGATGAGTGGAGATGATGATGGAGAGAGTGGGGCTGCTGGGGCACACACACAATTAATGCAAATGGGATATCTCTGGATATGAGGCATGGCTCCATTAAATCCTTCAGCCAGACGGAGAGAAAGAGAGATAGAGAGAGAGAGAGGCCTACTGCTGGGTTTGATTTCTATGTTAATTCAAACTGTCTGTAGGCTATGAGGGGACACACCGCTCAGGGCTGAGCGCACGCACGCACGCACGCACGCGCACACACACACACACGCACACACACGCACGCACGCACAAAATATTCACTGCTATAACAAATGACACAGATTACTGCATGGTAATAGTTGTACAGATGAGCACAGCCAGGTGAAATATTATTCTAATATGAATCCTATGAGGCGTTCTGCGGAGATGCAAATATACCAGCTACACAATGGCTAGGGACACACACATCAGGATACTGCTGAGGCAGTACAATGGGGCTTGTGAACTAACGATCAGACCAGGGAAAAACAAAACAATCAGCTCCCACTCCACCCACAAACACCATACACGCACGCACGCGCACACACACACACACACGTTTATGTACCTGTACACAAGCTGTAATGAATAAAGAAACCTTGAACTAGTGCCCTGCTTTGGGAACCAACGCAACTCATGCAGGAGCGGGCTTTGTTTTTGAGTTGCTCACAGGAAAAAAACTGCGGGTCGCTCATGTCATGCGTTGTCCACAATAACCTGGGTGTAGAGTGCACTCAAAGCATGCAATAGTGGGGTTGGAGCACTGTCGTTGCATGGAGGAGCACCACTAAAGCTAAAACAAAAAAGAAGATCACAGCGATCAAAAGATCAAGAAGCAAAAGCGAAGCAAGGCAGTCTAGTGGTGTTTGATAGAAAGTTAGAAACACATGTATCTTATATGTCTAAATGCAACTTAAGGGGAAAGTAATTTCAAAACATCATTACCAAAAGGTACGCAAGGTATGCATCTACTGTATTTATTAATAAACTATTAACGATTATCAGTAAGCCCAACCCAGTGTTTCTCTGTCCATGGTGCTGTAAATGCTGTCTCCCTCTCTTTCCCTCGTTCGGTGTTTCTGTTTGTAACGTATTTTCTTCCCAATAGAAATATCGTGGGAGCAGATGGTGTGGGTGGGAGCAGGTGTTCAGAAATAAACGTCGGGAATTCAGAAGTCTGAAATCCCCCAAATAATCTGAAACAATATTGCTATATTTGTATTTCTATTATGTTATTACTGTACTACAAAAGCTCACGGACTGTTCTAAATCATAGAGAAACACAAAGAAGTGACAGAATCACAGTGGAGAAAATCAGGTAGACCTCCTGATTAGCATCACCATTGTCGAGCAACAAACTATAGCGTAATCTGAGCAAAGTAATGAGCCGTGTCAGCCATTTATTACGGACACTAATCTCCATGCCGCTTTAGCTAAGCTTAATGAAACTCTCAAAGCGCCAAACGTCCTCGGGGAGGATTTGTACGACACAGAGTCAACAATGAGAGGGGAAATCACAACAGGGTGACGTACTGTACTGGCTCTGAAGACAGGAGATGGAGAGGCAGATAGATGTCTGTCTGCACAGGTGCCAAAGAGTGACAATGTGTATAAGAAAGAGAGGAACAACCAAAAGAGAGATGGAGAGGGAGAAAGTGAAGACGGCATACCGTGTACTGTATTAGAGTAAGCAGGACTGTGAATCATTGATGTGAAAATGAAAGGAAAATGCAGTAAGTCCACACACAGTAAGTCCACAAGCTGAGCTTCAAGCCTCTAATCTCTACTCTGAGCAACATCCAGGGCCGGAAATTGTACAAGAGTGTCGTACTCAAGTACATGTGCATGTGACTGACATATTACTATAGGAGAAGTACGATTACTTGTACAGAAAACTACTGAAGTTAAAAGTACAAAAGTAGTTAGTAGCAGATATGTGTTACATATGTGTTACATATCGCCGTGATCAAATGTATTAAGTCACAAGCTCTTGTTAAAACATTTCAATATCAATTAATCCCTCTTCATTCCAGTGATACTCACTCAACGTGATGAGCATCTTTTCTTTAGAAGAAAACGTTCTCAAAGAAAAAGGTTCAAAGCAAACGTCGATGAAATATCCTTCTTGCCCTCCAGTAAGCTATAGTGCTGTAGCCAACCTCCATGCAAACCGTTTCAAACGAGGACAGTATATTCACTGTACAAGTGAGTATGTGACTTTGCCTATAGTCACATAAAACATGGTGTGCATACAATATCACGCCGTTTAACTCACTTCTGTACAGCGCCTCGATGACACTAATTACTACTTAAGGCCTATTCATACCCCAGTTTTAGGTGATATGGTGACCACCAAAACGGTGGTTAGTAAAAACAGTGTGTTGTGTGAGCGCTGACCACCGCATCGTGACGTCATGTTGTACAGTTGGGTGCCACCGATATTGTCCCTTATCATTTGACCCATTTAGGCCTGACCTCAAAATTTAAAAAAAATCCTTCTAAATCCTCCAGTTTTCTGAAATAAATATTTTCACGATTTTTCAAAAATAGCAGACCTACAAGCTCGTAGCGCGCCACTCGGTGGCGCGCTATGAGCTTGTAGATCTGCTATTTTTCAATAGCTACATTATAACAATGTTTAAAACACCAAAAGGGGTTCCCGCCCAAAATGGGTTAACTGTCCTTTTGCGCAGATCACGCAAACCTCAGCAAAAAGAAAAGGACAATATCGATGGCCTCCAACTGTATAACACAGCGACATTATAGTGTGCCTGAGGAGTGCCTGAGGAGGAGGTATCAGCACGCAGGACTTGTTAGGTGAAATGAAATCTGGGATGACACGGGAAACCTGGAATCGCTTGGTCATTCAAAGTCTTCCCTTTCATCATACGCTCCCATAAAGACAAGGGAGAAACAGCGAGAACGGTCTGTGTATCTAAGACAAAGTCTACACTGTAATATCCGGAGCGTTCGTTTATCTCTGAGAGTTTAAAAATGAACCCGTAAGGGTCAGACGGAGTTAAATAAACACTCTGGATTTCACCGTGCAGGCAGCTGACTTTAAGGGCGTTGCCATGGAGAGGGTGGCGAGCAGCGCCCCGGCCATCCACCGGTGACCCGACCTGTCAGAAAACAGACCCCGGGAGAAACGCGTCTATACAGCCCAGACGTCATCGTCATCATCCGAGGACAGGAAAATGGAGAAAGGCAAAGAGGGATGCAGGAGAAAGGGAGCAAGGGCGAGATGAGAAAAAGATGGACGGGTGGAGATGAGAGAGAAGGGAGGCAAATAGAAGGCTATGGGAGCTATAGGAATCCCAGGAGACATCTAATATTGACCTTCATGCCCGCCACGGAGACAGACAGAAAGACAATAGGAAATCCAGGCCTCCTAAGATTAGAAACGCTAGAGGGGTAGGATGATTTTTTTCCCCTTCCATGTGATTTAACTAATTTGGCACTCGTTATTAAAAAAAATCGCCATCAGGGTTAAAGCCACGATAAGGAATCAACCATGCGGTGTGCTCATTATGTAATGAAGCAAAGCTAATGGGATATTGTTCTATAGCGGAGTTGTTTAGAAGATACACGATTCACATACAGTACACACATCCACATAGCATATGCACACACATACACACTCCACTGAGTCTCGTCTTTGACCTTAATATTTTTGGCTGTACTGCAACAGCATGGTGGGAAAGTCTCTGTCTGACTGACAGACTGGTGAAGTTACACCATTGGATGCTCAGCCAAGAGTTTCCCCGTTGGCTGTTGCTCTTTCAAAAGGATTTATTAGTTCTTCAAGTGGGCTGTTTAAAACGGCTCCACTGTCCTCAGAATGTGTTCTAAATTATTGCAAGAAAGGAATCGTTTTCTGCTCCTGGACATCACTCACCTCAGTTGAGTGTATAACCACTTCCTGCACCTGTTGTTTAGAATTACAAGTCCTCTAGTGTTTCATGTATGGTCCACAGGTCCAGCCATAAACTAGGTTTTGACTGACAGTGAGACACCCCGTCGCTTTCATCAGAATGCTTCAAAACAGCCACAATGCAAAGTCACCACATTGTAACTTAGATGGCAATGACTGACTGAATGTGCACCTCTCATTCCTGCTCTACACCCACACTCTTACCAGACATATGACACCCTGATACAGTGGGATAATTGGAATTTCCTACAGCGATCACAGAAGGCGAGGTGCTTTGTCGAGAGATCAGCCTCGGAAACGGGCAAAGGAAAAATCAGATCGCATGACCCAAATTTGGTATTTTTAGAAAGGAGAAAAGAAAGGAAAAAAGAGCACTGCCATACCTTACATTGTACCATATGTTGGAGATGAACCAATGGAGATTCAGTTGTTGCCAGCCGTGAGTTTGTGGCCAGAAGACATTGTTTGTGTAGGTGGAATCATTTATTCGGTGTCATGCTCAAATGGAACAAGCATGTGTTAATCGGTGCACTGTTGCTGCGTGTGCCAAACCTGTGCCATTTCGACAACATGAAAGCCCCACCAAGCACCAACTAACCCAACCCATACATACCACATTACTGTATGATACTGCACTTCCTCTGAAATACCTATACTGCACATCCAAAGCAAAGTCTTCTGTTTCACATGCACTTTGGAGCCAAGACAGGATCTCTGATAACATCACCAGACAGCAGACTCTCTATCCCCACAACAGAGTAAAACATTACAGATACATGAAAGATAACCTGGTAATTCATACCAACGACAGTACAAGCAGACTAAATGTCAAGCATTTGTTTGTGAGGTATTGACAGCAACAAGTGCTCAACACTGCAAACTGCTTTGGGCAGGGGATGCAATGAGTAGTGACAATAAACTATAAACCCACAAAACCAACTTGTGACACACAATTCAGTGCAATATTACAATTACTCATTACGCACAAAGTTCTGTGTGTGTGTGTGAGAGAGTGTGAGTGTGAGTGTGAGTGTGTTTGTGTGTGCGTGCGTGGCTGCGTCACGTGCGTGCATGGCTGCATCACGTGCGTGCATGGCTGCGTGCATGCGGGCCTTTTGGTATCATGTCATGCATAATACAAAGTGACTAATTGCACTCCCAAAGTAACTGCCACTGCGCCATATTGAATGTGAAATCACTGATGTGGCCGGGCTATACTTGACATTCACAGTCTATTGGCGAGGAAAGGCACCTGAGGCAGCGAGGGAACACATTGGTGGAACACTGCCCAGACGCGGATGTAAAGCTTCATTATTTTATAACTTGCCATGTGACGGTGTCCTGCGGTGAAATATATCGGATCTACAAGCTGAAGTTGTTGTATGACGGTGTGTAAATCAGCCATTAGACAGAATCCAGTTGGGTTTTAAATGAATGATGTGACTGGAATTATCACAGCTTTTGTGCTCTTGTTGGTCTGTATAGTCATCGGCATAACAGAGTCGGGAACTCAAGTTCAACAGCCTAATGATTTGCCTATGTAGTTACAAGCCTCGTTGACTATAGGCTTTTGATAAAAAAATAGATTCACTGAAATGCTTAAGTTTAATTTCCTACTTGGGATTTTAAGACCCAAAGTACCGCTGCTATGTACCAGGTGTTGTACCCGAAACAAGGGTCTACATTCATTTCTCAAGGGAAGAGGGAGATCACCTCCAATCACTGAAGATTTGCTATACAGAATTGGTTAAAAATAAAAGTGTATTATTTATTTATTTACAGTACTTGATTATCTTTTTTTTGGGTGGGGGGGGACTAGGTTTAAATTTCCATCAAAGGAAATAAAACCACGAAATAGACAAAGCACTTGGTCCTACTTATTTGTTTACAGTCAAGGTTGAGTTGGCATGGATGGTGCCATTTCCATACTGGCGATGTGCACATGTGTTCCTGCACATGTGCACCCACGCTGTGCACATAGTGACACACAAAAAACATACATACATTATTTCAGGCTTATACACATAATGATATATTTACACTCTCCCTATCCCATGTATATCTACACTTTGTATGCATTAATGTGTACACATATAGTTACGCTCGCTCGCTCGCACGCACGCTTGTGTGGAGACAAAAGGAACAGAGAAGTGAAAAAATCAGAAGGACTTCTTAGAGATTGGAAAATGGAAGGTGAAGAGAGCAGCACCTCCTTGAAATATTGATTTTGTTATGCTCTAAAAGCCAAGTTATGGCATCTAGGGGCAGTATGGTCACCACACACACACACACACACACACACACACACACACACACACACACACACACACACACACACACACACACACACACACACACACACACACACACACACACACACACACACACACACACACACACACACACACACACACACACACACACACACACACACACACACACACACACACACACACACACACCTCGACCTTTGCCCTCATTTTCATTAAACAAAGTGACAATGCAACACTGCATAGGTCACCTGTAGTCAAATCCACTTTCCTGCATGTGACAATGATCAGACGAAACACAAACATGCACAGCCAGACAGCTGATACTTTAATACCAAAGGTAAGGAGTAAAACGCTCACAGTGCTGATGTTTTTTTTATTTTTATGAATGCCCTACTTTGTCATACTAACTACAGTGTCACACAAATGTAGCTGTTGTAGATGTAGATTGTGTATTTTCTTTTATTTGGATCCTGAAAAGTCCGACAGCAACGGCATCATAACATAATGCATATTCAAAAGTCATGTGACCTCATTCACACATGACAGAAATGTACGGGTGTTGAGAAGCAGTGACCATACTGCCCCTAGATGCCATAACTTGGCTTTTAGAGCATAACAAAATCAATATTTCAAGGAGGTGCTGCTCTCTTCACCTTCCATTTTCCAATCTCTAAGAAGTCCTTCTGATTTTTTCACTTCTCTGTTCCTTTTGTCTCCACACAAGCCAGTAATCGCCAGTATGAACCAGTACACAGTAAAATAATACATTAATGTGAGTGTAAAACTTTGCAAATCTCCTGCAGGAGAAGTTTCCAGACGTAAAAAAAGATGACATGTGAAGGTCCAGTTATGTCACAGTAAAATTAAAACTCTAACGTTTTGCTAGTATTATTAAAATAAAATAATTCATCTTTAATATTCAAGCCATTGGTATGACATTTACGGTTTATAAAATGTACAGTTTAACCGGACAACCCACCATCACTGAATACCTTGTTTACAATATTCACCATACCTTTCTATGGATGTATTACCATTCGTAATTTAGTTTTTTTCCAAAGAGAAGTGCTGATTGTATTGGTAACTGTTTCTAAAAGCAATAAGCCATGCATGTGTGAGGCCATCATGGCCATGATTTACCAGTATTTTAGATCAGCTTGGGGGTTGTAGGCATTCTGCTTCACATCATGCCTAAAACGTCCACTTATCCACCGTAAACCACAGCCTCTTGTGACTTATTGCTTTAATATTTATACGCAAAAAGCAGTGATTCCCAACACGAGGGCCGGGGCCCACTGGTGGGCCGTGAGGATAGTGCGAGTGGGCGCCCAAATAATTGTCAAAACACTGAGATTTTATGATAATATAACATTAATAATTTTAATATAAAAAAGAAAAAATACGTTTTTATTATGATAGCAATAAATTCAAGTACTGTATATCACATTAGTTCCACTGATTAAAGCGGCAACACAATCGATTGGTCGATCATTGAAACTTAAAAGGGGCCGGAAACACCTTCAAGATGTTCAAGTGGGCCCTGATCCAGAAAAGGTTGTGCTAAAGGTTTATATGGTTAACAACACTAATATGAAAAGAGAAGGGAACCCGCACACTCATATGCTCCAAAAGATACATTTATTGACGACGTTTCGAGCCAAGGCTCTTCATCTGGTCAAACTCCTAAACGTCGTCAATAAATGTATCTTTTGGAGCATATGAGTGTGCGGGTTCCCTTCTCTTTTCATATGACACTTTTTGAACCCAGCACCTCCACGAAGTTTAGTTTCTGTAACAACACTAATATCACTTCATGTATTCCTCCCTTGGCCTGCCATATCGCCGCTTCCCAAACAAAACCACAAAGCTAGTTTTGAGCCAAAGAGTAACCATAGCTATATACGATATACACATTTCCTCATACTGTCTAACAATGTCTGCTATACTGAGTAGCCGGCATGGTGCCTTTCCATTTGTGGCACTGCCAGTCTGCCACCCACTCACCCTGGCATCTGCACATCCTATCCACATACAGGATCATTTTACAGATAGCAATTTCACGTTTGTTTACTCTAACTTAACTACGTTTAAATTGCACATCTACTAGCTCAACCAGCTCGAGCGTGAGAGTTTAGATCGTCTAAATGATTATATTTAACTAATAATAATAGATAATCTAAATATGTAATTTTGAAAGAAATCACCTTCAGGTAGCGGCTACTGTATTCAAGGGCTATAAACAACCAACATGAATCCTAAGAGTGAGAGACATCGATCTCTATGCAGTGGATAGACGGAGACAAACACACCGCTTTGTTTCTCATTAGCCAGAGTTGGAGCTGGGGCCCCCAGGGGCCTCCAGGGGCATGTGGGTGGGGGACTAGCTAAAACTCTGACCCACTTTAGGTGATCGATACGGAGGAAGGAGTCATCATGCGGTCTAGCCTCGAGGCAGCCCTGAGCAGTTCTTAGTTGGACTATGGATCGAAGCTGGACTGAAAGAAAATTAATTTAAGCTTTACTACTCTAGCCTGAGAAATGTCATAGCATTGTACCTAAACGTGAAGATAAAGGCCGCACTCTCATATAGCCACGATGCAGGATCGATTTAAATGAAACCAACGTTTTGACCTGGAGAGGTCTTCTTCAGGGAATGCAGGATAAGACCTTTATGGTTTTTGGGAGGGGAGATGTAGTCTTTGGGGGGGGAAGACGTTTATATAATTGTTTCCCCTCAAGGGTTTAGTCAATTTCCAATTGTGTTTTAGCATTATTCAATATGTTCCCCTTTTATATGTTGTTACTAACATATTTATGAAACAAAAAAAGTTGAAAGAGTTTTTTTATTTTTTAGATTAACCCCTATAATCCCTATACTATTTGGCTCGATATATATTTTCGGTTAATTGTCCGAATACACACTGACAAATACGGCCTCCCTGCCAATCACTATGCACTGGCTGTCCAGAGGGCTCTATCTGTGGCCGTGTGCTGAGCTCATGGCGGCAGAGCCAGACAGCATGGACCCAGCTGTGAAAGGAAGAGGCTGCAGTCATCTCTGTATACAAAAGCCCCAGTCAGCACTCTGTGTGCTGCTACTCCACAAACAGACGCTATCAGGGATAACAAGTGCACCGGCAAAGCAGCGCTGGGTTTACACAGAAGTTCACAACACAATCCCTTCTGCCCAAGATGTGGTCTTCACTTCAGTCAATGTCGTCCTTTTTATTTATTAACCATTATATACTTTGTTGAGCAGGGTTCCACAGATGTCTGTACTTGGTCCCCTCCTTTTTTCGACATAAACCCATTTTGGTGTTAGCATTATGTTATGCTTTAGCTATTGAAAAATAGCAGATCTACAAGCTCATAGCGCGCCACCGAGTGGCGCGCTACGAGCTTGTAGGTCTGCTATTTTTGAAAAATCGAAGAACGACTGACATAGAAACATAGCTTTTTCAGAAAACTGTCAGGACGTAGAAGACATTTTTAGAATCTGATCTCAGGTCAGAATGGGTTAATTCTCTCCACTGAAAATAGTCTTTGTAGATCGGCTATTACGGCCCTGAATAGGGTCGCTAGGGTTCATGTGGTAATTGCTCCACCTGTTTTATTCGATATTTACATTGTGTGATCCTCCCCTCATTTTGTCATTGTTCACGTATAGGGCAACTTATTGTGGCTTTTCTTCTATCCAAGCCTCTATTTGCCCAGGGACATTTCACAGAGCACTTTTGAAGCAATGTCCTGTCTCGCTAGTGGTTTGCATCTATGGCTGAAACAACAATAGCATATCAAATAATATTACAATAGCTATCCCTCAACTTACAATGTGTTTCTCTGGCAAGAGATCAATGAGAGTAGGTGTCGTATTTCTGCTGTCAGTGGATGAAATGTCAGTGGATGAAATGCTTTTGAGCATTTTGAAGACATAATCATTGAGTATTATTTACGGTCGTCGGTGAATGAGCACATACAATAGAAGCCCGATGCCTTGTTCAAAGATACGCTGTAATTAGTTAGGATTAAACTTGTGGACTTTGTTCACCCGAAAAACGCTTTGCCATTTTAGCCAAATTGTTCAGTCTCTCATGCGTGTTTATGCATCTCCAAACGTAATTAAGTTGAATTATACCCTGACCAAGGATTCAGAATGCTTTCAATTAAAAAACACAGTATTCTTCTATCAAAACTGTGTCTGCTCTGTGACCCTGTAAACATGAACCCTAGCATCCGAATTTTGCAAAAACAGGCAAATATATTCAGCAAAAATAGCAGATCTACAAGCTCGCAATGTGTCACAACATGAGGCATTGTGTTGTGAGCTTGTAGATTGGCTAGTTGTCTCGAAGAGATAGCCAATGGTGTTGAGGGGAAAAAGAGGGGGCCAAAAACAGACCCCTGGGGGTCCCGGACCCCCGTACATTAGGCATACTGTATCTATGGGTCGTTAAAAACATCCCACACTCTACTTTTTGGTTTTGGCCCCTTGATTGAAAAACTGTGTCGTGTTCCATTGCCTGGAGGATGAGGGTGATGGCCCACAGAGGTAAACTGTGTTAACCCACTTAACTCCATCCGGTCTGTGTTAATGCGCTTGCCAAGGATGACGGTACTGTTTAAACAGACAAAGTCCCACTACCCCCTGTAGCCCTGTGGGCTTCCTGGCCTAATCCTAAAATCAATACCAGCGGTGTCAATACAAGCCCTATGTGCTGACTCTTATAGATCCAATGTACCTGATATGGCTCATCAATCAATGGCTTAAAAAGTAAACCAAATAACATCGTGAACCATTGCAGCTTGAGCTCAGAGCAGCTTTCCTATTTGACAGCAAAGCAAAAACCAGCAAACTGGCCTGGGCCGTGGCTCAGCGGTCCAGGCACCTTGGCCGGTAGCCCGAGTCTGGCAGTGTGCCGCGGGTTCGACTCCCGATCCCGACGGCCTTTACTGCATGTCACCCCCCCCCCATCTCTCTCCCCCATTTCCTGTAGTACCTCCCCTCTCAGAACAGGGACGTTTCAACCCCAATCATCCACATGTGACCCTCAGTAAGAGCCAAGACTGGTAAACTACTCAATAATTCATCACTCGGTAGTATTTTTTGGGGGGGAATGGCTTTGATAAAGCAAGGCAGTGACAGTGCTTATAAGGAGAGAGCGACATATTTTTGCATATCTGTGTGAGGGGAAATCAATTATTCAAACTATGCTCCCTCTAGGCTAGAAACCTGAAAGGAGCCATGCTTGGCAGACAATGTAGGTAGGATGGCTTGCATTCACATCCCCAGTAGCTAACAAAAGCCTGAGAGTTTGCAGTTTTGGCTATTTTCGGCAAAGAGATTGGTGTAGACTAGAGGGGGAAAAGAAGGGGGCCTAGTAGAAACCCCTGGGGCTCCAGTCAACTAAGTATATAGTGTAGGTTTATCATTGCTAATAGACACCAGGGCTCATGGTGCTCACAAACAGCCTCACACTAGATATGGAAAACTGGTTACCACAGATATATAAAATATATAAGTGCCCAGTCCTACTAAACACAGCACTGGGAGGATAATAGCCTGTGCAATCACAGCATGTATAAACACAATAAAATACTACATGGTTGATTTGAAGTGTAATACGTTGCCTTGTGCCAACACTGCCATATGATGACTGTACTCATAAGATACCAACTTACAGAATTAGCATTAGTACAGCGTGGTCTATTATATCCCTGTACCGTTGTCACCAAGACAAATCCTGTACATGTACCATCATTGGTTGGTCCAGCATCTCTCCAGGTAAAGGATGTATCAAAACATCCTGGGTGATGATTTAACAACGCCCACTGACTAGAGTGAAAACTGCACTGTTTGGTCTACTGGTCCCCAAGGAGAGATGGTGGAACAAATATTCTATTCTCATTGATGTGTAGTCTAATGTAAGGTACAGTACAGTCATACACATGCCTCAGGTCTCCTCAGAAATCCCCAAAGACTTGCTTCTGAAGAGAGGATAAGCATGGGGAAGGATTAAGACCGAGAAAAGGAGGTAGACAGAGAAAGCTGGAGGGACAGACACACAGAGGAGGGAGGGAGGGGGGGAGGGAGGGAGGGAGGGAGGGAGGCGAGAAAGAAAGAAAGAAAGAAAGAAAGAAAGAAAGAAAGAAAGAAAGAAAGAAAAAGAACAAGACCCGTACATTCTACCAGCCTCACAGCCATGTCTTGGCACTGAGCTCATTTTAAAAACCCAGAGGAGATCAGAAAAGAGGTCAGGCTGATGAGCCGTATTCTACTTTGTTCTGGAGGCCTAGGTGGGAAATTACAACCACATGCATTGCATGCCAACCCAGACAGTGGTACAGCATGTCTTTGACTGTGGACGGGTGGTGATGAGGCTCACAACTCTAATAAACCCCCTATGAAGGCATGTCTCTGAAAAAGGAGGAAAGAAGGAATATGTGTAAAAAGAGAGCAGAGTGCATCTGCCTGCCATCCTTTTCCTCAGGCTCAACACAGCACACAGACATGTTGCCAAACATTTAGTTGTACATTTACATTTAGGTAAAATATGTAGGGTTGTAAAAAGACGAACGTGTTCCTTATTTTATAAAAGAGCATATGATTTGCGTAGCAGTTGAGCCACAGAGAAACGTGATACTCTGTGCCAAATGGAAAAGACACTTTTTCCGCCCTGTACTGGACTGACAAGAAGCAAAGTTATTTAAGGAAATCACACCCTTGCCCAACCGGTGCCTAATATGATCCAACACTTGGAGCACAACACCCAGGAAATCAGATACCGAGCAGGACTTGAAATATATACGTACATAAACGGGGGAAACGGCCGTGGGAAAAAGTATGTGATACCCATTCCAGAAAATAATCTTCTCTTACACATATTAATGGCCCTTTTGTAGAGGGCATTTCTTGAAGGTAATAGATCCCTTGGCGGGAATGGGTGACCTGCTTGAGTGTGTACTGTGTAGTGTATCATTGAGAAAGAGACAAGAAAAAGGAAAGGAAAGGAATGGGAATTTTAATTATTTCTACCGAACGCAAAGGTGAAGGCGCATTCATATTATCGGGCTATAGGCTAAGCCAATTTCCTGAGTTTATAATCTCTCTCTCTCTCTCTCTCTCTCTCTGAATCTCTGTAAATCTTTCTTTAATCATTAGGCCAGGGTAGCCTAGAGTTTAGAGAGACCCTGACCGTCTTGTAACTGAAAGCTCTCACGTTTGATCCACAAAAAAGAGCAAAGACCAAATCATGGCACTCAGTTATTAAAGGCCCTTCCTTTCAAGTCACTCTGGATAACTGTGCCAGCCAAAAATAGCAAACAGGTTAATGGAACATTATGAAAGCTACTGTAATCCTAACTTTACATGCTGATTTAGACTGTATCCGAGCTAAACTTTAAGTGAAACAAACAGTGGAACAAAGAGTATATAAACTACATTAAAACACCCAGTTGGAAGTATCAGGTAGATAGAAAAGCACACAACATCCCACCACCCTGTGCCCCCAAATAATTATCCCCACTGAAATGTGATACTCAGCACTTGCAGCCAGTGGGCAGCGGCAGAGGTAGGGAACGTTGCGTTGCAGTCGTTTAGATGAAAGGTTACACGGGGTGTTTGAGTCATGATTCAGAGCAGCGCGTGGAGGAGATTAGGGAGTGGGCTGAGGGTCAATAATGGCAGTTTGCCTTTGATGGGAAAGTGATGGGAGGACCGCGGACAGAAAGAGAGAGTGTTCTGGGCACAACAGGCAGGGCAGGGCAGCCCACACCCCACCCTGATAGCAAATGAAAGACAATACACTCATACAAAATGCCATGCATGGATCCTGATGGCACCTGATGTGTTGAACTACTGTAGAATGACTTCCAGTGAGTGAGCAGGTGATCTGCATGACTGCAACACACAAAGGCTGTTGCAGGGGCCAAGCCTATCTTTCCACCTAAAACTGCTAACACTGCAGGTTTTCAATCCTGACTGCTTGTATTCAACTGGTTGATAGAAATGTCCCAATGTCAAGGACACCAGATGAATTCCTGGTAGGATGCCAGCTGTACTTGGGATCCTGGTAAGACAGAAAACCAGCAGTACTACTGGTTCTGGCAGGATGAAAACCAGCAGTACTAGAGGTTCTGGAAGAACAGAAAACCAGCAGTATACAAAGGTTTGTGGTAGGATAGAAAACCCGAGGCGAGAGCTGAAAACCACAGCACCAGCCCACGCCGTCATCAAACACCGAAGAACAAACGTGTGGGGCAAAGGCTACATTTCTGCCACACACTCTGCGTGCGTCATTGTCTTCGCCATGTCTTTCATCCAAAAGCACGGGGGAAGACAGCACATGATGGACATTCATCAATAAGACATACGGGGTCGGCACTATCTGAAGATACCGTCTCTGGCTTTGTGCCAACCCGTTTAGACGGTGAATTATACTGTGCATGCCAGTGCAATATGCCGGGAAAGAGGCAATGGTTAACCCATTTAGACCTGACATTGACATTTTAAAAAAGGCTTCTAAATCTTAACATTTTTCTCAAAAACCAATGTTTCTATGTCAGTGGTGCTCAACCTTTTTCATGTCAAGGACCCCCAGAATTATCTCTATTGAGCCACGGACCCCCATCTCAAAATATGTGGTTCCAGGGACCTCCCCAGAAGCAACTATTTGAGTTTAAAACGCTCTGAAAGAAAATATATTCAAAGATTTGCACCACATGTTCACGATTTAAAAAAAATAGCAGACCTACAAGCTCGTAGCGCGCCACTCGGTGGCGCGCTATGAGCTTGTAGATCTGCTATTTTTCAACAGCTGAAGTTTAAAATTGTGCCGAAAGTGGTTAAAACGCTATAATGTGACAAAGATGCGGCGTCAGGTCTAAATGGGTTAATGAGATATAATGACCACAACCCATTGACAGTGAATACGCCTGCATTACATTAAGCAATATACATTATCTGTATTCTGACTGAGGATTACGAAACTGTTGGATCATTTTTATTATTAACATATGTTAATAATAAAAACGTACTGTATGTGAACCTCTGCATGCATTTCAGATCAAGGAAGAAGCAGAGCGGTAGGATTTTAATGTTATCAGAAAGAATGTGAGTCATGTTCTTTCATGCCTTTGCCACTGCTAACAGTGTGTGAGAGTGTGGATGTGCGGTGGCCGAACGGATTGCGGAGCGGTCTTGATACCGGAAGGTCGCCAGTTCGAATCAGCGGTCCGACACGTTAAAATTACCACCGCTGAAGTGCCCTTGAACAAGGCATTGAACCACTACGGTGAAATGTTCTATGAGCAGGGCCTGGCTGGAAACAAGTTCTTGAGCTTAGCCCAGATACCCTGGGTAAATATAGTAATCATTTCATTTCATTTAATTTGCTTATACTGTGTATACAGTACATGCATGGTCTCAAGTGCTTTTGTTGGCCACAGAATTGGGATGATAAGATTCATGTGGCTGATTCATGTCTGGCTGATTCATGTCTGATTCATGTCTGGCTGTTGGTGCAGAGTGCTAGTTATACATTAGATGTCGGAGTTATCTCATGCCCTGCAGCATAGAGTGTGATCGATCATTTGAAGCCGATACGCATACTGCACTTGTAATTCAACGCAAATCACTTATTTTAAGATCAAGACCCGGGTGATGAACTACGGTAGTGCCAGATCATGCCATGGAGTATAGTGGACATTGTGGAGGCTGTTCAATGCATGATTAAGATCCCACTTCAAGCCATGTCTTCTGTTTTTAAAGGTTATCTTTAAAAAAGGGAAATCAATTTGTCAATGGACCACAAAGGAAAAGCATTCTGTCAATTACAGACTGTAAGCTACAGTAGCCAGGTCAGATATTTTCAAATAGATTAACTGTAAAATAGGGCTTAATTGGTTATGGTAGCCTAACGGTATGTATGTTTTGTAATAATAATTCAAATCTACAAAGTAGCAACTAAAGCTGTCAAATTATTGTACTACCCAGAGAAGTAGTGGAGTACAATTACAAAATACTGAAAATGGACATTTAGTCAAGTCAAATTAAAGTACCTAACTTTACTACAGTACTCTGTACTTGGATGAATGCACTTAATTAATTTCCTCCATGGATCGGAGGACACTCATTGTTGACTACACCCACCCCAAAGCCAAGAAGTAAGGCTACTATACACATGGAATCCAAAGTAAGATACACACACAGTAGGCCTATGTCATTTTTAATTTCCCGAAACGAGATGATTTTCATTGGAAACGATTTGACATTTGTATTCTCACTGATGGATTCCTCCGTTTCTTTAAGGAAAAGTATACGTTTTTTTTAAACTGAAGATTAAATGAAGTGACTTGTTATAATGTCCACTTAACCCATTTTGGGCGGGAACCCCTTTCGGTGTTATGCTTTAGCCATTGAAAAATAGCAGATCTACAAGCTCGTAGCGCGCCACCGAGTGGCGCGCTACGAGCTTGTAGGTCTGCTATTTTCGAAAAATCAAAGACATTTTTTTAGAATCTGATCTCAGGTCAAAATGGGTTAATAGAACACCCAGATGCCTCCCAGTGAAAGACAGTGGCTCATATCTCAATGTCCAATCTTCTAATAAGTTTAAAGTGCAGTAACGGCTGCATTACTGTATATCAGGGATCAGAGAGCCATGGTGAGTAATGCACTCAGATGGGACAATGCTGCGTGAAAAACACACAGCTCAGCAAAGACAGGCTGCAAGGGATGCAGCCAGAGGGAGGGAGGGCGAGAGAGTGAAAGCCACAAAGTGGGGTTGTTCTGTACGACAAGTATCAATCCGGCCGCTAAACTATGGCTGGACTTCAAATCAATGTCATGATTATCTCAAACTTTGGCCTTGATTATGATTAATGAATGATTTTCTTTTTTTATATAGTGAAAATAGCTTGTGGAATGGCTATTTCCATTATTTTTGTTTTAACATTGTACAACAAAGTATAATACATTTGCTGATATAGGCCTACAAGAAGAAAAAAAATATATATAGGCCTAGATATACAGTATATACACCCATACCCTGCTTCTCGACCAACGCAATATTAATTCCTAGTCCGGCTGCATTTATTAATAACTTTGACATCATTCATATCAGCATTTTCTCATATTTTGAAAAGCCAAAAACCCAGACCGGATGTTATGATCTTATGTTAGTGTGTGTGACGATGCACGATCACTTCCTGGTTACCATCCCTGCTGCTAAAACATGATGGAGGGGGATGACAGCGTCTGCTCTGGGCCGTGGAATAAACCTTGTTTTGACCAGAAATACCATCTGGGAAAAGGAATAGGAGATACAGGTGATTGAAAGAAACAGATAGAATGGGTGTGTATGCGCGGCGATCAAGATGGCGCAATCCAGTGTTATTGACAACACCAGCTAGCAACCCAAAGCTAACGTGAGTAGCATTACGACTTGATCAATCAAAACCACTATAACAGACCAATTGCCGTACATCTACGGCATTGGCGTTATGCATAACATTTATTAATTGACGTAGATCAACGCCAATGGTGTTTTATGTGTTAAGCCGGTTATTGGTTCTAAATATCAGTTTGGACCCTAGTTTCCTAGAGGAGGAAACTGGTGCGGTGCGGCATTATGACTGAAGTGAAATGCTGTTGACCTTTAGGGATTACCATCCAATTCCACTGAATGGTGCTGAGTAAGAGCAAATAGGGCATCGCTCCTTTCCTGGAAGGCATAATTACTGCACTACCACCACATACATCTGACTGAAATCATTCAATTCAAGCATATATTATATTATTAACTCACTTCAAACTGTATATTGCCTGTGGACACATTTTTAGCGTACCGTCGCAAATTCTGCCTGTTCTGATTCAATCATTTGACTAAACATGAATGAACTTGCATCCGTGTATCCATAAATGTACAGCTTCTCTTTTTTCTTTTACAATGCAAAATAGTAGGGTTATATTGTTAGACTAACCATAAACTGCAGGTGAGATGGTTTGGTTATTATAAGATACAGATAAGGTGACTTGGCTGACTGCTCCTAGCAGCTATCCCCTTTCGTGTATGTATCTGCTATCAGGTCAGAGACATTCTGAAGCAGCCACCCGTTCAGAAACAGGTCATTAATTAAAGACATGGGTCCCCTCCACCGAGACCTGGACACAGCAGCTCTACCACCACGGCCACACCGCTAGCAGAGCAATATCGTTGCCGTCAGGGAAACCTTGTATTTTTGTAATTTGATGCCCTACTTTGATGCCCTACAGTGTCACAAAAAAGAATCAAAAATAGCGTATCAATAAGCTCAAAACGTGTCACAATGCGACGTGTTTGAGCTTATAGATCTGCTATTTTAGCTTTTTTTTTAAGTGTCTGTGACTAAATAATAACTACTGGTGTTGCCCGAAGCTCAAAGCACAGTTTATCCTCTGCCTAAACAGGCTTTATGTAGTAGCCGGGGACAGGAGCCACAGGCCCAAAAGCTCAAGGAATAGAGATTAACCAGTGATGTCATGTTTTATTGTGATGTCACTTTTTATTTGTGTTTTTTTCACTTGGTCATTAAGGTCCACAGAATGAGAGTTCTGCTCTGCCGGAAACATTTTTGTATACCACACCATAGACAACCAATATTTAAGGTAAACATTTCCAAATTTCATCATGCTTTAAGTAGCATGTGACATGTCAAACTAAGGGGTTTTCATGATTCTGAATCCATTCCAAGCATTAGTTTTGCACGAAAAACACTCCTTGGCCTAAATTCGGCCATAGCCAAGCACTTGCCCAAATGTGCCCTAATGTGCTGAACTCATCACATTTGTGATGGCAGCTATGGCCGTTTTTTGGCCAAGTGAATAGAAAAAACAGTATGTATGTAAGTATGTAATCACATCACAGGTCCTCTCAAATTTTGGGTGACTCCCCGGCCGGCTCCCCGGCTATAGCTCAGCGGTAGACATTTTTGGGCAGTCATGCTGGGGACCCAGGTAGGACATGAATGTTATGGATTGCGGCGGCTTCATTGAGGGTTTGAATTTTGTCAATCATTTTGGACCTCTTGAAATGAAAAACTACTCCAAAATAGCATAGGTGTAGCATATTTGTAACATATTATGCAACATTTATGGTATCTTTAGATTAGGAATGTCAGTATGTGTGCATATGCATGCACGCATGCATTTGCATAATAACCCACCGAAAACACTGTTTTACATATACTGTAGGCCCGGGGCTTTAGCTGTAGCGAAAATGTATTGCTATTACAAGATTTGCCATTAAATATGTCGTGAATAATGTTACTTCATCTGTAACTTTGCTGTTTACCAAATTGAATCTTAACACTGAAGAAGTTAGTGTAGATTGGTCTCCCAGAGATTTAAAAACAAAAATCTTCAAATCATCAAACGTGGGTCCGTGGTCAAATGCACATCAAACTGGGGATCCTTGAAATGAAAAAGTTTGAGAATCACTAAGGTCACGATGACACAATGTATTGTATGGTTTGATTGATTCATCGATTGGTTTATTGAGTGTGGAAGGAACAAGTTATTCCAAACAGTTCCTCTCCCCTTCAACAGGCGCCCCGGCTGGCCAGGGGGAGGTAGTATAGAGACCAGGATTACTGGATGCTTTTTTGTGAGGGTACCTACCCTAGGGGACATGGGGAGAACATGCAAACTCCACACAGAAAGGCCCTTTTGCCAACCCCACCCAGGGCATGGGCACTGATGATGCGGAGGAGAGAACACACCCCCAGCGTTACCATGAAGCGGAAATCGAACCCAGAACCTTCTAGCTGTGAGGCGACAGCGCTACCGACTGTGCCACTCTGCCCCCCAATCGATCGTAATTGTATGCAATCATTTTCGGAGAAACATTATATAGTATTCTCATGTGTTCCGGTTGTGGATATCTCACATTGGGAATGAAACCCAAAGGCCAAGGCCACCATCTCCTCACCCGTCTCTCTCTCTCACTCTGGTATTATGCCCCCTCATTCTCCTTCTCGCTGCCCCTTTCCCTCAGCCAGGCCCATAAAAATGAGCCGTGTCGTTTGTCTTTAATTGGTTTATCAGAGAAACAGCCGCGGGTCTGGCTGATGTCACGATGAGAGAGTGCGTCTGTTCGTCCTCCACTCCACCTCCTAATTTGCACCACAAGGACAGAATGCCGCTCAGTTTATCTTTGTCACAATGGCATTCTTTCAGCCCGAGGGTTCTCAACTGCGGCCGGGCCTTGGGCCACAGAGAAGAGGCTTCTCTCCCGAGGTCAGACGAGTAGGACGGGGCATGCATTCATGCTCGCGTTTGCCTGCGGGCTTGTTATTTAGCCCCCACGCCACACAGATATTGATGATTAGCGAGCGCTCGATACAAAGCGCTCCACTGACCTACCGATCAACAAGCCATGGGAAAGTGGAACTGATGCAGAGAGAGCTCTAACAGAACTGTAAACCAGTGGTTTTCAAAGTGGGGTCTGGGCAGGAACATTTGCTAATATAGCATCAAAATCGGAATAACCACTTTACCCTACTATATACTTCGGCTATTCAAATATAGTTGATCTGCAGCTCACAGCACGTATCGCTAGAACGCATTGTGAGCTTGTAGATCAGCTATTTTTTAAATCTGCTATTGAAGAATTGTGAAAAAAATGTATCATTTCGAAAATGTAAATGTTCTGTTACGTGGGTCCCTGGCACAAAATATTTTCTCATGGTCCGCGACCAAATACTTACAATTTGGGGGTCCTTGTGTCATAAATAATGAGTACTGTATGTGTGGCCGTCAGCCTGATGGATGGAGACTTGGCTTGTACAATGGTCTGTTATCCTTGTGTAATGCTGAAGACAAAAGGGCAAGGTACAACAGTTGACCAAATAAGATGTACTGTAGAATGAATTGCTATTGTTTCATAATTATATATGAAACTTAAAATCACAATCGTATCTTACCCTAGGTGGGAGTAACTTCTGTGTTTAGCCCGTTTTGTACAACAGAAATACAGTAGCCAATCTACAATCTCAACGCAACACGGTGTACACGTCATACGATGGATGAAGCATAAATTATCATAAATGAAACATCTCCACAGCCACTTACAGATCAATGTCGCAATTTCAATATATTCTTCCTATAAGTGTTCATCCAGTGATAGAGAGACTCCACGCTATTAAAGATCCCAAGTTAGTTGTCTTGTCTAGTACCAACTGTGCTGGGCAAAATGTAGTCGAAAGTTGACAGAATTACTTAAAAACGCAATGCATAATTACACACTCTGCAAATCAACCACAAAAGGGCCCGGATAAGATTAATTTCCCCTCAAATTAATCTCTTTCCAAAATTAATTTATGGCCCAGAGAGGGAGGAAAACCACACAGATGTCAAGCTGCGAGAAAACAAGGTAATATATTTCAAATTCCACCCTCACTCTCAAAAGGCTGATATTAACCCGGTCTCAGAGAAGTAGGCTATCGCATGCGTAGTAATGCACAGCCAAGAGCAGTGTAGAAAACCAGTCACAGCTGACAGATTCAATTATCAACACAAGAAAGAAAAAAAAACATCTTTAGCAATCACCGTTAAGGAGCAACCGATCTGTTTTGAAACAACACTTCACGTCACCCTGACAAAATGACCCGATTGGACGCTACGCTGGGTTTGCGATAACAGGATAAGTTATTTTAATGGCTCCTTTGACCTAAATCTTCACTAATCATTTTAGAGCTGAGGAGAAGATTTCTTCTTTCCGGATGGGGGATAATAATGTTAAAGCTACTGTACAACGAATTAAGCCCTCCCCCCCACACGCCACCACTGTGTATTAACATTGTTGCAAAAAAAAGAAGAAAACAAAAAGAGCAATATTCAATATGATCTACAACCACTCCATTTATTTAGACCTTTAACGTCTACACCTCTACAGCAACATAATCCGTCTTAAGAAAATATATAGAAACCATATGTAACAGGAGAGAAAATCAGTGGCAACTACAACTAGTAACAAATACGAAATCAATTCAACAATCAGTCAATAAATCAATCAATCAAAAAATGAATAAACACTGCTACATAGTTTCTAAGCTAGTGACAAGTAAAGTGAGTGGGTGTGTAAAATTCTGTAGACTGTAGGCTACAAAATATAACGAAATAAAAATATGGAGGCTTCCCCTAATTTGGAAAAAAGAAAGAAAAGTTCACAATCACAACCTATTGCTTTGAAAATACTATGTTGTAAAGAAAAATCAATAAACATAATTATGTTTAAAAATAATAATTAAGTCAGTCGAAAAAGATTATTTGTTCTAAAAGAAAATATGATGGGGTGATTTGTGTGTGTGTGTGTGTGTGTGTGTGTGTGTCATGTCTCCTCTCATCACTAGCTAGCCGTCTGTGTTAAAATAGACCTGCCACAGCTGGTGATCTCAGCACTCATACTGTATACAGTTTACACACTCCCTCACTCCATGCAGAAAATTCTGGTCTAATTCAGTGAGTTTAATCAAAGGCCATTCAATTTCTACTTCCCTCTCCTTTTGTAACTTCTTTCGCATTCTATTATGCCATTTCGATCTTATCTCAATTCTCTCTCTAGTTTATCACAGACAAACTAGCTTCCGTAGCTTAGCCTCAACGAAATAGACAGCATGTTATTTAGGTTTGATGATTGCCTGCTATCCTGGTTCATTTGTATCACTAAACGTTCTTGTCATCTTGAAAGCTTACTCTGTTGGTGGATAAGATAGACATCCCACCCTGGAGTTGAAAGTTGAAAGAATTAAATAAATATATATATATATAGTTTGTTCTACACTTAACACACTGCATTATGTCTGGAATTAAGGGTGATAAAGACTCAAAAATTGAGTCTTTTTAAATGTAATTTTAAATGTAATTAATTAATTACATTTAAAAAAGAGAAATCACATCAACAGTCAAACTCGCGCGTCCGCCTCCCAGTTTTCTGCGTGTTTGTAGTGTCAACACACGCAGAGATGACAGATCAGAATCACACACGACACAGTTTTGGTATGGAATGAATAATAATTAGGCCTGAATCGCTTTGCCTTTGCCTTAAACACTGAATTATGAGGGCCGCAATTGGAAAAAGCCTGCCGCTGGCTCCCATTTGTTGAAGAGAGATCTATACATTTTCAAATTATTTTGTTATTATGCTTAAATTATCGCTTTGGCTAAAACGCTGAATCCCGCGGATAAAGTAGGCTATGTACATATAACTACAGGCATTCATAACTACAGACATTAATACAGCCTACCGCACAGGATTGTACAATTAATTATATAGCCTACATTTAACAAACAAGCTTGATTGACATTTGTAAATAGGTCAATACAAAACCTGTTACGAGGATAAAACCAGATAAAGCACTAAGACTTGTTTACATCAGGTATAAACTAAGTGGTGGTGGGGCTATTCAAAAAGCACTGTGAGCTTGTACACCTGCTATTTGTTGAAAAAATAAAGATACAAAAAAAGTTTGAATAATAATTCTGGGGGTCCCTAGAACAAAACCTTTTCAGATGGGTGTCCGTGGCGAAATCAATTTGGGGGTGCTTCACTTGGAAAAAGAACAACTGTATCAGGGAACGTGAATGCATAACCCTGAATCCATTAGAACCACTAATAGAGCTGTAAAATATAAAATATGTAAAATGACTATACAACAGACAACACAACCAACAGTCTGTCACTGTGTGAAATATAGGTCACTGTAACATCCTCATGCACCAAAAAATGAGCAAACAAACAAGGGTCTAATAACAATAACATCCAGGCTTCCCTGTGAATCTCAGACCTCATGTGACAGACAAAACGGCCCCTTTTTAGACGGCTCGCCTCCTACAGAGCCACGCTGTAAAATGCAATGCAACAGTAAGAAGAATGAAACATACACTCCTTGAATGAACACTAAAAAGCACCCAAACTCCTCTCTCTGAATACTTCAAGGAAGCGATGTTCGCCACCACGTTAAACTGTCGCCCATTTTCCAACTCATCAATCCTCACCCAGCCATGATAATTTAATGTGCTTGTGGTTCAGCATGAAAACAAAAATCACACAATTCCAGCTGTACACCCTCAGGGTGGGGTATCAGGGTGGTATGAACTATAAAGCACCCAAACAAAGCCACTCCAACCCACCCATTCCTCTTATATGCCCACGACTGTCCCTCAGGGGGAGGGGGGGGGGACAATGCTAATTTACCAATTATCTCCCTAGATAAAATACAGAAAGCAGTGTTAATTGCACTCAGCCGGCTGTGGTTTAGCGACCTCATGGAGGAGTGTGACAAATTAATAGATGTGCACACATGAATATGAGACCAAGGTACACTGCCAAATCCGTAATTATACTTTATCTCTGAGAGTGTACAAATGTAAACAAATGGACTGTTTCTCAGTGAGGAGGATATAGCAATTCCAGCACCAAAATGCAAAGGCTTCAGTTAAGCAGCCATCTTCATAGCCTTCTGCAGCAGAATGACATCACAATCCTATATCCGCCATAAGACAGCGAGACAGGAGTCACTGTCACCTGACCTAATGAACTGTAACCAACTTGGACGGAGGGAGGGTGATAATAATTTTGCATAGGCCTATGAGGCAGAACGAATGCAGCCTCCTCCATTGTCTGGAAATGTTGCACTTGCCATCTTCAAGGCAAAGCCATCGGTCTCCAACTTGCTGTAAATCATCTGTAAGGGAGAGATGGGAGCTCTATCACCCCACATGGTGCCTAATGTGCCATGCATGGTTAACTGGGAGGACAGGGAGAGAATTACGATCACAATACAACACACACAGGGTCAGAATATACTAGACAATACAGCGGAAATCTCTGTTGCCCAAACAAAGTTGTATCACATCCATCGCTGAAAAGATGACACTGCACGAGATGCATCAGTCACAAAGGAGAAAAGAGCCAAGCACCATCACCACCTGACAGGTGTTTAATGAGCCATAGCTAACCGGGTGAACTGTGCGACAATGACAGTACATCTGCCTTGACTGACAGCACACCGTTGGCTTAGTTAGCAATGACAGAGGGTTGGTGGAGGGGGGGGGTTACTGCTGCCACAGGAGACTTGAGTCATGTCTTGTTACGTCTCGTCACTATAGTGGGTAGAATTGCCACACAACCTTATCAGATAATGCGTCATGTCATGGATTGTGTGGTATACATATCGGTTGCAATGTTAAGAAATAAGAACATACAATAAAACGTGCGCCTTGTTTATAGGATGTCACAACACAACACTCAATCTCTTCAGAGGCAAGGAGGCAACCAGGTGCCTCCTTGCCAGGTATAAAAAATGTAAAAATAGTAAAAAGGTGCTCCTGGGATCAATCGGGATAACACATCGATATAGAGCAAAGAGGAGATCCGGGCACACTTAATGTTAAAAGGAGGAAAACTTTATTGAACCGACATGTTTCGACCTATACGGTCTTCATCAAGGCTGAGGGACTCAATCTCTTCAATCTTTTCTCGCAGTCTCCCTGTCACTGTCGACCCCCACTGTTGGCCTGGGGAAGGTGTAGACAACCGAGGGCCTCCTCCGATACACATGGAGTCACCAGCTGCTTCTTTGCACCTGACAGTGAGGAGTCTGGTTTCTCTCAGTTCCCCTCCAACACTGAACAGGCACCCCGACCAAACAGTAGTGGTGTTTAGGAAAGGGAAATGTTTTGTTATTGTTCTTAATATAATAAGAGCACAGCATAAAGACATTGTACCATGCCAACTCATATCAAAGGGCTGACCGTGTAGTCTGTTGTTTTCCTAATGGCTGTATTACAATGTCATGCAATATAATCCTCACGGCATTGCCCGCTACACATGTCAGCATTGAGTGAAATACCTCATTTACTTGGCAAACACTAACATTCCAAGTAGCATCACCATGATGCTTCCTGTCGCCTGGGGTTGTGAGGAGGTCAGATGTGACATGCCCACTTGCCCAGTAGGACATGCTGAATTTGCAGCAACAATAGCACACAACATTCTACCATCACACAGACACACACATCCTTACAAATGTATGCTATGACATGCACACATGCCCACTGACAATTTCAAACAGCCTATAGCAAAACATGTGTGCGTGTGTGTGTGTGTGTGTGTGTGTGTGTGTGTGTGTGTGTGCGCGCGCGCGTGCGTGCGCATGCGCGCGTGTGTGCGTGTGTGTGTGTGAGAGAGAGAGATATATAACTGTGAACCCAGCCTTTTGTTGTACAGTAGCTAATATAAAGTCTTCCTTACAAGTTTTTGGGAAACCAAATTCAGCCTATTACATAACCACTTCCCAATTGGTTGACACTTAAATTAGCATGGGTGGGCCAATCAAATCATCAACAGAGAATGGAACCTATGGACAGTAGCAAAGCCGGGTTTTAAAGTTTAATCACAGCAATGATTACTATTTAATTTCATTACAGTGTTAAAACGCTATATTGGGCTTTGAAAAGATTACTGCTACTGAACATGCAATAACAACCCTTTTATCACAGCAATAATTCAACATTTATTTGTGGCCCTATGGATGTGCAGTATCTACAGCCATAAACTGTTTTACTACCTGCTTAATAAATCTGCACAGCAACACAACACCTATATTTTTCCAATATGAGCTTGGATTCCTATATAGGAATCCAAGCTCATATTGGAAAGATATTGCTCATATTGCGTTTCCACATTCAAAAAGTTACGTTTTATAGACTGACTATGGTAAATATCGTCAAGGAGGTGTTGTTTCACACTGCTGTACTATTGGAATTAAAGACTCAGTCAATGTTATTCCATAATCTACAGTGGTCTACAGTTCACAGATGCTGGGAAATTCTTTAGTACCTTGATCCCAGTTGAGTTTTTTCTTTTTCCTCTTAACCAACTTATTTTAGTGGTTAGGGAGCCCTGTTCTGTTCCTAAATTAGTTCTCCTGCCAAAGTGCTCTAACAAAATACAGATAAAGTACAAAACATGTAAATAATAAGTAAATTAAGCGAGTTTTCTGTAGGTTGTAGTAGAACACCACAATGGCATCATACCAGGTTAAAGCTACCGGGTATGTTGTAGGCTGTATCTTAACTAGACCTCACAGGGTCAGGGGAAATCACAAAGTCCAAACATAGCCTATGGTAGCTGTAATGTTTATTTTTTTTCCTTTCTTTTTTAGATTTGTAGGAAACTGTACATCTTGCCTGCCTAGTTGCTTACCACAAGACATGCAAACATGTCTCCTATAGCTACTATTTATCGCTGAAGTTTGAGTTTTTATTGGCATAAGCTCATAACAGCTAGGCCTATACATATAACTGCAATACAGTATTTGAAAGAAGAAAATCTTAAAATAAGTTTTTTTTTTTTTTTTTTTTACCAGGTGTGAGTTATCTGGTGATAACTCGCAGTCGCTAATCCTGCATGCTTCTATATGTTTTAGGCCTAGGCCTACTGTTGAATGTATTGTATTTATTTACTGGGGCGACTGCATGGGGCCGGGGAAGCAATAAAAATGTTCATTATTAAAAAAACACTATTCAAGCCACTTCAAGCTTCGTTCTCTGTAAAAACAACACCTACGGGCTTTAAGGCAAAACACTGCAAATGACACCTCGGGGAGTCGCGTTCAGCTTCAGCTGGCAATATCACTGGCAGACATCAATTAATCCGCTCCTATAGCCTATACCGCAGGCCTGCACCGGCCGGTCTGACAGACAGTCCGCCGCACGCTTATTATTTGAATCTATGAAAGGCCTACGAAAGCCATTTCATTCAGATATAAGCGTCACCCGTCACGATATATATGCCATAATATATCCTAATTGTATTATAGCTGCTGCGCCTGTGCAAGTGTAGCCTATATATAAAACAGTCTGCGACTCTGCTCTGACTGCTCATCTCAGGGGGGGGGGGGGGACCAGCATTTGTTTCCCTCTCTGCCTCCATACCGGCTCGTTTCTCCTTTATTTACACCTGGACGTCGTCAAAATCACCCGCAACATCATCGGTTGCTACGGGGAACGGCATCCTTCCTCACCGAGTTGGCATTTCCACACTGCGCCAACAAATGCGCATCATTTTACCCGTCAAGCGGCATATATCATCATCATTCATACGTACACCCGCAATCAAACAACTGATCGGCAACAAAAAATTTAACACAAACACACAAACGCATACAAACTTACCGTCCAGTTGAACAAAAACGCGTAATTTCCCACCCTCTGGTTGTTCAGTTCAGTCTGTTGTCCGCCTGTATGTATGTGATGATTTTTTTTGTCTGCCAGCAAAGGATCGTTTCTGTGAGCAGTGTGTGTGCGTGCGTGCGTGCGTGCGAGACGCGTGTGTTCCCCTGCCGCTGCAGCAGGCTGTGTTCCACTGATCTCTCCAGTCTCTCCTCTTCTCTCTCTCTCTCTTTCTATCTCCGCCTGCTGTTACAACCAAGCAGCTCGACGCTGTGGTGCTGCGCAGGCGCACGATGTTACACCGAAATTGGTCAAATATTGAATTCGGTCACTCCCGGCCCGCGGGTCGGGGTCACACACTGACTGGTGGTGGCTGCTCGGCTGTATTTCATTACGTGAGAAATAAATACTGTATTCTAGGAACATGAGTCGGAACCACAAGTCACAAAGTGGTCGCGGGAAGTAAGGTGATATTGTGGAGCCTAGCTAGGGTGTTTACTTACAGCTAGGATGGATGGATGGATGGCCGAACGGATTGCGGAGCGGTCTTGATACCGGAAGGTCGCCAGTTCGAATCAGCGGTCCGACACGTTAAAATTACCACCGCTGAAGTGCCCTTGAACAAGGCATTGAACCACTACGATGAAATGTTCTATGAGCAGGGCCTGGCTGGAAACAAGTTCTTGAGCTTAGCCCAGATACCCTGGGTAAATATAGTAATCATTTCATTTCATTTTTGGATGAAATGGATTTGATAGATTAGATGCAATGATAGATTAGATGCAATGATAGATAGATAGATAGATAGATAGATAGATAGATAGATAGATAGATCGATAGATAGATAGATAGTCAGTCACATGCGCACCTAGCCCCATATGTGACTTCAGTCCCTACGCCTCCCCTACGCCTCCCCTGGTCAAATGTAGAATTAGATTTTCCAACTGACTTTAGTTCACTCAACATTCGACCAGGGGATTGATTGATTGATTGATTGAAATACTGTATTTATTAACAGTTTGCAGAATTACAGTACATTTCAAGCACAACTCAATACAAAGACTGTTAACTGTGAGTGGACGACCCAATAAAGCATTACACTTGTTTACAAGAGGGTCCACCTTGTTCAATTTATCAAAACATTTAGAGACGTACAAATAGACACTTCTATATAGCCAAATAGACACTTCTATATAGCCAAAGAACAGAACAGGAATTCATCATAAAGGAGGTAAAAAGGGATTTTCTTGTCCGCTTCTAAAGTAAAATTAGTTTAGCTCATTATCTCTGACTCTGACCTTTACTTTTTGGATACGATGTGCAGAAAAGGGTAAGCAACGTGCCTAGTGGAAACCATGCGCCGGTTCTGAAACGCGGCTGAAGGCTCTCACGGTGTGACTTCATCTCGGAGCTACAGAATGAGCGTAGGGACTGAAGTCACATATGGGGCTACATGCACACCCAAACTGTGGCAGCGGTGGCCGAACGGATAGCGGCGCGGTCTTGATACCGGAAGGTTCCTAGTTCGAATCAGCCGTCCGACACGTTCAAATTACCACCGCTGAAGTGCCCTTGAACAAGGCATTGAACCACTACGATGAAATGTGTTCTATGAGCAAGGCCTGGCTGGAAACAAGTTCTTGAGCTTAGCCCAGATACCCTGGGTAAATATAGATTTCATTTCATTTCATTTCAACTTCCCAGTCCATGCTGGGGCTTGCTATTTATTTAAATCCGAAGTGCTCTGTGACTTTTACATGATTGAGTGCAGTGAGTCCTTGGCTGGCGTTGTCACGTGTAAACTAGCACTGACAGCCGGACCCCAGCCAGCTAGCCAGAGACGGCATCGGCGGAAGTTTGGACGGTACCAGGTACAGGCTAGGGCTAGCTAAGCACAATGTAATTATGTAATAATCCTACACGATTAAAAACGCCTGCTGATCAATTAACCTGGCTGGCAGATATGTACAGGTTCAGCTGGATTGGTCAATCCACTGAGTAGAAAATGGACGAGATTTCCTAAGTGGCAAAACAGTGACCTGACCTCTAGAGTCACAGATTTCAATTGGCTACATATTTCAGTGTTACATCTGCCCCAATTGTGATTGGCTATAATTTACTGGCCTCATTTAACATACAAATTAATCATAATTTAACCATCGCGCGCACACACACAGAATAAATAAATATTACACACATGTCATTTGCGCGCACGCACGCACGCACACACACACGCACGCGCGTGCGTGCGTGCGTGCGTACCAGGGCCCCTCCAATGGGGCCCTGGTACTACTACTAATAATAAGCTCACATTTATATAGCGCTTTACATAAAGACTAAGGAAACAACTTCATTCAAGAAAACTAAACAAAGCAAAACAGGATCAGTGCTAGGTTAAAAAGATAAAAGGTTAAACTAGGGTTGGGAAAAGCTGGGGAAAGCCGTCTTGAAGAGGTGGGGTTTGAGGTTTTGATGAAGGAGAGGAGGGAGGGTTAGGGTGTTAAATGGTTGGATGCACGTTACATTTCCATTACTGACCTCCATCAACATGCTCGCACATGGGCCACACACGCACACAATAGGCCTCAAACACATTCATCATTGTCAACCTAATGTCGCCCCCATCCCACCCCATCCCATCCAATCATGTTGTCAGCTTATTTCTCTTGTCTTCCTTTCAATTCAATTGAATTTAGTTCAATTCATTTCAAATCAATTCAATTTGATAGCCTCTATTGGTGTGACATGTGTTGCTAACGCGAGTCAACAACAGTAATGATGTGTTTAGTTTATCTCATACCAACCGTCTCCCTCTCTCTCATGCTGCACCTAAAACACACTCCCAGAGTGTATAAAAGAGTATTACAAATATATACTGTATATAGGCCTAATGTATACGCTATACCAGGGGTTCTCAACCCGTGGGTCGCGACCCCTCGAGGGGTCGCCAAATTATTTTGGGGGGTCCCCAAATTAAAAGAAACTGAATGGGGGGTCCCCAAATTAAAAACAACTGAATGGCTGTAAAGTGGAAATGAAGAGTTTACATATAGTACACATAGTACATGCATACACCTTCCCTAATGATTATGGTTTCAGTATTTATTTATGGTGTATTGTCGCTATTATTAAGGTTATTGTAGCAGTCAATTTATATTGTGGGTCGGGAGGGGGCGGGGCGGGGGTCCCGAGACGTTGCCAAAGCATTTTCGGGGGTCCCCGGCCAAAAAGGTTGAGAACCCCTGCACTATACAGTCTAGTGTTTCAAAACACTGTGGTTGACTAAATACAATTGTTATACAATCATTTCTTACAATTATGTTGGAAAACAACGTTTCGGTTATCCAGATAACCTGATGAAGGTGTACAGACCCAAACATTATGTTTTGGCCCCGGACCGCTGGCCTAGTGCTCCGGGCACCTACAGTAGGCTCCAATGTAGCCTGCCATCGTGTTGCGGGTTCGAGTCTCGATCCGGAGTCTCGATCCTACTCAGACAGACATTTTCAGCTGTCCGTACTCAAACGGACATAAGGACGGACAGACACACATACAGTAGCTGTGCATTGTAGAGGCTCAAAAAACATTATGTTTGCATTTGAAGACAGCGTGTGGGAGCTTTTCTTATGCATCGTTTGTGAATTGAATAAAGGTTGAAATGAAACAAGAAAAAAGGAAATTGTGCCCAGCCCCATATAGCCGACTGATTTGTTTGCGCCGGCCAGCCTCACATCTAGAGTCAATGCCGCTACGCAGCCCTCACACCTACGTCGCATCGCCAATCCGACCAATATGGCTGATGTGGAATATGGAGGTTTTGTCATAGTACCTGGAGATCTCTGCCTCCGTCTGTCTACATATAGCCCCTTTTTATTATCTGTCAGTCCTTGTCCCTTTCATGCCCATGCCATGATGTCATTATGCTCGGGCACACCCTCTATTTTGCCCATATATGGAGCTGACTGGAATGTTTGCACCTGCTGCCCGCAGGCCTATATCTTCCAATTTTATGAAAAAAAAAAGGATGACCTATCTGCAAGTGGCTATTTTCAAATAGCCGATGTATACTGTAGGGTTAAAGTGGTTAAACTGATCTTGACGCTACATCGCTGACCCCTGTGAAGCCCCCCAACGACTTCACGCTCCACTTTGAGAACCTCTGCATTAGACGGACAGTGACCTGCAGGAGACCCCAGCGGTTTGTCCGCCGTGCAGACGTTTGCCCGTTTCCTCTCAACGAGACGCGAAGACAGACAGATGTTTGTCTTATACAGTGTGACATTACACACATACCACTGCACAGTGTCAAATACTCCCTCACACTGTCAAACCAGGGGAGGGTTTTTCCCTACAAAACAGTCGTCGTCCTACTCTGGAAAATGTCTCTGGTAAGATTTACCAGAGGGGACAAATTGTTTTATGTAGACTATACTGTATACTTAGTATATACTGTAGTATAAACACATGGACTCGCATGCACGTACTCACACACCTTCCTGTTTTGATACCATCAAGAACATTTAAGAAGAGGTCACAAGGGTATACTCTCCAATCTCCAGTAAAATCAACTCTGAGAATATACAAAATGGACCCAAAAGGACCCGGTGTCCATTCAGTTCCTTTAGTTACAGGTCCATTTGAACATTCCCAGCATTAAAATTAACACTCAGGATGCTACGGTGTAGACTCAACATGAGGCCGTGAGCTGTAATTCAAAGCCGTGAGTCGGTGTATTTATGATACACACCGTCCAGAATGTTATGATTATATGTAATATGTCACTTTAACAGCCACCGGAGTTCATCACACTTATGTTTACATGGCAGACTTCCTAACTTGGTCAGGGAGCACAGAATGGGCACACACACCGGTGTATGAAACAGACTGACTAGTAGAATTCTCTCTCTCTCTCTCTCTCTCTCTCACCCCAGCAGCACATGCCAGGGCAAATGCTGTGGTTATTTGTGTTTGTGTGCGTCTACTGTATGTATGTACTGTATACTGTATGTGGCATGAATCTTCTCGCTCCTCTCCTAAGCCCTCCAGGGGGATCTTGTGTCTGGATAGGCGAGAGGCTCTAACAAAGCTGTCCCTTTCTATTTCATCCGGTTCCATTCTGAGGTAGGCGGTGTGTGCATGTGTGCAATGAGAGAGAGAGAGAGAGAGAGAGAGAGAGAGAGAGTGGGAGAAAGTGTGTAAGTTTATTTCACAACACATCTCACCCACATGCTCTCTCTCTCTTTTATTTAACACAGGGCTCAGATTTGTGGAGCTGTGGTTAACTTATAGCCTACAGTTCTGATCGCATACTAAAAGTTTCAATCCAGGTTTTGATGAATAAAACGTTATTTTTAACCAATCTGTATGGGGGTGTTGGGTCGGATTATTATCACTGGCTGAGAAGTAGCCCTGCCTGAAGCCCTTAAGAGCATTATGTCTTCCCAGGCTAGGTGGGCCGCGTTGCCACTTGCCTGAGAAATGTGGCTTCTCTCATGTGGAGACCACACACATGTGCTGTATTCAGTTGATCTGTTGTGTTGAAAAGCCACACAAAGCAATACACATTTTGGTCCCAACCTAGATACACAAATCTGTTGAATAGTGCTAGATGTTAATATCCCTTGTTGCATATTACTACCAAGGCCAACATGCGACCACGACTCTGTGGGATGGGCTAGTGAGTGATGACAACCTCTTGATCATCACTAACAGATTGCTGGTTATTACAACATGCAAGGGGGGGTACTCCTGTTACAAAGCATTGTTCATACAGTATTTTTAACCATAGTGGGTGGGGTGCTGTTCTGAGCAAATGCCGATACCGTTGTGTACTGGCTCTTATCTCATTAGTGCATTCATCAAAAACACAACGCACGGACAGCTGGAGCCTGAGGTGTGGTCCGCACACTTGAAAACAATCTGCCCCTCCTAACAGCACGTGCGTTGAATTTGGGGCAGCAGGGGACGTGTTGAAAAAGCAAGATAACGGCATATGTCAAGTCAGAAGGCCATGTTGATAAAAAAAGTGATGCAAATATGGGCCATCTCTCGTCAAAGTTTGTGAATTCAATTCATTTCATAAGAAATGTAACCCGCTTAATCCGACTGAAGATGCAGAAGAACAGAATTGGATTGCGTAACATGTTTTGTTTCGCGAGATCAGGGACAGATTTAGTCGTGGACGTGGGTGCGCACGCATTGAGGAGATTGTAAACGAACAGGGGGACTGTAACGGTTGCTAGGGAACACCATGAGGAAAGACAATTCAAACCTTTTCTTTTTTTTCTTTCTTTCCCTTCTCCGGAGGAAGAGGAGGAGAAGCGAAGACAGTTCCTGACACAATTAAATCAGCCGACAAATGGTGGTGGTACGGCATGCACCCACAAGCATTCATTTCCTGTTTCCTGGGGCTGCCAGGCACCATTTAACCAATGACATCTGACCTATAGCGCTAAACACCAACAGGATATCATTACACAGGACGACTGGTCAGCATTAATGTCTCATCTCCCTTGTAGGTCTGTCTTGGCCGGTCCCCCTCTCCCCGAGTGGCACAGGTCAAAACCAGTGGTGTACAAAGCACTCAACTCCAGTGCTTAAGTCAAAGTATAGATCCTCCTGGTGGCTGACTCTGATTGCATAACTTAAAAGTGTAAATCTCAAAACCAGTGGTAATGTTTATGTAACACAATTCTATATTTTTGAACAATTGTCTGAACCGTTTTTGTTTTTTTCTTCCTCTCTCACCGAGAGGGCAGTATAGCCTTCGTAGTTTTGGGCAAAGTAACCCAATGAATTTGATTCTCAAGTGCAATTCTCATTGGCCTGTGCACTGACAGGCCAATCTGGTCCAGCTGGATTCTATTGGACAAGCTCTAGTATAACACAAGTACCGTGTTTTAACTGCACCAAGCCTCTCTTGGCTTTGAGACAGCATCAGAGACCCTTTGTTTCCCTCTGGGATACTTAGAGATGACTTTAAAACAACTGTTCTGTGAATATTGTTTGTTCGCCAGCACCTGTTCTAAACCATTAACTCATAAATATGTTCTAACACTCCAAACCATTCCACTGACTGAATGGCATATCTGTCATACACTTAAACGCTCTAGTGTATTGTTATCCAGACAATCCCTTTAAGCTCACCAGGCCCCCGAGAGGCGCTTGGGAACAGAGAGAAGCTCTGCTGCTGTGCACCTGTTCCCATCAGGAATGGGTTTCTTTTTAAAAACGCTTTCAAGTTACCGTCTCACACACACCTACAGGATTTGTCACGCCAGCACCACTGTCTTCTCTGTAAAAAAACATTCCAGAGCAGTGCCAAGTTTAGGCAACGCAGGGCCATGAATCAGACCTTGACATGCTGGAATGATTGCTCCGGTCCGGGTCGGACCCTCCTACTTCACTCACAATCCATCCCAAGTGCCTTCATGGTTTGGATCAAGACAGAGGTCTGCTGACTCACAGCAACTTTGACCCTCTTCATGAATTTCACTTTACCTGGCATTTCAGGCTTTCATGGACAACGGTGGCTCAGTTTAATGACAGCATGCCGGTATCGGCTTGAGCTGTGATAGGTCTACTTCTGACCATTTCGGACCCTAGATATATACAGACCCTGTTCTTTGTTGTTGCCTAAGCCTAAGGCAACAACAAAGCTGGTTATGAGTGAACTTTATCAATGAGTACAGACAGAAAACAGAAAACAAGACTTGACATACTCTCCATAGGCATTTTACAATTTATTTCCAGTCGTGGCTTTAACTATGAGGACAGAACAGGAATTAAACGTTTACATTTTAATCTTGGTAGTATGACTCCTTGTGAAGTATCATTCACGTTGATTGGGGCGATGCTAACCTGAATAGCTGGAATGAATGCTGTGAAATCTGACTAGACCGTCAATGGGAATGGAAAGAATGGAGCGGAAAATCGATGTGTACAATTGGCAGAAGCTATAAATCACAGGAGGAGATTCTTTGGTGACACTTCTTTTGTGGTGCCTTTTGAGTTGTTCGCAATTGTGTATGAGTGGGGTGTGAAAAATATGTGCCAGGTTTGTTGTCCAAAAACGCAATTTAAAATGTAGGCATTTAGTAGAGCTCTTATGCAGAGACTTGCAAAGTGCAGAGATTAAAATAGGGTGCATTTTGCATCCCAAAACACAGTTTAAGGGACGCAATAAAACAACGACCTCGGCATCCTGGTGCAACCACTTCCTTAAGTGACTATGTGTGTGGGTGGGTGTGTGGGTGGGTGGGTGTGTGGGTGTGTGTGTGGGTGCGTCTGAGCACGAAAACAGCTTGGTTGTTACTCTGTCATTTCTCAACCGTTTCGGACGCGGGGCGGCTCGCCGGAATCGGGCCGGCACCCTGGGTACGTTCCTGTGGGTCTGGACGCCAAAATATGACTCCTAATGTCATTGAAGTGGGACTCATAAAATGTCCCTGGGACACATCTAAAAGACCATCCCTGCATCCCGGGACTCATTACATTGAAAACCTATTCACATCACTTAAAGTGTCAGATCAGAGTAGAAACCTAATCAACCAACAACGGGGAAAGCAGTCAAGTAAACTAGCTAGGATTGCAGGTGCTATTTACATAGCGAGTGAGGAGTGAGGACCCCTTTGAAAACGAGTTGCTGTCCCTTATCCTCTAGAGAAATTTCACTGCAAACAAGCAAAAAGCAAACAAACCATATAAACCAATACTTATCTGTTTAGTATAACTAGCATCTATCTAAATAGGCAATAATGCAGGCAGTAAGGAACAAGTAATGACACACGGAAGTAAGGCGTTCTAGGGTGTGATGAGGTGAGTTTGTGGCAGAAATTGGGAAGCAAAACTACAGCCCTGCCTGATAGGGGGAGTTCATTCCACAGCTTCAGAGCCAAGAGGGAGAAGAATCTGGGACGCTTGGTGAGGTTGTCTTAGGGAACATAGGTAAAGATGTCCTGTGGTTGTGTAACGCCCGGGATTCAAACTCGGGTCTCCCACATGAAAGTCCAACATCTTAACCACTAGACCAAAGGGATATCCCTATGGACCAGGGGAGATATTAGACTTTTGAGGCCATCAGGCTGAGGCTCTGAGACACTCGGCTATACTTGCATATAGAAATATGTGGGAAGGGGTGTAGGGCTGGATCATATCTTGCCGGTAGGAGGGTGCAACAGCAGCAGGTAAAACAGTAAATAGTGCATTTATATAGCGCCTTTATCCAATTCAAGCACTTTAGACTACTTGATTAACTGACAATTTCTTTTTTTACAACGGTGATCTATTTACTAGTTAATTTATTTACAATAGTGATTATTACTGATATTACGAGAAATGACAACTATATCATGGTTGAATAAGATTCATTCATTAACAAAAGCATACCTCCAACCTATTCTTGATTGATGGCATAAGCATAAGGCATTTAAGCTTGATTGATCATCTAAGCACACTGTTTTGGTGGATTTCAGTTAATTATTGATGACTATCATAGTTTATAGAAACAAATTACTATTTGGAACATTTTCCCTACACAACAGAACAAATATACAGTCGACATGTTTGTGATAGTGTACCTTTAAGACATTTGAAGATGAGGAGATACCTCGGGTCGGTAGCACTGCTGAGGACATGGTGAGCTTGGTCTTCAGGCTGGTGTAGGTCGGTGTCACTGTTCTTGGGTTGTTGATCAGTAGACCTCCATCCTAGAGGAGAGGAGAAGAGCGGAAGAGATGAAAGCTATGGGGATGAGAGGTAGAAGGATTTACAGGGAACACCATTAACGTAACAAAACAATAACTGTGCATACCTTAAAATGAAAAAACGAAACACTCCCAAATATGACATTTCTTCCATTTTAATGAGACTTTGCGGTTTAGTCAAATAGGGGGGCAGGCGGGGGGCAAGAACATGGAGGAGTAAACCAAGCACTGACTCAACATTAAGTTTTGATGAGACAGACCTTTCAGATACACACTGGTATGTGCCAATTAGCCCGAGGGAGCCCACACTGTTAATGATGTGTGTGAGGGGCGCGCACGCACGCACGCACAAACGCACGCACACACGCACCCCTCTCCGTCGTCTCCGACACCATTAACCCTTTGTCAGCATCCACCGAATGCCCTGATCAATGCCAGGTTGTACTCTTGCAGTGGCCTGAAGGCTCATCAACATGTTTGGGTGAATGTGTTCCAGAGTTGCAGAGCTGGACAAAATGATTTCCTGGCCTCCGGGGCCTGTTGACCGCTACACAGAGTGACTCACAGAGAGAATCAATCACCAAAACAATAATGAATACAGCCTGCCGGCGGCTTTTGTCCGCTAGCCACTAATATGGCAAACAAGCAAAGTTTTTAGTGCCAAAAAAAGATTTTTAGAAATAACACGTGGAACTACATAGTGGATACCTGCAAATGTGGCTTGTTGATAAAGAACAAGCAAAAATCCACATGTCGAAGAAGGTGAAATTAAGCAGCACACGAGTTCTTTAAATGTTCTATACCTTGAATGAGTCAAAATCAATGTGGAAGGAGGTAAGAAGGTGGCGAACATTAAAAAGGGTCCAAGGCAGCTGTGCAGTAGAAAAATCCTTTATTTCATGAAGATTAAAAAACAACAAGGGTTTCGGCCAGCATGGTGAAATGAAGGTTCTAGAAACAGCCAATATATATGAAGTGCTTCACCAACATGCTTCAGTGACAGCGTAGCTTATTAAAGGATCCCTTTGATTATTCACACACACACACACACACACACACACACACACACACACACACACACACACACACACACACACACACACACACACACACACACACACACACACACACACACACACACACACACACACACACACACACACACACACACACACACACACACACACACGATGAATTAATCGGTCTGATTGATTAATCTAACCGATGCCGATTAATCTAAAAACAACTAGAATTTCCGATACCGATGTGTTTGCCGATTAATCTCCCATACAATGAACTATATACAATAAAGGTGGTGGTGCATCTAATGTTCAGTCCGGTGATCCGTCTGCTTAGTTTATTGACTTTTGTCAACTCAGGGGTTCTCAACGTTTCTGGCCGGGGACCCCCGGAAATGCTTTGGCAATGTCTCGGGACCCCCGCCCCGCCCTCTCCCGACCCCCAATATAAATTGACTGCTACAATAACCTTAAACCATTTAGGGCGGGAACCCCTTTTGGTGTTTTAAGCATTGTTATAATTTAGCTATTGAAAAATAGCAGCTCGTAGATCTTCAAGATCTACGAGCTTGTAGGTCTGCTATTTTTGAAAAATCGTGAAAATAAAATTTAAAAATAAATCTTTTTTTTCTTTTTTGAAAATAATTTGGGGACCCCCTAAAATAATTTGGCGACCCCCCGAGGGGTCGCGACCCACGGGTTGAGAACCCCTGTTCTACCTGACACCACGGTCAACATTTCTCAATAGAAGAGTAGTATAGGGAGACAAACCACTGCAGATGTGCTACTGTAGATATATAGTATATAGTATGTGCATATTGTATTATTGCCGTAATTGTAAATTGTATTAACTTAACATAAACATACCCTACCATACAGATTGGTCCAAATAAACTTGTTATTCATTCAAATAAGCCCCGAATTGTAGCTTTAAACGGAATGCAGAGCCACACAACTAAAGATAGTATCACTGCTTCAACCAAATGTTAATTATTCACAGCACAATACATTATTTACAGATTTGCATGCCATATGAATGAAGTGCTTCTGTTGAAGTTACTTTTATATATCGTCATCTGTTTGTATGTGAAGCATGTTCATGCTTTTTTAAATTATATGTTGCCAGTGGCAATTCACTTTACTGAATTGGAAAAAAATCACTGCTTCAACCAAATGTTAATTATTCACAGCACAATAAATTATTTACATGCAATGATTTGCATGCCATATGAATGAAATAGATGACATTAGTGCTTCTGTTGAAGTTACGTTTATACAGTATATCGTCATCTGTCTGTATGTGAAGCATGTTCATGCTTTTTTAAATGATATGTTTGATTGGATGATTTTCACAGCTGTGAAAATCATCCAATGGCAATTCACTTTACTGAATTGAATTTACTAAAATAAAAATCATGGAACAATGGACAGAGTGCTGTACGAGGTGGTGGAAGCTTCTGGAGCAGAGATGCTCTCTCTGCATTGGCAGACGCCAGAGGCATGACCTTGGCACCATGATGGTTTGGACTGCTGCCAGTTTCTCAGCCATGAGCGAAACTCTTCTGTGCCTGAGAGGGCATGGTAGCCGGTAGGAGATGGTGTGTTTTCCACAAGGGACATAAACCCAGGTATCCAGCAAGGTTATTATAATAATAATAATAATAATAATAATAATAATAATGCACAGGTCTGGGCAGGTCAGGTTGTGGCCTTCTGGTGGCGCTATATAATAGGCCAATGTGAAAAGGGTGCCATTTCTTCTTACGCCTTGGATGGCAATTGGATGATTTGAGGTGTTTTGTTCCAAAAATGTGTTTCGCAAAAATCCACCTGTTGGTGGCGCTATAACAGGCCAATGTGAAAAGGGTGGGATATATTCCTCAGCCTAGTAGGAAAGTCCTTGAAAGATTTCACATAAATTGCACGCTGCGTTCATGATTTGAGACTTTTTGTTCAAAACGGGGCCAATCCTGCAAACTTTGAAAGCCAATGTTAGCCAATTAGGATGGAATATGAAATATTGGACAGATGACTATAGAGATAGTGTGTAACGATTTGCGGGATTTTTGGACAGAATCTGGAGGATTATCAAAAAAGTGTTTTTTCCTTACAAAATAAAAGACAACTGAAAAATATAATATTATTAGTACAGTCACTGGCAACTAAGATGTTTGAAAGGTCACTTGAATACCACCCATGGATACCCATTTTCTGCACCAGGGTGCAATTGTCAAACTCTTGTACAGAAAGGACTCACTAATTGTCTCCACCAGGCCGAAGGCATGGGGAGAGAGTATGTTTTGCACTCCGTCCGTGTGTGTGTCCGTCCTTGTGTGTGTGTGTCCGTCCTTCCGTCCGTCTGTTACCAGCTAATCTCCGGCACCGTTAACCCGGTCGATGCCAAACTTTGCACACACACTCCCTGGATGCCAACGATGAACCTCTGCCCCACATTTTCCAGAACGGCCTGTTATAGCGCCACCATGAGGCAGCTTTTCACATGTTTTACCTAAAACTGCACCGATCTGCGTGCACACTCCCTAGAGGCTAAGGACAAATCTTTGACCTGCATTTTCCGCATCTGCTTTTTATAGCGCCACCAGGAGGCCGACTTTTGTAAAACACATTTTTTTATATTACTCCTCCAGATTCTATCCACAAATCGTTACACAGTATCTCTATGGTCATGTGCTCAAGTCGGATCTGTCTGATATTTCATATTCCATCCTAATTGGCTATAATTGGCTTTCACAGTTTGCAAGATTGCCCCGTTTTGAACAAAAGCCTCAAATCATGAACGCAGCATGCAATTTACGTGAAATCTTTCACACATTTTCTTACTAGGCTGAGGAACTCTTTTCACATTGGCCTGTTATAGCGCCACCAACAGGTTGATTTTTGCAAAACATATTTTTGGAACAAAATGCCTCAAATCATCCAATTGCCATTAAAGGCGTATGAAGAAATGGCACCCTTTTCACATTGGCCTATTATAGTGCCACCAGGCACTCTGCATTTCCTCAACAAAATGAAGAAAATTGTTGCAAAAAACTAACAAACAAAAAAACATGTTTATATTACTCCTAAACATTTTGCCAAACATCTCACACAGTCCTATCCTCCTGGTGGAGACCTGTGCCCAGAAGGGCACTTTTTCTAGTTTGATACTGCGCTGCTGTCACTTTTTCAGTATGACTATAGTACATTTTGCTAGTAGTTTGCATGGCACCATTATGGGTAGTCGACACCAAGCTAAGGAATCTGCGTCTAAACCCAAGCCTTTGCAGCTGGATTCTCGACTTCCTTACAGAAAGACGTCAGGTGGCAGAAACAACCCCTGCCTCCGACCCTCAGGGATGCGTTTCGAGCCCCTTCTCTACACCCACGACTGCGTTGTTTTGTTCAGCTCCAACCGTGGACAGGGTCAGAGAGTTCAAATTCCTGGGGGTGCACATCACCGAGGACCTCACCTGGGCAGTGCAGACAGAGCGGGTGGTGAAGAAAGCAAACAACGCCTCTACTTTCTCCGAAAACTGAAGAAAGCTGGCCTGGGTCCCAAAGTCCTAAGAGCTTTCTACAGAGGCACCACAGAGAGCATTCTGACTGGCTGCCTCACTGCCTGGTATGGCAGCTGCACCAACCTCAACCGCGAGGCAATGCAGAGGGTTGTGCGGACAGCCGAACACATCAGCGGATGTGATCTCTCCCCCCCCTCATCCAAGGCTACGCCTTCCAAAAGCCACTGGAAATAAGACTGCAAAAAAGCTTCCCCCCCCCCTATGTAGAGAGACGAATACTTTCAATCTCTGAATGAATGAACGATCCATTGTCAGGCTCTGGTTGGAGTATATCTTACACAATCAATTGGTTGACATGCCCTTCAGAGGTAAAACACAAACACAGCTTAAAAAAATAAACAATAGTAGGTTGTCTCGGGACACATTACGTTGCAGAGCAGGTCAAGACCAAGAGTCCAAAGTCCTAATTAATCTAGGCCTGGCCACAGTGGACAGGACATCGTCCTCACTGTTTACACCAGCTGGTCCTCTGCTGTGACCTCCTGACCTCGACAGCCCTGGGTCAGGCCACCTTAATGAGGTCTAGCATGAGTCCAATCACAGCACACATGAAACCCAGCACGGTCAGTTGCTACAATCCACTCTGAGACCAATCAAACACGTATCGTGGTCACCGGTGATTAGTTACCAGGGTCGTATCTCCATGGTGAGGGGGGGGGGGGGGGGGGGGGGGCTGAACATCCTTTCACAGCCTTGAAATTTGACATTTTCTCAAGGAGGAAGGGGCAACATTGGAATATTTTCTTTTGTGGTGCAGTCGTCCAGAATGGTAGCATGTTCTTCGTAACCACTCTCCAAACAACACACACACACACACACACACACACACACACACACACACACACACACACACACACACACACACACACACACACACACACACACACACACACACACACACACACACACACACACACACACACACACACACACACACACACACACACACACACACACACCCCAAAAGAAAACAAAAGCAGAGAGGCACAATACAAGTACTGTATTGTATTATAGTACTAACAGTATTACCGGTAGTCTCTACAATGCTGATCATATAATCATATATACCGTATATATGTGAAATAAGTACATTACTACTGACAAACCTAACTTCCTGGCACTGCCACCGACCCAATTCCAACCATAAATAAACCTAAATATAACCAATGAAAAGTGTTAACAATAGCTTGTTACTGCGTTATTTTTCTCATTTCCTGAAAATGTTTTGGACATACGTGATTTCTGTTTGACAGCTACGATTTATGAGTGTGTACTGTGGGCATCTGTGGGAAATCTGCTAATGTGTCCGGATGAGTGTGTGACTTTGTGCTTATGTGACAAGCTGTGTGGGTGTGTTGACATTTGTCCGATACAATGGTAGAACTCCCCCAAGACATGGTGTGTGACATCGAGAGTGAGAGCGTGTGTCCATGTCTTTATCTGTGCTTCAGTGTGTGCACACTGGTTTCCATGTGTGGGTGTGTGCCCGCTCGCCTGTGTCTGTTGTGTGTGCGCGTGCGTTCGGTGATGTCCGCTGCAATGGCAGACTTTCCCCTGAGAAATACCGCTGGTAGCGATGAGAACTGGTACAGTAGTGAGACCGGTGGGCGTTGAATGGAGCTCGGACGCAACTCCAAGAGGAATGTGGAGAGCAACACACAGAACTCAGTGACATGCCATATTTCCACAGATGCATGTCTACTCCATGGCTACACAACCCAGGACTGAGTTATTATACAGGAGGTGAACACATACAGTTGGGTGCCACCGATATTGTCCCTTATCATTTGACCCATTTAGGCCTGACCTCAAAATTTTAAAAAAATCCGTCTAAATCCTCCAGTTTTCTGAAATAAATATTTTCACAATTTTTCAAAAATAGCAGATCTACAAGCTCATAGCGCGCCACTCGGTGGCGCGCTATGAGCTTGTAGATCTGCTATTTTTCAATAGCTAAATTATAACATAGTTTAAAACACCAAAAGGGGTTCCCGCCCAAAATGGGTTAACTGTCCTTTTGCGCAGATCACGCAAACCTCAGCAAAAAGAAAAGGACAATATCGATGGCCTCCAACTGTATTCAGGGACAATTAATCTTACACCTTCTGGGACTTTTGATGAGCTACTTGCCATTTTGTTTAAAAGAAATCATCCATTTTAGGAACTCCAGCAACTAAAGAGGAGGAGGTCTGCACAACTTTAGTATCCCTCACATCCATCACAAATATACATTCCATTTTCAAGTGTCCATACCCCATACAAAATACCTGTCCACAATATATAAAAACAAAGCTCCCCAAGCTATACAGAGAGTCCACACTGTCAATTATATGTAGCAGAAGTTAAAAAAGCAGAATGAAAAAGACAAGACCAATAATAGATTAAAAATTACAGGTTTGATGTCGAACTCCTCGTTAAACCCATGTGGAGCCATAGTATTAACTAAGTATTGTATTATATATAAAACATTTCGTGTTGTATAATACGAGTGGTGCTGGGAGTCTGGGAGTGCTGGGAGTGTACCTGGTGAGACATAGAAGGGGCCCGGAGTGAGTCAACCCACAGAGCCTAGTCCTTCCACACGCCAGATTGGTCTACCTCCCAGCAGTCCCAGCAGAGTAGTTCGGGAGCGGCGGATTGTGTGGCCCTGGTCTTTCCCTAATGGGACTGATCGTGGGTAGCTCTACCGGGACGTAAATCGGGACTTGATCATCCCGGCTGGGTTCCATGACTCCTGAGTGAGGGGTATGATGTTGCGAGACCCGAAACCCTGATGACCTTGGGATACATCACTGAGGATACGTCCCAGGTGCATCCATGCGATGTTTTTTCGTTCTATTCCTATGTACCTGTAGTGTACACAAGATGTAACAAAAAAATCACACCCGTGTGAACTGAGTGGTGTAAGGTCTGTCTGACCCGGGTGTGATTTCATTACGTCAGACATGATTTCATTACCTGGCTTTGTTTGTGCAGAAAAAATTAGCATGGTTGCTATGTTCACCCTGTTCACCCGGGTGTGATTTCATTACGTCATTACAACAGGGTGAACATAGCAACCATGCTCATTTTTTCTGCACAAAAAAGCCAGTTGTAGGAGTGGTTTACACCACTCAAAAGTACAACCTTGAACCCTTGTAGTAGGCAAACTGGTCAGGCTACTACTTGGCCTCACTCCCCGAACCCACCTCACCCCTGCCCACTTTGACAGGCTGGAATGGCTTAGGGTTGACGACAGAGTACAGCAACCCAGATTCGGCACAAACCTACTCACCTACAGATGGCTGCAATTTGAAAATGGCCCCCGTAAAATCTGAATCGGGATCGGGATCGGGAGTCGAACCCGCGGCACGCCGTCAGGCTGGCTCAGCAGCCTAGGTGCCCAGACGGTTGAGCTGGGCCACTAAACATGATTTGAAGGTCCCATTTGATTCTACATCTAATATCTAACTTGCTGGTAAAACAATTAAAGTCACAATGGAGATCGACTATTTTCACTATGTTGTTGTGCAGTACTTCCACTGTAGAAGCATCCTTGATACACTGAGCCCGTCCTTCTCACTCTCTGAAAGTTATTCTGTAGAAGACCATCAGTTAAATAAAAATGGTGCATTTATATAGCGCCTTTATCCAAGGCGCTTTACATAGATTGTGCATTACATTCACCCATTCACACACACATTCATACACCGATTGCAGCGGAAGCCATGCAAGGTACCAACCAGCACAATGGGAGCAATTTGGGGTTCAGTGAATTGCCCAAGGACACTTCGACATGTAGACAGGAGGAGCCGGGATTCGAACCGCCGACCCATGGATCATTGGACGACCTGCTCTACCTCTTGAGCCACAGTCGCCCCGTAAATGCCTACAGAATGGAGAAGTCAGTTCACTGCCCTAATAAGGGCCAATGAAGAAGGGCTGAGGAGGCTGACAACAGCTTCCCCTGCCAAGAGCTAGCACACTATTTTAATCTCCATTGCCTCCCTAGGAGAAATAAGGCCTTGATCAGTAAATAAATAGACAAAGTGGGATTTGGAGATTAGGACTCATTAGTGACTGCATCATTTCAAAGGCTGACCACTGGGGGTTGTTGTGTTAGGACCTGTCAAGGGACAGGGGACATTTGGTGGGTGAAAGGACAAGCCTAATCTCAAAGGCACACTTAAACCGGATTGCAGGGAAGCCGGAATGTATGGGCCCAGTTTAGATAATAAGATCATGATTCATGACATTAAACAGTTTAGATAATAAGATCATGATTCATGACTCATTAAACAGGTGAATTACAATAATCCTCACTCACTTCCGTCCCCATTTGTTGACACAGTGGCATGAATGCCCATACTTAGAACTACAGTTGGAGGCCATCGATATTGTCCTTTTCTTTTTGCTGAGGTTTGCGTGATCTGCGCAAAAGGACAGTTAACCCATTTTGGGCGGGAACCCCTTTTGGTGTTTTAAACATTATGTTATAATTTAGCTATTGAAAAATAGCAGATCTACAAGCTCATAGCGCTTGTAGGTCTGCTATTTTTGAAAAATCGTGAAAATATTTATTTCAGAACTGGAGGATTTAGAAGGATTTTTTTTAAAATTTTGAGGTCAGGCCTAAATGGGTCAAATGATAAGGGACAATATCGGTGGCACCCAACTGTACACTCAATGTCTGTAGGCTTGTGCTAAACTTGCTAAATACCAACCACCTCAAAGAAGCTCATTAAAGTTTTATGGTTTAATAGCTTAATTTGGTCAGGCAGGGAAAAAAAGCACATTTTCCTTAATTAGCTTCATGACGTACATTTAGTTTGTGCAGTTCAAATCTGGAGTAATAATATAAAAAAAGTGTCATCATTATACCATCAACAGCCTAATATTGTAAATAACAATAGGTTTATAATATGAAAGTATTGTGTACTTGTGTCCATCCTGGATGCTATCAGGGCCAAGAATGATGAATTACTGTATATCAGTATACTAATAATCCAGCACACCTGCGAGGAGCCTGCTGAACCTGAACTGAAGTCTTCAAACAAAAATAAGTGTAGTTCTAAATTCTATAATGCCAGCTAGTGAACACCGGATTATATATAGACGTACTGACGTAGTATACAATTCAGTTATAATAATCTATTATTCACTGAAGAGTGTGAAAAGGTGTTTGCTGGGAAATGACTAGAGATGGGTGAATGTAGGCTATGGTATTTATCGGCCAGTTGTCTCATTCTATTATGCTGACACATGACAGCCTGGGTGTGCACTGAGGATGTGTGTCCTTCCTAATTGTGTAAGAGAAGAAAAGGTAGCCCATGTTGGTTGACAGCCTGTAGCCAAACTACAACTAAACAAGCTCAATTTGCATTCTCCGGCCTCCCAGTTCCTGTACCTACCAGGCAGTGTCCTTTTCTCTCTCTCTCCGACTGTGAGACACTGCCAACAGTGACTCAACAGAAACAGACCTGGCATCCACTGCCTAACGCAGTGCGTCACTGGAGAGTTTGCATCCTATTGTTTTAGAGGTTCAGCTGACATCTGATGGTAAAGCCTCTTAATAAACATCAGAACAGAATTGGCTCATGCTACTTGATCACCATCCATTATTCTAAAAGTAAACCTATTCAATTTGAGAAATCGAATAATCAGTTAAGTGATATACTGTATAATTTACATATTTCTGATACAGTATGTGCCATTTTCAGCTTCAACAAGAGTCAAAAAGGTAAATTGCCGATCACAGATAGGGTAAATGCCGATAACCGATCAGAGTGAATATCGGTCGATATGGCCGATCACGATCACTGGTCGATTATCGGAGCATCTCTACTCCTAATTGTTAGGATGGGTACATTTGGTGGACACATTTTACACATGTGCAAATGTACAGTGACAAGAAATACCCCAATGGAGTGAGGACCATATTAGTATAATTATTATTATTATTATTATTATTATTATTATTATTCAGGAGTACTGAAGTTAAATCACCGCAACCCTGTCAATGGTCATATCTAAATTTGAGAACAATAATCATGTGGAGACTCTCCCCTGTCCTGACCATAGAGTATATAAAGGATAGAGACCGAACTGGAGCACTAGCCCCGCCCCCAAGCTATTCATTTCTATGAAGTTGCTCAGTGGCGTTTTGAAGCACCCGGAAGACTGCCGGAAGTACCTCCTCCGGACCTCAAATTTGAGGTCCGGGGTGACGTATGCAACCGAGCGCTCAATGTTAAAGCCCAGCTGCACGGGGTTTCCCGGTCATGAATCCACGGGTCCGCCTGTAGTCCCTCCTCCTACCACTAGGGCCCAGACCTTCAACGTTGAATAGCCTCACTGGCCCCTTGGTCCTGACCCACAGGTTGAGAACAGCAGCAGGTAGGGACACAAGCAGAGCGACAAGCGCTCGCACTCCCATGAGACTGTCAGAGTTTTGTCAATGTGTCATGCTGAATTTTCATGGCCACCTGAAACGTCACATAGCGCCATTTATAGGGCTGGACGATATGGACAAAAGCAAATATCACTTTTTGAGAGCATAAAATAGGTGATTAAAACCAGGAAAAGACAAAACTCATCTGATACCATCGTCACGATATCCAAAACACCATCATCACAATATCGATACAGCGTCACCATTTTGCGGAGCCCTATGGTCACCTGGAACGCAACTGATTAACAAAAGCTCTGTGATCACATTATGTTCTTTCAGGACGACTCAGCAACTCCTCCAGTTCCCCTCCAGGAAGGAAGACTGACTCATAGGAGGAGAAGACCTTTGGTGTGTGGGTGGAGTAGACACCAGAGCCAATAAGGAGGAGTGCGCCTTTTTAACTCTGTCTCTGGCAACCTCCCTCTGCGCCGTCCTCCACTGTCTGTCTCGTCCTCCATCTGCCTCTCTCTCTCTTCCACCAGAGCCTTCCATCACCACCTTACCTTGTGTACTCAATTCTCTGTAATTTCTCTCCCCACCTCTCTGTCCCCCTCTCACTTTGTTCACCCTCCCTTTCTCTCTCGCTTTCTCTCTCTCAGAACTCTAACTCCCTACAGAGATGTTTGTACCAATTAGGAGATTGCCTTCAAGGTTGGGGGAAGTAGTGGAGCCCTCATGCACAGGCAGGCATGCACTGCATGTGCGCATGCAGTGCACATGCAGTACATGCAGCACGCATGCATGCGGCATCTGGCCTTGGCATAGCCTCCCAGGAAATGTAGTACGTTAGTGCCTGTGCATGAGTGTATTGATTGGTGAGCAAATCGGTCTTTCACACAAACCTCTAGTGGTGTCAGGAGGCTCGCAGAGAAATGAGACTGAGGAGATCAATAGAGGGTATGCGTGTGACATCATCAAACCCGGAAGTTATGCAGAAATGCCTACTGAGTGGCAAAAAACTACTTTCTGGCCTTGACAACCCATGCATCAAAAACAGAAAAGTCCTATCTGATTGCATTAAACAACGTTAAACAATGTTAAACTCACTTTGCATGTTGCTTTGCCACTCAATGTGCCATTCACTTTAAGCATGCACATACCCTCTATATAACAAGTAAGACGCGCGAACGCGGGAAGCGAACGCAGCTCGTTTAAGGTTTTCTTTTTAAGTTTTTTTTTAAGTTAAGTTTTTTTTTAAATTAAGTTTTCTTTTTAAGTTTTTTCTTTTTAAGTTTTTTTTTAAGTGACTTTTTTTTTAAGTGAAGTTGTTTGTGTATGTGTGTGTGTGTGTGTGTGTGTGTGTGTGTGTGTGTGTGTGTGTGTGTGTGTGCGTGTGTGTGCACGTGTGTTTTTGTGTGTGATACAGCTGCGCCCTCTGGTGGCGGGTGGGTGGTGTTACAGCGTGACACACAGACACACAGACAGACAGACAGACATGATCTGCTGGGTCTCATAGTAAATGCTCACTGCGTTCGCAATCATCTGTTAACATCTGTTAACCATACATTAATAGATAGTAGTTTAATGGTTTAACTGGTGAGGTCTGGAGTCAAACTTCAGACTGACTGTCACTGACACATTACTACAACTCTAGAGCTACATCCTGCTTATTTTGGAGTGCCTGTGATCTTTCCAACAAGACCATCTGAACTAATATTGTATTCATTCAGCGGGAAACGGACAGTTTGAATTTTCAGAGTTCTTGAAAGAATGAATCATGGCCAGAGTGAAAATAAAATACAAAAAGGTTTCTCAACAAGATTCTGGGTATAAAACAACCATTGTTTCACACAGGTGAACAGAAAGTTAACGCTGAAATATTACAGTAGTAGTAAAGTAAAATCCTGAGTAGTTTGACTCTTGCATACTGTAGAACACTTTATTTATATGATTTTACGCTGCACATAGGCAGTATGTGGGCATAATATATTATATCCTACCTGGTGGAGGTCTTTTTCCCAGCACAAACTCCTGGTGCAGCAGAAGATGCCCTGATGGCCTGCCATCTTGTGCCCAGCTAGCAGGACCTCGCTCCATAGGGCCTCGCTCCATAGGGCCCTCCATAGGGCCTCGCTCCATGGGGCCTCGCTCCATAGGGCCTCGCTCCATAGGGCCTCGCTCCATAGGGCCTCGCTCCATGGGGCCTCGCTCCATGGGGCCTCGCTCCATAGGGCCTCGCTCCATAGGGCCTCGCTCCATGGGGCCTCGCTCCATAGGGCCTCGCTCCATAGGGCCTCGCGCTCCATAGGGCCTCGCGCTCCATAGGGCCTCGCTCCATAGGGCCTCGCTCCATAGGGCCTTGCTCAGCAGTGTTGATTTCGTCAACTAAAACTATGGGAAAATAAAAAAATAATCACAGACGAAAACTAAATAAAAACTAAGTTATATGATGACTAAATCTAAGATAAGTAAATATATTGACAATTTTGTCAACAAATTAAAAAAATAAATGTTATAGGGTGGGACTAGTGGAGAAGAGATCCAGTAGAACTAAAAGACAAGTCATTGTATGCTTGGTTGCATGCTGAAAATAGCAAATCTACAATCTCACAACACGTCGCAGTGCATAAAATCATATAATTAGTCGACTAAAACTAAAACATTTCTGATGACAAAAAACTAAATCCAAATTTGCTGTCAAAAACACTAGTGCTCAGTCACTACTGACACCTGGAGGGCAGATGCGGTAAGTACATGAGAGGATCATGAAGGCCACAGTTAGAACTGTATCAAGAGTCATTGAATTGGTGTGAACACAGGAGACAAAACACTAATGAAATGCAATACACACACAACAACAAAATACAGAAATGACTGGTGCAATTACCACTTAAACCCTATATAAATTAGTTCCTTGTCCCAAATTCCCAATGGTGTTGGTTGCCTCCTTCATAGCTCGTACAAGCTCATAACTTGTAGATCTGTTTTTTTATCCCACGATTTGGTAACCCATTTTTCACCCCTGTGTCAATTATCTAATGTGATCCTGGGCTCTACACACCCTCCGCCAACCTGGGGAGAGCAACGGACTTGAACTCATGCTTCCTTCATGCATGAGTGTCCAAGTTGCTCCTTTACACCTGACAGGGGGGAGTTTCCCTGGTTGGACGTAGCATGTGGAAGGAACACGTTATTCCAACCAGTTCCTTTCCCCTCCATCAGGCGCCCCGGCTGGCCAGGGGGAGGTAGTTTAGAGACCAGGATTACCCATGTTTTTTGTGAGGGTACCTACCCTAGGGGACACGGGGAGAACATGCAAACTCCACACAGAGGGGCCCTTTCGCCAACCCTGCCTCGGGTATGGGCACTGACGATGCGGAGGAGAGGACACGCCGCCAGCGCCCACAGCGTCCCGAGCGGGAATCGAACCGAGGACCTTCTAGCTGTGAGGCGACAGCACCACCGACTGTGCCACCGTGCCCCCCATGTAGATCTGCTGTGACATTCCCAGAATAGGGAATAAGGTTCAGGTGGTTAAAAATAAAGGTTCTGAACTGATGATGGAAAGTTAAGGGCCATCACTGCCTCAGGATATGTGCTGTTACAGAAACTAGTGGTTTGCTCTAAATACTTTATAAACTTTTCCATGAAGAAGTGGGACAAAAAGTGCACTGGCTGGGTGAGAGGGGTACCTGATTCTTTTCAGAACCATCCTTAGAATGCAGGCGTTATACATAGGCCTATGACATATCACAGATTCTTGGCAGATCCTAACCAAGAATCATGTTTTTATAGCCCCAGTATGTTCCCTCAGCACTACGCTCATTCTATAGAATGAGCGTAGAATTCTAGAATGAGCGTAGGGAGAGGGGCTAATGCCTTTACTACCTTATTTAGCTCCTTCCTGTCATCAGCAGAGCAGTGAATGAAAATGTCAGCCATCACCTTCCACTTTTGGAGTTGTTGCAGATGTTGACTTTCATTCTTCACAATATGACATACATTGGCAGTCCATATAGAACAAGAAGAAAAAGATTGTCACAAATTGCTTCCCAGGGACAGAATGACATCACCTTTGACAAGTGTAGTGCATCATAATTTATGCTAGGACTTACTTCTTTGTTTAGGACACTTTGGATCCAGGGAACTCTCAACCATGAGCCTCTCACCCATTCTCTCTAGTCTAGTAAGTATACTACGGTAATTTTATTTCACCACTCCCTTTGGATTCATAAAGCTGTTTCTAAGGATGTAGAAAGAGTAGAATCACACAAATAGTTTTAAAAGGCAATAAAACGCACAACACTACTGTATTTTGTTATTTTCTTAGTTCAGTTTGGCTCGTGTCACGTGACAATGACGACCCTATTCTTCTTCTTTTTGTTTTACCGCAGCTGGCATCCAGATTTTGGTCCATTACCGCCACCTTGTGACCCAAATCTTGGCTCATCCATCTAATTCACTCTCCCAAGTTAACCCACATACTCTGACACGCACGCGTGTGTGTGTGTGTACCCATAACTATTCTGTATGTGACGGTGACAACCCTCTCCTCCCACCCTGCCTAATGTGACTGCTGCTGGGGCTGATTGGCAGGTTAGAGTTGGATCGTCAGGGGAATTGGACCACACCTGAGAACCATAGTTCCATGTGACAGAGGGGCCAAAGTTGAACGAAAGTTGCTCAATCATTTGCAGCTTCATTTGTATTGTTAACCTATTTCTACCATATATCGTAGAAATAGGTTAACAATACAAATCATGCTAGTTTTGTGGAATTATTTAATTTTAATGAGTGGCGGGGACTCCACCATGGGACTCAGGCAATCAATTAATACCTTTGCAACCAATTTTTTTATTGATTTTCTTGCAAGCATCAAATAACAACATTTCCAGTTCTTAATATAAACACATTTAAAACAAAAACACAAAAAAAGGTTCTGACCAAAAAATTGGAACAGTGCTGGTTCAGAAGTTTTCAATTTGCAAGACAATAGAGAAAGACAAGGAAAGCACAAAAAATGCTTGTTTACAACTACACAACTCACATCCAAACTAGAGCCAGCCAGCAGAACAAAAAGGCAAAAAGTTCTCTTTGCTTCCTACATGTTGCGTGGAAACCCCACGTTTTACATACTTTAAAGGGAAAAAAATAAAAAATAGCAGATACGAGCTTCTAGACCGCCAATTTTTGTGACGCAGTAGAGTAAGGCATTGATTTCGGGAAAGAAGTAAAAAACATAATTAGCTGAATTATGGAGATACGAGGATTCGGCCCGACAGCAAATGTAACTTTCTTCTGAATAAAAGGAGGGGGGCGGGGGGCATTACATATCGCTACACTGTAATGCCTGATTCATACTTATAGTCCTGCTTTGGTATCGCACACCGAAAAACTAAAACGAAACAAAAAATGTTGCAGTGCCACTCCCATGCGCAACTAACTGAGGCTTAAATATAGCAAGCCACTGGGCTGTGTCGACTGTCGAGCGAGTGGCAACCAAAAACAAAGCAAAGAAAACCTACATAGTAAGCATCCAGAAATCAATGGTTCATACAAACAAGAGTGACCCTTAGTCACCCATTAATACAAAGAAACAATACAATACAAAACAAAACGAACCATCAAAACAAAACAGGAACATTTGAATTCAGTGTAATGATGCATTCTTAAAGTCAGATTATTACTAATGCACAGCCTTGTCAAAAAACAAAATAAAACAAAGAAGACAATCTGTGTTTGAAACTATTTGCAAACAATAGAAGAGCTTAACAGTAGTTTGCAAAAGAACATCTTTGTCTGAATGCTCCATGATGATTTGTTTTTGTTTTATCACAATGGCAAAACAGTAACGTAGGATGATGACATTTAATGGTGGTGTGCATGTATTTATCTAGCAAGGGCCATTTTAAATGCTTTGCATTTTGAATCTCTTCAACCACCACTTGTTCTGAATATACATGAAAGGTGTGTTGACTAATTGAATATTCAATTATCTTTTAGTATTTTTTAGCTAAATTAAATTTCACAGGCTAAAGTAAATTTCACACGCAAAACGGCAAACGACTACATATCTCTTGGGGGGCAAAAAACTAAAAACCTGGAGAACCATCGATTCAAACAAAAATGTACACACTTTGTGGTCTTTGTCATCGTATGTTATGAGTTGGTGTGTTTGTGTGTGTTTATGAATCATGTATTGTATGTTTCCCCATAGGAATTTTGCAACTAAAAAATTGCCTAAAATCTGAGAACGTACAGATGGAACAAAACGGACCATCAATGCGTCTATTCGGTTCCACCTGCACACCCCCAGAGCCATTGGGGGTCCTTAAAAAAAGAAGAAAAAGAAAAACACTAGAGATGGGTAAATTGAAGTGATGGCTGCAGAAGCCAGTCCTCAGAGGGCTCAGCATGGTAGTGGTAGTGCTGCTGCTGTTGGAAGGATGGGGGCTTCCAGAGGGTCCCAAGCAGGGACAGATTGTGTTTCAGCTGGCCCGCTCACAGCTCTACCCACTTACTCTCCTGCTCTCTGGAGCGTCCACAGGGAATCTTGCCCTTCTTATGGAGGAAGTAGAGAACCAAGGTGGCCAACAGCAGGATGAACAGGATAACCACTGCGATGATCACCCCATTGCCCTCAGCAGGTGAGTCGGGAGCTGCAGAGGTGACCATTTGAATGGCTTTGATGCTGAAGGCCTTGATCTCCGTTCCCATGTAGTTGGAGGCGTTGCACAGCGCTCTGAAGTCTGACGTCACATTGACTGACAGCACGCTGTGAGCTGTGTTCTCATTGGCCCTGTTCACCACCACCTCATGCCAGCTCTGGCTGCCAACGATGTTCCAGGAGATGGTGGGCAGTGGGTGTCCGTGGGCCTCACAGCTCAGGTTGACCAGGCGGCCCTCTGCCTCCTCCAGTGCCACATCCTTGTCCTCATCGTTGAGCTGGGGTGCACCTTGGACAATGATGTGGACGGTTCCAGTGGTGTGCAGGTCTGGCAGGGCAGGAATGGTCACCTTACACACATATTCTCCTGACGTGTCATACGTGGCGTCCTGCAGGGACAGTGTGTGGCCTTGTCCTACCAGCGTCCCATCCTTGAACCAGACAGTGAAGGTGTCTAGAGAGGAGAGGGCGTTGCAAGACGCAGCCAGACTATCTCCTCTGAACACGATCTGAGATTCTTTGGGCATCATCACGACTGGGTCCAGGTAGTGCACGGTGAGTTGCACATCTCCAGTGACTGTGTCGTATTCATCCTGAGAGCGACACTGATAGACTCCAGTGTCGCTGCGCGTCACTTCTGTCAGGACCAACGTGTCTCCGCTGCTGTCCAATCCCACCTCCGGCTCTTGTTCTCTGCTGAAGACCAGGGGTGGCGGGGGGTTTCCGTCTCCCTGGCAACGGAGCTCTACGGTGTCCCCCTCTTTGACGGGAACCCGGGGAGAGTCCTTCCACAGCTCCACCTTGGTGGTGGGATAGTGCACAGTGATGCTGATGCGCTCGGACTCGGCCGTGCGGACGGCACCGGGAACAAAGAAGCTGACTTCACAGGAGAAGTGGCTGTCCTTGTCCTCCTTGGTCACCTTGTACTGCAGCTCGCTCTGCACCGTGTAGAAGCCAGTGGGTTCAGTGGTCAGGGTGACCAGCAGCGGGTGAGCGGGCAGCAGGGGCATGTCGTCCTTGTACCAGGTGATGTTGGCTTTGGGGAAACCATAACGGGCCTCACAGGTTGCTACCTTTGTCGGCAGCTCATTGGTCACAGAGATTCCAGTGAGGACACCCTCTATTAGCGGAGCCTCTGGCGGAGAAAACACCCTGAGGTGTGTCTTGCCCTCGGCGGTGCCTGCGGCCAGTCCATTGACCTGGCAGAAGAACTCTCTGTCGTCAGACAGCTTAACATTCTGTATGATGAGCTGCGCGTCCTGCTGCTCTGAGATGGCGATGCGATCGCTGTACTCGGTGTTCTCGTCCACCTTCTGACTCATGCCGTCACCGTAATAGATCCGCACGCGTTTGCCGCTGGCGGCCCTCACAAACCACTGGATCATGACGAGGCTGTGTGTGTTGTCGTCTGTGAAGTTGTACTGGCAGGGGATCTGTGCCGAGTCATGCAAGTACACCTCAATACTCTTCTCCATCGTCAGCTCCACTTTGGCCCACACACCGCAGGTCAGGGAACACGCGTGTAGAAGCAGCAGAAAGGCACGGTTGAAAGCCATGGTGTTGATGTTATGTTGTTGCTGTAGTACTCTCCTAGATACCGTGCACAATTACAATTTACAATTTAGGCATTTAGCAGACGCTCTTAATCCAGAGCGATTTACATTAGGCAAGAACAAAAGTGATGTATGGGAATACATCACATGCAAATGCAAATGTAACTTACAGTATGTAACCAAATGCATTTATCAAGAAACATGCACAATGAAGTGGAGGTAGAGGAGGGAGGGAAGGAGGCAGGTTAGGAGCAGTGGTGGAACAAGTCCTGAACTAACCCTTTAACTGCAAAATAGGCATCCCTATCTCGGCCAAAAGAAACTGACCTTATGGCAACTCCTGGAGTTTGTAGGATCCCAATTAGATGGTAGCCAAGTTCCTCGATTCTGCTGCTTTATGTCAGCGACTTTGCAGGCCCTTCACCAGTGCTCTGGTCCTGTTGTCTACACTCACTCGGGCTGTGATCTGGATGAGGAACATAATAATAATAATAATAATACATTTTATATAGAGAGCACCTTTCATGACCCGAGTGCAGCGCAAAATGCTTTACAAGATAAATAAAGTACAAAGTATATAAAACTAAGGTACAGTCAAAGTACAAAAAATGCTAAAAACACCAAACATCACAATCAGGGTCACAATCAGAGCAAGGTCAGTGAAAAGTATAGGACAGAGGCATAATGAAAAAAATCTGACCCGTCTGAAGTGAGTGGTGCTGTACTGCAGGGGTCTGCAACCTTTTGGAAACAAAGTGCCATGTTTTTATTTTCTAGATGTGCCATGTCAATTGTCAACGGTAATTTTAATGACAATCATTTTGATTGTCCACAATGTAACTGTGGGGTTTGATTTGGGCTCTGCTGTAGGTGGAGATGGGGGGAGTGGCTCATGGGAGCAGTCAGTGTCAGGTTTTTTTTGAATGGCAGGTGTTTGTGATTGTGACTAACGAGTTTGATCTCTATTTAGTAGAGTGTTGGGCATGGCCACACAGACTGAAGACACACAGAGAGCAGAGAGTGCAAGAGAAAACCAACTGAACTAAAATCCGCGTGGCAGGCAATGTTCCCAGCACGGCTGGGCTGACTTTATTTGTCACTAAGTATTTATGTTATGTTTAACCAAGTATCTGTGTGGAGTCAATAAATGAGTGAACCTGCATCAAGCTGTCTGTCTGACTGAGAGGAACCCACAGTAGCAACAGACAGCGCTACAATAACCTTTTACATGTTTTACATTGTTATAATGATCATTAGACTCAAAACAATAACCTCGATTCTCTCCCAGACTCCCTCCAAAGTCAGAGTTCAGAGTTTTAATGAATGTAGAATTATGTACACAATGTAATTTGCATACAAATGTGAGGGACTTTATTTATTTGTCTACTTTTTTATTTTTAAATAGTTCATCAAACATGCTCTCTCACACACACATGCCAGTGTGCCAGTGATCACCATCCTTGGTGCCAATGTTGTCACTGGTGCCTAAGGTTGCCTACCCCTGCTGTGCTGTACTGTACTGTACTGTACTGTACTGTACTGTACTGTACTGTACTGTACTGTACTGTACAAGCCCTCCTCCCTGGCCTGTGTGTGTCTGTGTGTTAGGCTGTGCAACAGTGACACTTGCTGGTGAACAAACGCTATAACGCTATTTTTGTGCTCGGACACAGGGACAGATCCAGGGACACAGCCACACACATAGCTGTCTAAAGGAGTGGTTGCACCACTCAAAAAAAGCATAAAAAAGACAACAAAAAATGAACAGTAAAAGACTAAGAGTAAAAAAGTGGGTCTTAAGCTGTGTTTTAAAAACATCTAGGGAGGGTTCCAGTCTAAGGTGCATTGGGAGTTTATTCCAGGCGGTTGGCCCGTGGATGCCAGATACATGGAATGTCACTAAATGTATGATTGTTAAACTAAAACAGATTTCTCACTCAGCCCGTGTGAGTCTTTTGAACATCTGGCCTACTTCATCTCTTTGAGACAGCAACAGTTTCTTGGCCCCCTAGGGCAGTGGTTCCCAAACTTTTTCATGTCAAGGACCCCCAAATTGACACTCATTAGCGTGCGGACCCCCCTATTTGAAGAGATATGCCAAGGACCCCCATAAGAGAAAAATGTTACGGCTCTAGCAGAGATTCTCAACCCGTTTAATTTCAAGGACCCCCAGTTTGACATGCATTAGTCTCGGACCCCCAATTGATATTGTAAAATCAATGTTAATTTAACTCTGGGAGTGTACAAACGGAACCAAATGGACCCGTGGAACTCGTTCAAGGACCCCACTTTGGGAACCACTGCCCTAGGGGTCGGGGTCCCGGACCCCCTGTTGAAGACTCCTGCACTAGGTGTACAATATATTGTGGATGTCTCAGATGTTACTGTGTATGTACTGAATGTATAGGCACCAAAACGACTTAATTTCTTGCAGCATCCACATGTCATGTTTAGTGTTTTTGTAAAGTGTATTGACTCAACCTGGCAAGTGAGGCAACCATTGAAATGTTTACAAAGAAGGACTGTGACAGCACTATGATCTGGTCACCCTACGTCAGTGGTTCCCAAAGTGGGGTCCGGGGACCCCCAGGGGTCCTTGAGGGAGTTCCAGGGGGTCCCCAGCTAAATGATAGTTTGGAACCAAATGGACCCCAACAAGTTACATTTGTACACTCACTCTCAGAGTTAAATTAACATTGATTTTACAATATAAATTGGGGTCCCAGAGATAGATATGCCATTAAATGGGGGTCAGCTAGCTAGCCCTAGTCCAGTGCAGACTCGCTGTAAGCACTGGACCAGGGCTAGGGGTCAGCTAATATGCATGTTGTCAAACTGGGGGTCCTTGAAACTAAACGGGTTAAGAATCACTGCTAGAGCCGTAAAAATATCCTCTTATGGGGTCCCTGGCATATCTTTTCAAATGGGGGTCCGCGGGTAAATTAGTGTCAATTTGGGGGTCCTACTCATTCCTTGAAATGAAAAAGTTTGGGAACCACTGCCCTACGTGGATTACGAAACGGACCTTATATATGCGCCATTATCCATGCAAGGCCTGCTCTGCTTTTAGAAGCGAGACACCATTTAACGAGAGTAGGCTTGTTGTGCATTTTACCAATGCAATCTACTGAGCAAAATTTAACTTTTTAATCAATCAAACTCTTTATTAGCGGACTTGCAGATCCATGTAGCGTAAAAACGCATTGCAAAACTAGACTACTTTGTGCACATGCAATTTCGTTACCTCTGACTTCTGGACGGGCCTTCCTGATTTACTGGAACATGCGGGTGAAAAAGCAAGCGTTTAGCACATGGAAAAAGCAGAATGATGGGTCCTGTGACTCCTGCCAATCACACCCCTTTCCCAACTAATCAGAATTTTGCATTTTTGCAGGCGGACATGACGCCCCCACGTCAGGTGGGTATACCCAAACTACCCAAGTGCCCCCGGGAATGTTATGGTCGTGCGTCTCGTGCGTAATGGAGGAAAAGTCTGTCTACAACTATTGCATTTAATATATCCCATCTGTAGATTCTGTACGAGGGCTGTACGTGGGGTTTGCCTGTTCTGTGTACATTGTATATCGCCACTTACAACAGGTAATTGTTTTATTTGCAATTAAGTTATTGTTCATACTAAACAGCTTCCTCTAATATAATGTGTTTAAGTAGCTGCATGTAGTATTTCTGATTGATTGATTGATTGATTTTTTTGTCATAGGCTTATGTAGGTTTGTAATAAATCTATAGGATACAGTAGGTCAGTGCAACAAGGCACTGACTGTACACTATGACAGCTTCTGACTGAAGCTTCCAAGGTTAGATAGCCTATCTAATTTTGCAACCCCATGACAGACATATCAACATTTTCCTTCAGAGTACCACTATCTGGAGGTTATAGTTATCTACCATACCAAGTTAGACTTATAGTGCAGATGTCAGGGCCCAGGGGTCCCTCATTTTCAAGACTTTTCAGGCGTCCCACAAATTGAGACCCTGACTGGCAGGCTATAGTCCCCTAAAGTTGGCTTTCTGTTGTAATGCTCTCATTGTCTCTTTTACTGCAAGTTACAATTAGTGTTTTTAAGCCTGTTAAAATAGATATCCCCTATAGGCTACAGTACCATACCCATTTACCCCATGACCAATTTTAAAACAAAATGTGAGACGCCAGAGGGGTTTAATAACAAAATAATAGGCAATATTAGGCCTATGGTCAAATGTGACATCAAGGCATTTAATAGCAACTCAAGTAAGATGCTAACCCTGTCCCTTTCCACTTGTCCCACACAAGCGATATTTCTGTCACCTTAAATCCACATTGTATGATTTGCAATTGACAATTAATGCTAGCCTATTGTTATTGTGACAGTATAGGTCGCAGTTTACTATGAAAACCTGCAAAACCCGTCCGTTCAGTCAGTCAGGTCACGCCTCCATATATGGTTGTCAGAACATCACGCCTCGTGACATCACACCTCATGACACACTCCATATATGGCCGTCTCCATATAGACCCTACCCCCGCTGCAACCCTTAGATCTCCATATGGAGCTGACCTGTTCTGACATTCCATATGTTGATCTGACTGACCTCATCAAATCCTGTACACTCAAGACACACTCTCATATATGGCCAGTACAGAATTCATTCCATATGTTGATCTGACCCCCCATGCCAAACCGCCAGCGCTCGCCCAGCAGTCTGCCGTCACCCAGGCGGATGGATGTGTGCTCGCCCTCAGGGTGTCTTTCTTACTGGTTATTATTAGTAGTATTATTAGGTTAATATTATTGCTGTGGCAATGCATTGAATTTGCCATATTTTGCACTGCTTATTGTTATCTCTTGTTTATTTATTTTTGAAATCCCTAGATTTACTTGAATTTAATAGGCCCAAGTCCATCATGGCTCTCAACATGGATGACTCCTGCGCTCCTGCAATCCAGAGGACCTACACAGTTCTACAAGAAATAGGCAAAGGTGCCTATGGAAAGGTTTACAAGGCCAGAGAGGATTGGGGTGAACAGCGCATGGTGGCGGTGAAAAGGTTGAACTTAGGCGCAGACCCTGCGGAAGGCATCCCTGCTCTCATGATCCGCGAGGTTGGGCTGTTGCGCAGACTCGAGCACTTCGACCATCCCAACATAGTGAAGTAAGTGTATTTTCAGCTATTAGGCTATTGTTGTCCAACTCTGAATGGATGTTGAATTTGGATTAATTCGCATTGTTTGTTTATTTGTTATACTATAAAAACTGGTCATACATTGGCCAAATTGTCAATAATTTACAAAAGCTGCAAGATCTGCAAGCTCAGTGAGTTTTAGATCGGCTATTTTCACAATATTTGTCTATTGAACTGAGTCAAATTAAATTGAACTCCTACATTCCAAGTGCTTATCAGGGTGGGGGTCCCCAGTTAAATATGCTTATTTAGGGGGTCAAACAAAGGCACAGCCTGCCTGACAATGTTCAGAAGAACCACTGTTATGGCATGCACTGTTTTGCTCTGCAGGTTGTTGGAGACATTTGCTGTATACATTAGAGGGAACCTGGATCTTACCCTAGTGTTTGAATACATTGACCAGGATCTGTCTGCATGCATCTCTAAGGTCCCCACCAATCAAGGTCTAGGCCTTGGCAAAATTAAGGTGCAAACTTGACCCTTATTTTCAATATATGTCCTCACAAAGCACTCAAATGCCATTCCATATACTGTACATTTTCTTGTGTAGATAATATTGAATTTCATGTCATGTTGATGCTAAATGCCCCGAGGGAAGAGTCATGTCTTAAGGAAGTAGTGCTGTAGTACTAAATAGGTCTTAAGATCACTGACGTGTGATGGTCGTGGTTTAAGCTGTAATTTGTCCTCCATCCATCCACCTACCCCCTTCATGCTGCTTTCTGTCTGACTGTATAGGAACTGATGGTGCAGTTGCTTCATGGGTTGGACTTCCTGCACACAAACAATGTGGTACACCGTGACATGAAGCCAGAGAACATCCTAGTCAGCAGCAGCGGACAAGTCAAGATTGCTGACTTTGGATTGGCACGCATCTACACCTACACTGTTGCCCTAACTCCAGAGGTAGGTAAAGCACCTCATGTCGGTTAACCGTTTTACCGCCAGCATTAATTAATCTATCGCGCATTGCCAAGGTTTTATCGGACGGTGGGGTGTACAATACCAAAGTGTAAGTGGGGGTAAGGGAGCACCGCTGTGAGCCTGCACCCAAGTCACTGTCCTGCAGCAGAAGAGAGAATATGATTACAGTATGTTCATAGCAACAGTTTAGATATGAATCATGCTTGGGGAAAATAAGAAAAATGTAGAGCTAGTACAATTAGGGCCACCAAATAATGAAGTTGAACAGAAACAAACTTAAATCAATGTAAAAACAAAACATAACAAAACAGCAGTGGCAGTCAGGTCTACAAAGGAAACAAATACACATTAATACACTGTATGAACATATACATTATATAAAACCAATATAATGACATTTACCTCTGCATGTGCATTACCGTCGCACACAATAAGGAGGCTCCCCACAGGGAAGCAGAGTTTAGGAGCAGTGCCTAAAGTGACAAACAAGGTCAGTCTCAAGGGCAATAATCAAATATACTGCACTTTCATCTATAATATACAATATTCACCTACCAAGGGCTTTGCCCAGCCAGCAACCTGTCACATTGTCAACCAGGACCGAAGGAGTCCTAAAAGCCCATGCTAGTTGGCTTTTATAGTGGGCCAAACAATTTAGGAAGCAGGAAGTGGGCGGAGCTAAAGCCTGTATCTCAACAGTAGCCCAGGAGGGACATTTCCGACTGGCTACACTACGGTTACTACGGTTCTGGCGGGCTGCGTTCATTTGACTTCTGCTGGCTGTATGTAAAGTATGTCCGTTCCAAAGTGCCAAGGAGTGTTGGTGTGCTAAGCAAAACAAGATATGTCTTCAACTATAAGTCACTGATTACTCTTACTTTTGGAAGCAACCTTCAGCCTTTAGCCATAATGCAAAAAAAGAGCAATAAGAATAGTATATAAGGTAGGTTATTATGTTCACCCTAATGTTTTTAAAGTCATATACATTGAAGTTCCTAGATTCCTAGATAGATTACCTGGGAACATTCTGAAAAATAATGTTCAAGGATAGGGAGGGGCGCTGTGAGTTGTAGGGACCTACATTTACAATCCAGTGCTCGCTCCACTCGGAAGAGTATGTGCATTTCTGTCTGCGGGGTGAAGATATGGAATGGCTTGACAGAGGATGTCAAACACAGCAGAGATATTTCCCAATTCAAAATACTGCTCAAGTGTATTCTTTTGACTAAATACAGTAGAAACATAGTATAATTAGTATATTACATTATGCGGTAGTATGGTGGTGATGATAGCGTTGATGGCAGAGATGTTAATATCGGTGCTAATCTGGTTGTTGCCATTATAATGTTTCTAAATACCCATAGGTTGACAAGGTTGTTTATATTGTGTAGTCGTCACTGTCGGGTGGAAACCACCTAACTCCATTTTTGAGGGTTTGGATAATTTTTTAACGCTTTTAAACACCCTTTACATCTGTGTGTTGTTTAAAAAAATATTGAACCAATGAAAAGTATTAAAAAGCACTTCTGTCAAAACCTCTTGACCCTCAAACTGTCTGCTAAAGCAGCTAATTCCACCACCTCTCCCCCTCTCATGCAAGTAATTGACAATATGCCATAATACCAACTTTGATGAGGCAGGCACTTTGTTTTAAAAAATATTATATAAGGTTTTCTTAATTTCCAGAATTTTTCTTTTTTTATATTTCCTGAATAAATGAACGTTTTAGAGTTAGGTGGCGTTTCTGCCCGACAGCAGAGCTATACATTCTACCCGGAAATGCCGCTGTAATTGATAGTTTACATTCTGATCTGATCCATTCCCTGTCTTAAAAAAAGTAATCACTTTGTTCTTCCCTCTCACGCATTCTTGATTCCTGTCACTGTTTCCAGGTGGTGACACTGTGGTACCGGGCTCCCGAGGTCCTGCTTGGTTCCGTTTACACGTCCACAGTTGACATGTGGAGTGCTGGCTGCATCCTGGCTGAGCTCTTCCTCTTGAAGTATGTATGAGCAGTGCTATTATCATTTTCTTTTTCCTGGGTTTCCAATGATGTAAATTTACTTCCATCATAGATTTCTCTACTTAATTTTACTTATTATCATTATGTCTTCCATAGGCGATCAGTGAGGGAGGTGGGTGGGCTGAAAATAGGGGGGGGGAGGGGGGAGAAAAATGGAAGCACAATCATGCACTATTTGTATGAACAAATACAGTATATTTGTATTTTGCCGTATATAAGATAGTATGAGTTGAGCCTTGTTCTAAAAGTGTTCTTCATTCCACAGGCCACTGTTCCAAGGATACTCAGAGGCTCAGCAGCTCCACACAATATTTGAGTGAGTTCTCTTTTGTTCCAGCTGGCATCATATTTGTGATCACTTTTGACATTTGTGTTGCTTAATTTTGCCAGCCAGTCAAATAATTGTGATCCAGAGCAATTCAAAATGAAAGGAAACTCAACCAATTTCCTTTTTATTCTGCAATGCAATTATTCTTTAAAATGTCAACTAACAGATTACTATTTGTTTTTGTTTTTTGATTATGTTATAGGCTTTTATTATTGAATTGTGAATAGACTACGGTCTCTATGTTGATATTGTCTCTTGGAAAGCACTTTGGGTCAACTGCTGTTGCTTTAAAATGTGCTATATAACGAAACTTGACCTGACTAGAGACTCAAGTAGTATTAGCCAACTCTTAGTGAGGGCATTTCACCAGTACATCGCAACACTGTAATCTTGTGGATATGGGAGAAGTTTAGTTGATCCCTGACTTGTGTTTTACAGGGCGATTGGCTTGCCAAGAGTAGAGGATTGGCCCAGGGACAGTGCAATCCCCTACTCTCCTACCTGGGGACCAGAGTTGCCTGGCGCTTGGCTACTGCCCGACCTTGGCCAAGAAGGGAATGACCTTCTAACTGTGAGCATGACTTTTAGTGCACTTGGTAGCTGCCATGCTGTCTTGAGTATTTTAAAACGTGTAGTCTTGAACTCATTACTATATATTTTCTTTTATTTGTAGAAATGTCTGGCATTCAAACCAACCAGTCGCATCTCTGCCTCGGGAGCCCTGGCACATCCTTTCCTTAACAACATCCCTGGATCACCCGCACCAGCACAGGAACCCTAGAGTCACTATTCCTGGGAAGGCATTCAGCGAAAATAGACGATGTACAAGCTCACAACGTGTCACAATGTGACACGTTGTGAGCTTGTAGATCGCTAACTAAGGGTTTTGGAGACAGAAAAAGGAGCAGGCCTAGAATGGAAGTAGGTTACTGCATGTTAATGACAGTGCTGCTACTGTATGTGCAAGGTTTGTTCATGTTGTTTCACCAATGCACTTTTGGTTCATAATTTCCTGCACATTTGTTTGGTTTTGTTGATAATTTGGAATTTGTTCTAAATTGGTCAGCCTTTTCTTTTAACTTGAATTTGTATTATTTTTGTAAATATGAGAGTAACGCGTTTTGATCTTGGTGATTGCATGTTTACCAGTTTTGTACTTTACTACTCAAATAAAACAAATATTATTTTCCTTATTCTATTAGATTCTGTTTCTTAATTTCAATATGTTGCATCTGTACAATTCATATACTTTTAGTATAAAATATCTAGACTTAACCTTTGGTTGATACATTTTGTCCTTGCCTGGCAACTTACATCTTGTAAGTTCATAATGTGAACAGTAGGTGGCAGTGTTACAACACTAAGGTTCACAGCAACAGTAGATGAAATACCCTTAAAAACAGTTTGTAAAGGGAATATAATTATATCTCAAATAAATAATCTTAATTACTTAGCCAGGGAGATGCATGCATTTAATTTATTGGTCAAATTCAACTCATTTAGTTTAATCCCCTCTGTAAAACCAATGTATTCATCCCACCCTGTCAATAAAGACAGAACAGTGAATAGCAACTAGGACACCTGGTAAACAACAAAAATAGCATGTGTCTAAACAACATTCTTCATAAATAGAATTGTGTACATTTGTGTTCAAGTGATTCAATGTATTTGAATCTGTAATCTCTTGTGGTGCACCTACAGTAAAGGTAAATTGTGGGTGGCATATAATGGTCTCAGAATACTGCTGGAGAAGTGAAACAATGGTTGTATTCTCAGGAATCTGATGGTAGGTACAGTTTTATGTTAGGAGGTTCAAGATCTCAAACAATGAAAGAATAAGGAATTCAACCATGCCTAAGAGAAGCATTAGGTACTGTTCTTATGGGTTATTGGAGAGGGTGTATGGTTTTTAGATGTGCCTCCATTTGTATGTTTTGTTGTTTTAGTCTTTGTTTTGTTCCCTGTATAGTCTTTTATATGGGCATTAGAGTCTGAAATAAAGACAGATTGATGTGGTGGATTGCATGTGTGATTCTAGTCTAGGCTTCATGTGGTTGAAGAGCCCAGCAAGCGTCAAAGAAGAACAGTGGTAAGCGGAGGTTCTTAATTGCTTTTATTTTAATGAATGCCACGTCTCAGTCAAAGTCCCAAATAAAATGGCATTACATTAATGAGCAAAAACAATTACCTTAAAAAAACAATATGCAAACACGAGGCGGCTTGACCAGCCCTTGGCATTTAGAAGGCTTCAGTGTGAAACAAGTCATTTGGTATTCAAATGTTGCCAATTCCAATTATTTTGTCCACTATACAAAAGATAAACCATGCAAAATTCAAAGTTCCATGACATCGCATTTAACAATCAAGCAAATACACAATACTTGGGTTTGCGTGTCTAATTTAAAACCAAAAGCCATGCCGCATTGGATCAGTAATCTGTGTACAGGTACACAGTACATTTTGACTTTACAGTGTGCCATTTCTATTCCTGTGGAAGGTAGTAAGCCAAGAGCATTATGTGCCATTCACTCCACTGAAAAAAATAGAAATGAAACTATACCTTGTGTTATACAAGATAGGCACCAAAATGAGCAATTTCTAATATTTCAACTACGCTTTTGTTCATCTTCAGTAGAATTTAGTTTTTACATCATATGCTGTGTATTCAAAACGGCCACAATTTTATTCCAGCTCCAGGAAAAAACTAACTACACAAATATTTACATTCAAGAAGTGCTTGGAACCCTTGTGTGGCCCACCAGAAAGAGGTACTGTAGATTATTTACAAGTCTGCCATTCTGGTATATTCTCAGTATACAAAATAATCCCAAACGGAACCAACTATATAAAAAAATACACTGTTTTACAAGGACATTATCGTGTGACGGAGACAGGTGTCCCTAAAATATCAAAAACACATTTCCAAAGTGTTCCTTTTATGAATACAATTGAGCGGCGAGCGCATAATATCAAACATTCTGCTGTGCTATCCCATTTTAGACAGATTCCGGCAGAAGTTAGAACCAGTCTACAAAATCACAATGCGTCGCACTGCGTGAGCTTGTAGATCGGCTATGTTTTGTTGATTTTCTTGAAAATGTGTGAAGATTCTTCGCCTACAGAACGACCGCACCAAACCGGGACGCCAGGTTGAAAGTGGTTAATAAATTCCACAAGTCCTTCAGTGCATTTGTCTCATAACAGAGATCTAATGATGATATGGATGTACTGTGTGAGAGCCTCATCACGGCCCTTTTATACTTGGCGGTTGTGCACCGAAAATAGCAGAGCTACAAGCGCACAGCGCGTCACAGCATGACACGCTGTGAGCTTGAAGATCTGCTATTTTCAGTGCAAGACAGTGACACGCGTATAAATCACCCTTTACAACAATGTGGGCCATTCCAAAACCCCACTGGCATCGTCCTCACACAATCTTCAGGCAAGAGCATCATGACCAGAGCTGCCATCAGTCTCTGAATATCCACAAAATGTTCACCCCAGACAGACCCAGATTCACCCTCCTGCGGAAAGCACAGAAATCAAGTTCAGTTTAATTTGATATGCAAAAACCTTACCATTTACACAGGTTACAGCAGCTCAAGGATACACACAGCAAAAAAGTCCATAGACTAGATTTACATTGTGGTCCTCTCACATGCAACTAATAATTTTTAATAAAGTTTAAAAACAGAGCTTAAACATTTGACATTTTACAAAGCCAAGCCTGTCGTTTCAATTGCCTCAAAACAGTTGTGAATTTGACACTAATGTCCAGGCTGTTCCACTGAGTAGAACTGAAAGCAAAAGATCCCTTTCTAACATTACTTTTAAGTTTGTCATTTATCAGAAGTTATCTCTTCCGTGATGGAAACCAGCGACTGCAAACTAGCGATCAGCCATTTATAATCCACTGAATAGTGGATAGTAGATTGATCAAAATATTGCTTTCAAATTATTTTCAAATGTTTCATGCCATGATGACCTGTAGTTTACCCTACTGTTACAGTAAATTGGGATGATTATAGTATTAGATAATATGTGTTAAAGAGTATTATAGTAAACCACAGTGCTCACCCTAGCATCCCTGACTCCTTGGTTTTGATGACATAGAGGAACATGAGAACAGTGTGGAACAGATTGTTCCTGCCCTGAAATAACAATCCAAAACAAATGCATGTCAGTGCAATGACAATAAAGACAGACATCGTAAAACATTATGTGACCCCCGTCTATCTTACAGAGGACCAGTAAGCAAGGCACCACTAGTACCACCACCAGAGTTATGCTGTGTTCGTTCACACTGTCAGCTAAAAAAGGTACAATACTACAAAGCAACACAGAGTATCTGTTGCATAACATGCTCATTAACATTATTAAGCGTGCGCCTGACCAGCAAGGGAAATATAAAGGCTTGGGTTAAAAATAATTGGTTAAAGTAAATTAGTTTCCCCCCATTACAAGCAGGAATTGTGTAGAGAGAGTGGTCAGACTCAGGTTAAACAACACTAGGGCCCCGGCCGCCGGCGTAGTGGTCTGGGCACCCTAGGCTGCAATGCCAGCCTGACAGCATGCCGCGGGTTCGAATCCCGATCCTGACGAATGAATGGTAACCTGTTGCTTTGTAGCTGCTAGTGTGAATGTAGCATTAGGAGGAGTCCTGTCCACGAGTCGTTTTTCTCGGCTGAAAACGCCAATGCGGTCGTCTAAAACACCTCCAAACGCTGGAGTTGAAAATAGTTCTGCTCTCAGAAAGTAGTTGAAAAACGGCACACGCATCCGCCCAAAATAAATGCAGTTTTTGGGAAAAATGCCAGGAACAATATTCTTGTATATGAATTTAAATTAATGTGTATAATATAGTCTCTGTCGGGTGGAAACGTCATATGTCCAAAAGTAGAAAAAGTACTTTTGATGATTGTGTGATGCTGTAGTTAGTGTAGTATGATCAAGCAGGGCGTTAATTGACAAAAATAATTATAATAATATGGAGATAAGGTTTCTGCAAGACAACAGCAATATATATTTAGTAAAAGGAAAAGGTCTGGGTGCTCTGAAGTTCATAACAAGTATAGCGAAGATGCTCTTTGGTGAGAGACTGAAAACTGTGTGTACAACTACAAACGGAACCAAATGGACCCTTGCACGTCTGTAATTCTGAGAGCTATGGGGCTTCCGTGGCCTAATGCACACCAAACTGGTGGGTCCGTGAAATGAAAATGTTTGAGAATCACTGTTTTAAGTAAGACATGAGAACTGGTGGTGAGTGAGCTGCTGACCTTGGGGAGGTTGTAGATTTGTCCCTGGTAGATGAGTTGGTAATGCGGAGGGTTGCTACTGCTCTGGTGAATGCAGAACAGGTTCTCATTGCTCACATCTAGGTTAAACATACACATCACACACATTTTAACAATGTATTCATGTCCACATAAAAGAGAGCATACAGGGACACAAATATTAAGGGGAACAGTTAAGGTTGTAAGTTAAGGGTATACGTAACATACGTGGCAGGTACTACCTGTAGTGTGCTACCAGACTTTCTTTCAGAGTTTAAGACTTTTACACATTCTGGGTGGGAACCCCTTTTGGTGTTTTAAGCATTATGTTATACTTTAGCTTTTGAAAAATAGCAGATCTACAAGCTCATAGCGCTGCTGTGGCGCAAATCTTTGAATATATATTCTTTCCCAGCGAAGGTTTTTAACTCAAATCTTTGCTTCTGGGGGGGTCCCTGGAACTACATATTTTCAGATGGGGGTCCGTGGCCAAATACAGAATGTTCTGGGGGTCCTTGACATGGAAAAGGCTGAGCACCACTGACATAGACATTTTCAGAAAACGGTCAGTCTTTAGAAGACATTTTGTAGAATCGTCCTCAAATGGGTTAAAACTCATGTAGTCTGAGCCCAGCTTCAGACAAACAAAACGCAGCATCAGACAGTTACATTTAGAGGTCCTGTTCCATGTCTTGACTGGGTATGAAGATTTGTGGTCAGGTCAGAATATCAGTTTGATGGTCCAATTCCTACCAGGTTTGTCCGGGGTGTGGCTGTAGTGCTGGGAGGTGAAGGTCTTTCCATCTGGATATTTAGGGTGTGGAGGCAGTCTGGAGTCCAGGTAGGTACAAAACACATGCATGAGGATCTGAATGAGAACAAAACAATAAGAAGAAGACAATACTGAAGCTCAAAATAGAAGCTCGGGGGTGCCAGGAAGACATGGCCTTGGAGTCCCAACTCAAAAATAAAAAAAAGGAAAAAAATTCAGAATATTCTTCTCTCGTTTGATATCATTGAAGATGCGCTAGGACGTGTACACACGTCATTGCAACCCGTTGATTGGATTGCTTATGACGTGTGGGCATGTCGGTTGGACTGAACCAGTTAAAAGGATAACACAACTAGAAAAAGTCTCACAGGTCTCCACCAGGAGACTGTGTGAGATGTTTGGCAAAATGTTTAGGATTAATATAAACATGTTTTTGAGGCATTTTGTTCCAAAAATGTGTTTTGCAAAAATCAACCTGTTGGTGGTGCTAGAACAGGCCAATGTGAAAAGGGTGGGATATATTCCTCAGCCTAGTAAGAAAATGTGTGAAAGATTTCACGTAAATTGCATGCTGCGTTCATGATTTGAGGCTGTGTTTTACAAAAGTCGGCCTCCTGGTGGCGCTATAAAAGGCAGATGCGGAAAATGCAGGTCAAAGGTTTGTCCTTGGCCTCTAGTAGTCCAGGCAAAATAGCATTTCACGAGAAAGTAATTGTAACAAAAGATTTTTCTTCACAGACCATTTCTATGAGGTCTCCAGAACAACATACTAAAAGTCCCAAGAAATCCCAGTTGGGGAAATATGTTTAATTGCATTAATCCAAAATGGCCGCCAAGTGGGTTTATTTGGTCAATCTTGGAACACATTTTTGACCATCAGGTAATTGTAACAGATTTTTTTCTGCACAGACCATTTCTATGAAGTCTCCAGAACACCATACTAAAAATCCTAAGAAATCCTAGTTTGCAGAAATATGTTTAATTGGCATCAATCCACGATGTCTGCCAATAATACCATTATCAGAAATATTGCCAATCTTAGAATAAATTCCTGACCAAGAGGTAATTGTAACAGGATTTTTTACACCACACATCATTTCTGAGAGGTGTCTAGAACAACATACTAAAAGTCCCAAGAAATCCCGGTTGCGGAAATATGTTTAATTGCATTAATCCAAAATGGCCGCCAATTGGGATTATTATCAGAAAAATGGCCAATCTTTGAATATATTCCTGACCAACAGGTAATTGTAACAGATTTTTTGTCTGCACAGACCATTTCTATGAAGTCTCCAGAACACCATACTAAAAGTCATAAGAAATCCTAGTTGCAGAAATATGTTAATTTGGCATCAATCCAAGATGTCCACCAATTGAGACTATTATAAGAAAAATTGCCAATATTAGAATACATTCCTGGCCAAAAGGTAATTGTAACAGGATTTATTTCACCACACATCATTTAATTGGCATCAATCCAAAATAGCCACCACTTTATTATAAAATGGCATACATTTGAAAGATTTTAAGTGATTTATTTTGGGACAGAGTGGTTAATACAAAATGGGTTGCAGTTTGATTAGATACATTTAGAGCCCCCAGCTCATAGGAATTTGTGCAATGTTTTTTTCAGCATACCAATTGTTGGTTGACTATATTACAAATGTATTAGTCAGAGTCCTACAAGAATTCAAGCTGCCCATTGGGCCATGGCTCATTCGTCCATGACTGGTAACGCATGTGCCTGTGGAATGGGGAACCCGGGTTCGTCTCCCGCCCCGGCCGTGGCTACATTGGTGCAGCGGTGTGTATGGGTAAGTATGTTCCCGCAGGCGGCACAGACCTTAACCTAGTAGTCGGCAGCTCTGTCAGTCTCCCTGGGGTGGAGGTCCCCCAGTCAGTCGAGCCTAGCTCCTGGCTGGCGCACGTGGACGCGCTTCCATGTGGGGCGGACAACTGTAGGCTATACGGTGCTGCGTTACTACTCGCCCATTGGGCCATGGCTCTTTAGTCGACTGGTAACGTGACTGGCTACAGAATATTGTTGGTAACATGTTGAAGTTAAGTACTGCATGCAACATTCTGGTGTAGCACCCGTCTAGAGACTTCTGCAGGGTTGGCTTCAGGGTCCAGCATTCACTGCCATATAGAGGAACAGACTCCACCGTTGCATAGAAGAAGCCGAGTTTGATTTCACAGGGGAGGTTGGAGGGAGATCCATACACTGGCCATGCCGTTCAAGGACCTCCATGCAAGTGCCTCCCTCACTTTCAGATCTTGCTCCGTTCAGTTGACCCATGAGCCCAGAAACTTGAAGTCCTTGACTTCCTTCAGCACAGTGCCTCCTGTTGTCAGAGGTGGATGTTCCGGTGAGATGTTATAGGTGATAACCGCGTGTAGCAGCGTGATCTTGTAGATCGGCTGTTTTTGGTGCATACAGTTTTGCAGCATGACCTCGTAGATCGGCTGTTTTTGATGTAATTTGCATGTTTTTCGGACAACATCTGTAGGAGTACTGTTGGAAAAAAGGTGTGCTTGTTCCACGTTGTCGGAGAGCAGGCTGATGTTGTCCGCATAGTCTAGTCTGTGCGGACAACAACAGTCTGTCAGGACTACTTTGGTATGTCGTCTCGACCTCCTTGGCGTTAGAGTAAAGCCAAGATCCTGCTCTCGTCCACTGATGGCCTTCCTGGGTGCATAATACAGGACTATGATGAAGAGGAAGGGGGCTAGTTTGTTTGTTCCCTTGCATTAACCCAGGATGTCAAACTCCTCGCTGTTGTCATCTGGGGTCACCAGCTTGGCCCTTGTTCCTGCATATGGTCGCCCGGAGTGGGCCTTAAGGATCTTTACCATTGTGCCTCTGTAGATCGAGTCAAATGCCTTTGAAGTCGATGAAACTGAGTATTATTAATATTATTATTATTACTATATTGTAACTATTCTTATTTAGTTTCAGTTTTGGAAAGTAATTCAAAGGTGAGTGGCAACTAAATTGTTTGGATTTCTGGAAAAATTATAACGATTATTAATCTAACATTATTAATCTAACATTAATCTAACATTAATGTTAGTTATAAATGTAATGCCCATTTGGCTTGTTAGCTTATAACGAACAAAGTGCTAAACAAAATTATTAGTTATATTGTTATATTGGTTCAAAATGGCTAAAATGCACAGTATTGTATCTGAATATCCTCAGCTCAAAATATATTTGGAAGTCAATTGAAATCTCAGACGAATGGAAATTGGGCCCGTCATAATTTGATAAGGGTAAATATTATATAGCCTAGTGCCTTTATCCAAGGCGTTTTACATAGATTGTGCATTACATTCACCCATTCACACACAGATGGTGGAGGAAACCATGCAAGGCACCAACCTGCAGAAGCAATTAGGGGTTCAGCGTCTTGCTCAAGGACACTTCGTCACTAACTCTGGGGGAGCCCAGGTTCGAACTGGGAACCTTGTGGTTCCCATCCGGCCACACTACCTCTGAGCCACTGCTGCTGAGCCACTAATTGGCAGACATCCTGCATGGATTGACGCCAATTAAACATATTTCCACAGCTAGGATTTCCTAGGACTTTTAGTATGGTGTTCTGATGACTTCATAGAAATGGTCTGTGAAGAAGGAAATTATGACCTCTTGGTCAGGAATTTATATGGCATTTTTTCCTGATAATAGTCCCAGTTAGTGTCCATTTTGGATTGATGCCAATTTAACAAATTTCTACAACTACGACTTCTTGGGACTTTTAATATGTTGTTCTGGAGACTTCATAGAAATGGTCTGTGAAAAAAACTGTTTAAATTACTTATTGGTAAGGAATTTATTCCAATATTGGTAATTGGCCATGCATTTTTCTGAGAATATCTTATTGGCGGACATCTTGGATTGATGCCAATTAAACATATTTCCGCAACTAGGATTTCTTGGGACTTTTAGTATGTTGTTCTGGAGACTTAATAGAAATGGTCTGTGAAGAAAATAAATCTGTTACAATTAACTCTTGGTCAGGAATTTATTCCAAGATTGGCCATTTTTCTCATAATAGTCCCAGTTGGCGGCTATTTTGGATTGATGCCAATTTAACCTATTTCTGTAACTACGATTTATTGGGACTTTTGATATGTTGTTCGGGAGACTTCATAGAAATGGTCTGTGAAAAAAATCTGTTTCAATGACTTATTGGTAAGGAATTTATTCCAAGATTGGTAATTGTCTATGCAGTTTCTGAGAATAGTCTTATTGGTGGACATCTTGGATTGATGCCAATTAAACATATTTCCCCAACTGGGATTTCTTGGGACTTTTAGTATGTTGTTCCGGAGACCTCATAGAAATGGTCTGTGAAAAAAAATCTTGTTTTACAATTACTTTAGCTTTTAGGTCCAAAATGAGCTAGAATGCCTGGACTATAGGGAGTGTGCATGCAACGTTTCACGCAGATCTGTGCAGTTTTAGGTAAAAATTGTGAAAAGATGCCTCATGGTGGCACTATAACAGGCCGTTCTGGAAAATGTGGGGCAGAGGTTCATCGTTGGCATCCAGGGAGTGTGTGCGCAAAGTTTGGCATCGACCGGGTTAACGGTGCCGGAGATTAGCTGTACACAGACGGAAGGACGGACGGACACACACACGGACGGAGTGCAAAACATACTCCCCATGCCTTCGGCCTGGTGGAGACAAAAAGCCCTAGACCTAGGGGCTTGTTTCCATTGTGGTTCTGTGTATTCAATCCATTACGACATTTAAAGACATACAATTAATGGCCAATTAATAATAAACTAGACATAATGAACACTAGTAGCAATGAATGTATATGTACAGTAAACATCAGGGGGAGGGGGTCAAATAATGATCACTTGAGCTGCTATAGTTGGATTTAAGAACTTCCTGCTTCAACGTGAACTAAACGCAACATGTGTGTGTGCGTGTGTGTAGACTCACAGCACAGTCCGTGGGGAGGTCTGTGTCCCACTTTCTGCCCTTCACATCGCCACCTCCGTTCCAACGGAATGAACTCATACAGCCACTATGTGCCAGCTCTGAAACACAAACACACACACACACAAATTATAGAACTCATTTAAAAAAGAGGTTGTATACTGTCGTTTAATAATATTGTTCAATATTGATGCCGTTTTCTTTTGTGTGTGGTCTTTACCCTAGCTGAATCATTGGGGGGGTTCCAGGGGGTCCCCAGCAAAAGTAGGGATATTTCACTTTCAAAAGAAACTTTGAAAACACTCCAGTTTTGAAGTTGCTCGATTCAGCATTTAATTATTTGATATTCATTTTAGCTGCAACGTAAAAACTGTCTGAGAACCCCTTTTGGTATTTTAAGTATGATGTTATACTTTAGCTGTGTGGACATACCCTTTATCCTGTCCACCAGGTACTCCTGGTTGGGGGAGATGTCCAGGTATTGGACGATGGCATTCATGGTGGGGATGGAGGAGGCTTTCACCAGGGCAGCCTGCTTCAAACTGCTAATGCTCGTCTCTGGTGGGTGGACAGAAACAAAAACTTATTACAAACTAGGGCCATTATGATTAGTCTACTTGAAGTTGCTGAAAACTTGCTTTTTTTTGTAGCTTGACCACAAGTGGGCAGTGTAGTACAAGAAATAATGAAATGAAGGCGGCATCATACACTTACCTCCCACCTGGAGCTCTGGACAGCCTATTCTCCTCAGCTGGCTGTTGACTGAGTCCATCTCCTTCACCAGAGGTACCAGGATGGTGTCACTTATCCACTGTGACACACACACACACTTATGCGTTTATGTTATGTTTACATGTATTGATCCGACTTGTTTTTCTTTTGCTTGTCTTGTTTTCTTTCCTTTCTGTTTTTAACCTGTACAGCACTTTGGTCGACCATTGTGCTATATAAATAAAGGTTGAGTTGAGTTGCGTATACTTGTGAGGACATCAACATTTCCATTTTCATTAACTGCATTGTAGATTCTACAAGCTCGCAACTCATCGTGGGCTTGCACATCTATTTCAAGTGCTCGACACTGCCATGTACACAAGTAATAATTACACACAGAGCCATTTCATTACATGTTTTGCTACTTGTTTTATGTAGAGGTTTTGGGTAATAATGTTCTTATCCAGAGTGGCAGGCGTATCAGTGATTCAACCCTTTTCCTACCATACCAACATTACAAGCAAAAACAGCTATCGATTGCATGTTCAGAGCCATACTGAACACTTAACTTCATGCCCTGAACAAGGAAAGGATGTGGGTTACAGATAAGTAACATTCGGTCTGATTCAGATCAATAAGGTGGATTTAGTGTGTAGACTCCACTTATTGCCACTTATTGGTCTAATCTCTCATCGTTGGATACTACTTTTCTGGTAGATACTGTACATGTTTGAATCATGTATCGATACACCACATGTACGGAATACCCACGTTTCTCAGCTTGGCCGTCCAGCTGTCGATGCGATCCACCACGGGTCGACTAGTGGTGATTCTGGCCCACACCTGCACAAGAGCGAGGACATTAAAAAAAGGCAGTGTCATCATGAACCCTTTTATCGAGATTTCAACAACCTAATAACGTGGTGGGAGGATATGAGCATTATAGCAGGGTAGGTAACGCATAGCAAAGGCTGTGGTGACCAGGTGAGGTGCTGCTGACCCCCGGGAACAAACTTAAACCATTAAGACCTGAGGACCTGGCCTGGGTCATGGCTCAGTGGTCCAGGCACCTTGGCTGGTAATCCAGTCTGGCAGTGTGCCGCGGGTTCGACTCCCGATCCCGACGGCCTTTACTGCATGTCTTCCCCCCGATCTCTCTCCCCATTTCCTGTCAGCCTACTGTCTGTCCCTCCATAAAAAATATAAAATAAAGGCGAAAGCCACAAAAAAAAACATTACAAAAAAAAAAAAGACCTGAGGACCTAACAGTCTCATGAAGACATTACGTTTCTATATCAGTGGTTCTCAAACTGTTTTTCATGTCGCCTGGGGAGATTGGTCTGGCACTCTGGCGTCCTCGGTTTGAATTATATGTCACTCACCCGAGAGTTGTGGGTGACCAATCGGAGCCTACTATTCAAAGTGAGACCTTTTGCTGTGACGTTGGAATCTGTTTGTAACCGCCCCCTGGAAATACATCTTCCACACCGAAGTTCCATACTAATATCTACACAGTGATATTAGTCTGACCCCCCCCCACCCCCCCATCTCAAAATATAGATTTTCATGATATAAAAAAACAAGCTCATAGGACACAAAGCTTGTATGTGCTATATATATATATATATATACTGTATATAGCTAAAATCTAAAATGACCAATTTTAATGGGTTAAAGAGGGGAAAACATGTAGTTTCTTTTCTTTTGATTTATTGATTTGACGATAAAAATCACTTATGGAGCCATCTTTTCCTCTCTTCTTTGACAAATGAACATTAGCCACCCGCCAATTTGGACTGTAACTTGGGATGGGGATGACTGAACAAACATATTTTAGATGAATCCATTATTACAAGTCTTGTTGCCTGTGATGACAAGCCCCCCCCACCCCACCCCACCCCCACTGACCTCCTCTGCAGCCTGTTTGGAGCCCAGGTCGGTGTCATCTTTGAGGGCGGAGGGCGCCTGTGAGCGGCAGGCCAGCTGGTACTGGAACTTCCTGAGACTCTGGGCGTAGTCACCCACCGAACGGTTGTAGTTCCAGAAGGTAGGGCTGTGAGTCGGAGACGAGGACTCTGGACTTCCTGGAGAGAAGATATAATAATGACGCACACAGTAAAATCCTCAACGTTCATTTAAAGATATCTTTGTTGAACATGCAAACTCCACTACACACAGAAAGGCCTTTTGCCAACCCCACCTAGGGTATGCGCAGTGATGACACGGAGGAGGGAATACGCGTCGCCCCCAGCGGGAATCGAACCCAGAACCTTCTAGCTGTGAGACGACAGCACTACCGACTGCCACCGTGCCCCCCTGTGGTCATTCCTGACTTAAGCAAGCACCTCGTTTGGAATGTTAGCGCTTCTAGAGAGACATGAGACGAGGTAGCGTGAGGTACTAAGGGAAAATTATGCCTCCCGGTTTTGGGGGGTAATGGAAGGCGGGGCTTTTCAGAGTAAAATCTGTCTCATCTACATGGCACTCTAGCGCCTTGTTAATAAACATAAAATACATTTTCTTGTGGGTAGCTAATTTCAGCCAATAAGGAGGGAGTACCCAATTATCAGCTTCAATTTCGCAGTGTTCCAGTTTCAATTTTACTCATTTATTTGCATCATCACTTCTTCATCCTGAATCATGCACAGGTTCTCACTTGATTGGATAAAATTGTCATCCCATTTGTAAACGTTGAAGCAAATGGACCCACTTGTGCACTCGCTAGGACACATTTTAAGCTTGTAGCCAACTAGCCATGCTATTTTTGAAGTCTATTGAAAATATTTGAAAATTATTACAGACCCCTATAATGATGCCCAAAATAGGGGCGGGCAGGGGTTGACTTGGCGACTTCTTGTGTGTAAAGCCACGTTGCCCAACACTACAGTGGTTACGATCACTAACCTAGCTGACTCCGGTGGTTCTTCTCCTCCTCGGCACGGAGGAACCTCTCCAGGGTCTTCAGGTCCTCCATGTAGTCCTCCTTCCCCCCGGGGGAGCTGAACACAGAGGGAGAGGTGCGGTAGCGAGCACGCACCCCGGAGCCCTCGGCGGGACCCAGGCTGCTGGGGTACGGCGAGGACCCGGGCGACGGGCTGTAGTTCAACACCTGACAGGAGAAACCCACACACACACACACACACACAGTGGGCGGAGGAGTTGGTTGGTTGTGAAATGTTTCATTGAAATTACAACATTGCAAAGGTTACTTTAACAGTAAAAGTAAAAGATATACAAGCTCACAGCACGTCACTTCGTGCCACACTGCAAGCTTGCATCAGCTATTTTTTTAATTTTTAAATCCTGAAAGTGTGAGAACTACTGATTTAGAAGGCATTTGTAGAATCGCCCTCAGGCCCTCAGGGGTTAACAACAATCATTTGCCAGCACTGACAAGAGCACTAAGATCAACTTCCATCTCTCTACCGCACAATGAATGAACCCACCTTTCCAAAGGGCAGCGAGGGGGAGAAGACCCCTCCTCCGGTGCTGCTTGGTGTGGACGGGCTTCCCAGCGGAGGGCTGTAGCCAGGGACACAGCTGGGGGAGAATTTGGGGCTGGCGGTGGGGGGCCGTGAGGGGCTGAAGCTCAGGACATTCTGGCCCTGCATGGGGGAAGACTGAGCAGGGGCCGGAGTCTCCGCCTTCGCCGGTTTCTGAGGAGGGGAGGCCTGGATACCTGGCAGTGGTCGACAGTAACAACGAACATTTACTTGAATACCATACTGAACAGAGCAAGCTGATGACTTTCACTTCACTAGCAAAGGACTCTTGGGACACAAACAAAAATGGTAACTGGGCCAGGCAGATAATGACAATTAACAAATATACAAAAGAAATGAGTGACTTGCACCATAATTTACATGTACTATACCAAAGGTTTAACAAATCATTTTCTACTCTACATTTTCTATTTTTAAATAGTGGAGATAGCTCATCTACAAGCTCACAATTCTTTTATATATTTGAAAATGTATAAACCTTTTACAATAGATGAATTATACAGATAAATGGAAATTATTGATATTATGAGAACACAAACAACTGCGATAATCTAAAATAATTGTGATCAGGTGATTTTGTAAAAACTGTGACAGGCTTAGTGATCCATCAATAAATGCATGATTAATTAAATTTAAATTATTCTACAAGGCTCTTACCTGAGTTTCGTAGGCCCAGAAGCGCATGCTGTTGAGGGGTTACAGCGATGGTAGCAGGGGCCATAGTGTATCGGAAGTACTTCCAAAAATCAAACAGGGCGTTGAGGCTAAACACAGCAGCCAGGGCTAGTTCTGTGGGACAAGACAGAGAGACCAATAGGCCACTGCACAACTAGACACAATCTAATAATGTAAATGTGCTATTACAGCTATTCTGGAAGAATCCCTGATTTTTTCCCTGATTTTGAAAATGTTCACTTACTGTATAACGACATGCCCAAAATAGGGCTCACAACACGGCATGTTGTGTGTGACGCGTTATGAACTAAACTTGTACGGTTTAAGCAGTTAAGAGAAGCACTCACCAATGTACCAGATGGGCCAGTAGGAGATGTTGTAATATCGGCTCAGCAACTTCCCAGACCTAAGGAAGACAAATCAATTTAAAAACACTATCGTGGCTATTGGGCAAAAAAGAATATAAATAAAATAAAGCTAAAGAGTCTGTGAGTTTTATAAATATTTAACCAATGACTAACAAGAGCTTATGAATAAATAACAACTACACTGAATCCATTGGAACAGGTTTTTCAAAAACTCATTTTTGTTACCACCCTAACAGAATGTTCACTGTGTGGGTTGAGGAAGAGATGACACCAGGTACAGCACTGAATCAGAGATACTGCCAAATCTATAGTGTGCACTGCACTGTGCAGGGATTAAAGCAAAAAAATCTAACGACTCAAACGGTTTCGTTCGGCCCAAGTTCAGATCTGTGAAACAGTGTGAAAGGAAGCCCTCTCACAGCACTGTGTTTCCTAAAATAAAAAAAAACAGCCAACCGATAAAGGCAAAACTGTGACTGTGTGTAACCTTTGAGTCTATGAAACATCAGAGACCATTAGAGTTTTATGGAAAAGGCATTCTGGAACATGTACAGTTGGGTGCCACCGATATTGTCCCTTATCATTTGACCCATTTAGGCCTGACCTCAAAATTTTTAAAAATCCTTCTAAATCCTCCAGTTAATAAATATTTTCACGATTTTTCAAAAATAGCAGACCTACAAGCTCGTAGCGCGCCACTCGGTGGCGCGCTATGAGCTTGTAGATCTGATATTTTTCAATAGCTAAATTATAACAATGTTTAAAACACCAAAAGGGGTTCCCGCCCAAAATGGGTTAACTGTCCTTTTGCGCAGATCACGCAAACCTCAGCAAAAAGAAAAGGACAATATCGATGGCCTCCAACTGTATTCTATTGCTATTGACTCATTCTGATATTCTTAACAGTAAAACTTTAAAATAGAATTAATGAAATAATTTCTGGCGACTGAGAACTTTAACCCATTCAATCCGTATCATTTTAGATTTTAGATAAGAGTTTGACATTGAACAACCACTGATATAGCAACAGAAACCGTTAGGATTCAGAAGACATTTATAGGACAGCTTCAGGTCTTAAAATGGGTTAAATCATGAGCAGTGGTGTAAAGTAACTACCGGTAAGTACTTTTACTTAAGTACTGTCCTTAAGTAGAATTTGGAGGTATTTGTACTTTACTTGAGTATGTCAAATACTTTTACTGCACTACATTTCAGAGGCAAATATTGTACTATTTCTCCACTACAGTTATTTGTAGATTTTGATTATTATTACAAAACATACATTAACCACTTGAGCCCTATACACATTTTGACGTACTTTCATTATACATTTGAACTTTTTGCACTTTTAGTACTTTAAGTACCTTATGATATCAATACTTTAGTACTTTTACTCCAAGTAAGTTTTGCATGACGATGGACGGCGGCTTACATTTCAGTGTAAATCATTCCGGCCATGGAGACGTTGAGCACGGCCCATGCCAGAACCACCTGGCGAGCCTGCTCCTCCCGCCGCAGTCTCATCGTCCGGTCGATGAGCGCCGACACGCCATCCTTCGGGGGGGTGAACATGACCTCAGCACGCAGTCCTCCACAACCTCTGAAAATGCACAGAGCTTTTTCAACACCCAGCTGTACAAGAAGAGTCAGACTCCACCCTACCCATTTAGGACTATTTAGATTCTAAAAATGCCTTCTAAATACTGACCTACGTTTTGAGAACTTTCTAATATTAATTCAAAAATTACAAAAAATGTACTTATGCTGCCAATATACTGTACATTGCAACAAGAACCCCAAAAGGGGTTCCCATCCTGAAAGGGTAAAACACCAAAAGGGGTTCCCTGCCTTTACAGTACACTCAGACGAAAATGTTTTTATAATCGTCATGCCATAAAGAAACGCCCTAACAACCAAGTTCACATTATTTTCCTGTGGTACTGGTGTTTTGTAATGACTGTCAAATTATCTGGTTAATTACAAAATAGCATTCTGTGGGCCCATCATTATGATACTGTTATTTATCGATTCAAAATAATGTTCGTGGGCCAGTAGCTACAATGATGGGACCAGTGACAAATTTCCCTCAATGTCTACACCTCACCTGCCTGGCTGCCTGTTACTGAACAAATATGCTAAAGATTATAAATCATTCATAATCACGTTTTAACAAAAAAACATTCTGTTTTAACCAACAAAACAAATATCACTTGTTACAGCATCTCCAGACCAACTTAGCATAAATGTGTAAAAGGAAACCTTTCAAACTGCTTCCGTTTATCTAGCATTTGAACATGTATCCAATAATAATAATATCATTGAAAAGTGTCTGTCAGTTATTTTAAAAATCACACTTGTGTGAAGTGAGGGGTGCTCTTAACATCATACATAACATTCCGTGCTCAGCCAATCAGTTGAGCAGAGCACATTCCGTGCTCATACGGACAGACCATAGGACAGACATACACACAAAGCTGCCTCAGAAAGCATGCAAGAAATACTACTACATTCAAGTTCTGGACCTTTGGTATAGATGTTTGAATACAAAAGAATTATTAAAATCCGGCCGTCACTGACCATTTGGTAACATTTTTATCAGTTGGTAATGAAATGTATGTATCCTGATATGAAGATAAGGGCCATATACACGTCACACGTGTGGCATCTACCAGGTGTAGGTTGTTGCATATAAACTCCTTTGGGGTTTTGCTATCAGATCACCTGTGGCCATGGTTTATCAAAAAATAAAGTTGTTCTCAAAGTGTCGCCCGGAGGTGTCTGGGGTTACTTATAGCATCAAAATAAGTTTAACCACTTTACCTAGCCCGTCTCCGGACCCCCCGGGTTGAGCTCCTTTGGACCTACCACGTAGGGTCCGGTCTCACCGGCCTCAAGCGACATGGGATGCCATCTGATTTCCCCTGACTTAGCCCTGTGCTGCGGTGTGGGTGTCACGCTGACATATTCCAAACGAAGCATATGAACGCTATAGGAGACAACGAACCATCTGACCCCCCCCGCGAACGGCTCAGAAGCCGTTAAGTATTTTTAATGTTTGTACGACCGTTTTGCCAGCTCTGAAATTCTCTCTTCGGTCCCTCCTTGTTGACATCTCGGTTGGCTAGCTGCGCCTACGAGGCGCGTAGGGAGGCGCTGCTAGCCAACCGAGATGCCGAGAGGCGGTACAATGGGATGTCAACAAGAGAGAATTTCAGAGCTGCCAAAACGGTCGTACAAACATTAAAAATACTTAACGGCTTCTGAGCCGTTCGCGGGGGGGGGTCAGATGGTTCGTTGTCTCCTATAGCGTTCATATGCTTCGTTTGGAATATGTCAGCGTGACACCCACACCGCAGCACAGGGCTAAGTCAGGGGAAATCAGATGGCATCCCATGTCGCTTGAATCCGGTGAGAAGGAACCCTACATAAAGTCATCAAAATGTCAGAAACTTTAACGTAGGGTTCCGAAAGGAGCTACCACTTTACCCTACATCAGGTTGAAGATAACTAACAAGCTCACAAGTCACATTGTGCTATTTACGCCCCCCCACCCCCCACACACACACCCCACAGACAAAAAAAAAAGAAGTGCCTCAAAAATTGAATGTCAAGCCCTGCCTGTCATAACATGTTATTCTCAGATGGATACAGGATAGGTACTATAGGCCGGGGACATCCATCATCTGGGTACCTCGATGTAAAATTGTCTATTTTGTCCAAAATGTTTATCCAAACAATTTGATTTTTTTGAATGATGCTGTGAACCTGCACGGTACAAATAATATCAGACTTATCCATATCCTTCACCTGCTTGTTTATGCCCCAGAATTACTGGATATACAGGTTTGTATCAATTTCTAGCAATTGTAGAAATGTTTGACCTAAATTGTCGAATGTTTAAGCATGTTCTAATCATTGTATACTTTACTTAAACTGAGGCTGACATGCTTCCATTGCTGGATGCTGGTTAGCTACCGTTAGCTGATACGTAAACACAGTGGAAGTTGCCAGGAAAACAGAGTCAAGGTCAGGCTTGCATCGCACATCATGTACATTTTGAACGGACACATGGCTACATTAGCATGAGTACAGTATTAGGTATATTATTAGTATTCATTCATAATTTCATACCGCGTTGTGATAGAAGGAAACAGCGGCACTGCATCAGTTTGTACTTCACCCGGAAGGAAAATGTCAAGAACTACAAAGTACTTCCGGTGGCAATAAACGTCACTATTTTTGTAGTTCAACTATGAGTTCAACTTTTGCAGGTTAAAAGCTACGTACGCTTCTCTCATCTCTGATGATGAGATGATGTCGTTTGGTATATGAAAATAAATCAATTTATAATATTATATTTGGGGCCCTAAAGATGAATACAAAATCAATATCAACATCAAATAAATAAATCAAGCCACCTTAATTTAAGTGGCATATGCCAAAAATATATATATTTTCTTCTTTAATTAAATATTCTTTAAGGGCATGTCATGTGCTCTACCTGCACAGCCTTTGTGAGTAGATCACGATCTACCTTTTGGGCACCCCTGCTCTATAGAAAGGCACAATGGCTTGTTTATTTATATTGGGGTTTTAATTCATCAGAAATGTTAGTGAACATACAAATATTATACAGCACAGTACTCAGATACATACAGTATGTAGCCTGTACTGTACTGTCCACCTTGTCCAATCGAAGAAGATCAAAGGAGTGTCGTATGACTGTCGTAATATAATGTGTTTATAAAGGGGTCACTCATAGAGTCTGGACCTCAACTGTGCATGTCCTTAAATTGTTGTTTTCCCTGTTACACTTAGTGGTCGAATAGCTCTCACAGTGTAGGATTATGGAAAGTCAGCAGCAGATCATAGCTAAGGTGTTGGAGCAGTCTGCAAAGTTGATCGAGGACCAGGTGGATGCTCATTTGAGAGAATTGGACCAATTGGGTGAAGAGGAATTGGACAAATTGAGGGAAAAGCGCCTGGAGGCCCTCAAGAAAGCCCAGAAACAGAAGCAAGAGTGGCTGGCTAACGGCCATGGAGAATACAGAGAAATCCCCAGCGAGAAAGACTTTTTCAACGAGGCCAAGGTAAGCAAGAAGATGGTCTGTCATTTCTACAATGGCTCCACATCCAAATGCCAAACTTTTGACAAACACTTGGCTATCCTGGCAAAGAAGCATATTGAGACCAAATTCCTCAAGCTGAATGTGGAGAAAGCCCCTTTCCTTTCACAGAGGCTGCGGCTCAAGACCATTCCTACCCTGGCCCTACTGATCGATGGCAAAACCACAGACTATGTCGCTGGATTCTCCGACCTCGGAAATACAGATGAGTTTTCCACAGAGATGCTGGAATGGAGACTTGCGCGTTCAGATGTGATTAACTACACCGGAGACCGATTGAAGCCTCCATCACAGACACAGAAGCCAACCTCTATATTCAAAAGGGTGGAGAAGACAATCCGAGGTAGAGGCAATGATTCAGATTCTGGTTCTGAAGATGACTAGAATGTGCTGCCAGTTTTCTGCAAATAGTTTGCAGAAAACAAGCTTTGCTTTTTACTTGTTTGAGTTCAACTTTCTTCCATCCTTCCAACTTGATGATTCTTTTGTCAACATAATTGATATGTTGTAACTTGTGTCATTCCGATCCCGATACCTCAATTTCTGTGTTAGCCAATACCGATACCAGTGTCGTGATCTCATGTTGTGTTTATAGCTATATCTTGTGTTGTGTTTATAGCAGATTCCTCACTCAAATGTGCACTTGCAGTTTGGGCAACTCCAAAGCAAACTCCACATGTCCCAACATTTTATTTACCTGCCGTAGTGTCAACCCCTTACCCCCGTGTCAGATCTGTGGTTAGACTGGCATATTCGCCGATACCGATATGACAAATAAGGGCCCGATCCAATACAGTATCAGGACATCTCTAATATATATATATAATATATATATATATATATATATATACACATAAAATCAACAGAAGGATTGAGAATATAATATGATCTGCCATTAGGATCGCCACACCAAGCAAGGGCCATGTGTGGCCCCAGGGCCACTGTGGGTGCCACAGGCTCACTGTTTTACCCAAAGCCACATGTTGGAGAGTTTAGTACCACTCAAAAACAATAAAGGACAAAATCTGTAGGAGTGATATAAAACAAATGTGTTTTGCAAAAATGTGCACATCTGACATCCAGGGAGTGTGTTCACAGTTTCAAAGCAAGCGGTGGCCGAACGGATTGCAGAGCGGTCTTGATACCGGAAGGTCGCCAGTTTGAATCAGCGGTCCGACACGTTAAAATTACCACCGCTGAAGTGCCCTTGAACAAGGCATTGAACCACTACGATGAAATGTTCTATGAGCAGGGCCTGGCTGGAAACAAGTTCTTGAGCTTAGCCCAGATACCCTGGGTAAATATAGTAATCATTTCATTTCATTTCCCGAGATCAATTGCTCCCTGTGTTCTGGCTTGGATCAATGGGATTAATGTAGTACACTTAAAAATATCAACTTTTTTTTATTTATTATTATTATGTTTTGCCAATTAGTTGGGGCCCACTTGCAATGTCCTCACGGACATCCAGCGGGCCCCGGTGTGTGTGTGTGTGTGTGTGTCAATCTTGCAAACCATACACTGAATGATCAGCATCAGGTTTCTTGTAGGTCAAGGAAGTCAATCCCAAATATTTTTCATATTTTGTGAATTGAACCGTCCCCACTGTCCCACATATATATATATCAGTATATATATATCAGTCTTTCCCAAATATGGAGCCGTGTAAAACTCTATATTTGGTTGTCAATATGGTATCATATTAGAGAATTCTCCCTAACATTGTGGTCAAATCCACTCCATGCGGTCTGCAGTTATATAACATGGGTCTGTTCAGGAGTCTCAGGACTTCAAGTAACGTTTTTTATAATTCTTTAACTTAATACTATTGTATGGATGGGTAACCATACTCTGTTTCTTATCACGTTTTAACAGATGCTGCCAGGATTTATTCAGAAACAAAACAAATACTGAATGACAAATTTGTTTGGGACGGACGGACGGACGGACGGACGGACAGAAAGACAGAGAGACAGACGGATGGACAGACAGAAACATTGTAGGCCTACTGTAGAGTGTGTTTGACTGTTCTTTGTCTGTTAAGTTAACTGTCAAATCATTCCTTTTTTTCCAACAAGCAGCTGTCTATGTTGTTATGGAACTGGATAAAATGGATGAGAACGACTGGAAATACCACGGAGAAGGAAACAAGAATCTGGTGGTCTCACACCTACAGCATTTCAGGGTTCTACGGTTCCTCAAATACTCGACAGAAGACTCTGAAAACGCTCCCCAGACTTCAGAGCAGACTTACAGACACATTGTTGACTTCGGTAAGAACATCATGAGTCCTCTATTGGGAGACAGATTTGTCCACAGTGGTGAAGTGATCAAGCTGCCTTTAGAGTTTGTCAGACAGCTGTCAATCAAAGTTCAGCATAAGAGACCACAGTGGCGCTGTAAAAAGGCGATGGACATCTACAGTGGCTGTGCTCTGTGCCTTCCAAACCTGACCTTACCTCCATATAACCTGCCCACACACACACCACCTCTCTGTATAGAGATAAAGCCTAAATGTGGCTTCCTACCTTCAGCTCGCCACGTCAGTAGAGACATCAAGACCAAGATCTGCCGCTTCTGCACTCATCAACGCTACAAGGTGGCCAACGGGAAGTGGAAGAGATCCAGTCTCTACTGTCCTCTAGACCTGTTCTCAGGGAACAAGCAGCGAATGTACTCTGCCATCAAACACTTGATAGAAGAACCACAAAATAACTGTAAAATATTTAAGGGTGGTCAGTGTATATATGAAGGAAATAAGGGCAGTGAGGACTTCCAGGATTTGAATTCACTCCTGCAAGACCTCAGACCTTACTTCTTGCCTGGAACACCGATGCTCAACGGCCACCTGGCCAACAAGGCTGTCCTTAATGACCTCATACAGGTGTTGGTGGAAGCTCTGCTGAACAATGGAGGAGAGGAGCAAGGAATGAGATTGGAGAGAGGAGGAGATGGAGAAGAGGGGCAAGGCTTCTGTGAGGCCAGCCTCCTCACTACAGAGCTGAAAAGAAACAGTTGTCCAGGTCTGCCCAGAGACTGCGTTCTTTCCAGGATCCTTCACACTCAGATGTTGGACAGTTTAGACATTGAAGGTCTCCAGCCTCTTTACCGTCGCCTTGAAAAACACCTGAAACTCTACCCTGGAGACAGGAGTTGTCTCCAGCTGGACGGTCCGTATGATGCAGCCTTCTTGGACAGGACCCAGAAATGTCCTGCCGAAGATGATGGCTCTATAGATTATGCTGTAGCCAAGGTGCATCAGTACCGGGTCGCCTTGACTGCAAAGGATTGCTCCGTCATGGTTGTCTTGGTTCCCCGCGGCGAGGACGAAGGTTTGTCGGGTCAGATGAAAGCGAGAGATCTCCTGTGCTCCTCCAGGTCTTCTGCTCCTCGTTTCTCCTTCTCCGTGTCCATTGTGGACCTGGACCCCAAGCCATTTGACAGTATCCCCCGCCAGCTTATCCTGGACCACCAGATTGTATCCTTCTACATTGAGAACCAATGATCCACCATAGTCCTCCATGCAGACAGACACACAGGAGGGCAGCAATGTTGAAGTGGCACCTGGAGTCATCTAGAGCAGTGGTTCAGAAACTATTCAAAGACCCTCAATTTGATACGGATTTTATCTCTGGGACTCAATTGAGACTATTTGGACCCTAAAATCAAAAATATCGGAGTTGGAACCTGAGACCTTGACCAGCCCCATTTACCCGCTGAGAGCGGTTCATGAGGTGGACAGCCGCTGCCCCCGCCGGCGGGGGATTGGGGCTTAAGAGGTTTTAAGGGTCCATTTGGTTGGTTCCTTTTCTACACATTTGACATGGTTTAAATTTAAAACAAGCTTCATTACATCATCACCTGTGTTTATAATGGTATGACCTGCAGCAATTTGTTCAGTGTGTAGAAGTCTGTGGCAAGACTTCAACCTGTGTCAAGCAGAGAGACTACATGGCAACAGATAGAACCATCATGGCATATGATGCAAAGATCGGTCCGTCCATCCTTAGCAGTGACCTGTCCTGCTTGGGCAGTGAGTGTGTGCGAATGATGGAATGCGGGGCTGACTATCTGCACCTCGATGTTATGGATGGACACTTTGTCCCCAACATCACATTTGGACATCCCATGGTGGAGTCCCTAAGAAAGTCTGTAGGCCAGAATCCATTCTTTGACATGCACATGATGGTCTCTCGGCCAGAACAATGGGTGAAACCGATGGCTGCTGCAGGAGCCAACCAGTATACATTCCACTTGGAGGCAACCACCAACCCTGGGAACCTCATCAAGGAGATCAGAGAGAGTGGCATGAAGGTAGGATTGGCAATCAAGCCTAATACTAAAGTTGCAGAGCTTGCGCCATGGGCCAATCAGATTGACATGGCCCTGGTTATGACTGTTGAACCTGGCTTTGGAGGACAGACATTCATGGAGGACATGATGCCCAAGGTCAGCTGGCTAAGGAGCCAGTTCCCTACGCTGGACATCGAGGTGGATGGAGGTGTGGACACCGACACCATTCACAACTGTGCTGAAGCAGGGGCCAACATGATTGTGTCGGGCAGTGCCGTGATTGGTAGTGATGATCCTCGCGCCGTCATTGCTCTTCTTCGCACCGTGGTGGCAGAAGCAATTCAGAAACGCTCGCTAGAGTCCTGATTCTCGTCTTTACCAGAATATACCTACCTGTAGCTGATCTACAAGCTCACAACATGTCATATTGCCACGCATGTTGAGCTTGTAGGTGTATTTTCACTACTGCCAATCATAATAGTAATAATGATAATAATAATAAATATAGCTGCAGGCAGCTATAGACAGGGTCAAGCCCAAAAAGAAAAAAAGCTATACGCAATATACACAAGCTATATAAACATTGATGACTGAACTTATTTGACGAGTAATACATTAAAAAAAAATCACACCCGTGTGAACTGAGTGGTGTAAGGTTTTATATAGCATGATCAGCTGTGGTCTGACGTAATGTCTGACGTAATGAAATAAGGTAAGGTATTATGTAGCCTGATCAGCTCTGATCTGACGTAATGAAATCACACCCGGATGTGATTTCACAACTGGCTTTTTTTGTGCAGAGAAAATGACCACGGTTGCTACGGTCATCCAGTTCACCCGGGTGTGATTTAATTACGTCAGAAATTATTTTGAACATAGCAACCATGGTCATTTTTTTATGCACACAAAAGCCAGTTGTAGGAGTGGTTTACACCACTCAAAAAGTGAGCGAAAAAAAAATCATACATCATCACATCAGCCAATCAAATGGGCTTGCCCAAGTGGGTTTTAATTAGATTCTACCCAGGCCCGAGGTCAGCCCAACGCTGCTCATTTCTGTGTGGTTGACATGGCGTAGGTAGGCCTACTGTAGACGTCAGTTTTTTTTGGTCACGCTGATTGGGGGTTGTCTGTCAACGCTGTACTCCCACAGCCATAGCAGAGTCGAGACTCCACACAAATGAATGGAAGTGGTTAACCAGGCTATACGAACATTTTTGACGTCGCCTTTTTGACGTCAAGAAAGTGGATAGAGCACATCATACAATTAATTTATTGGGAGATCTAAATGTCAGAGGTCTTTTGACGAATAACTGTGAGCTTCAGTTCTTGAGCGATTCTCACTACCCTCTACCATATTGCCAAATTCCGTGGAAAAACCAAAGCCTTCGGGCTTGACCCCTGATAATAATCTTTTCTTTTTTGCAAGTTTTCCTCTAAATAGGGATTGCCATGAAGCTCAGGGATATATTGTAAATCCTAGATGGAAAAAGTAACATCCCAAGCCTTTGATTGTCAGTCCACTATAAGGATAGGAGAAAACAGGCTGAATTAAGCTTCTCTTGTCATGAATAAATCAAATTTAAAACAATAACAGAATCTGACTATGGAAAATAAGGATATGGCTAATATGGCCATTTTCACTCTTTTTTTTGGTAAAAGGCTGTAAAGTCTGTAAATTGATTGATTGAAGTATGTATTAACAGATTGGAGAATTACAGTACATTTCAAGCAACTCAATACAAAACTGTTAACTGTGCTCAATTCATCATAACATATAGAGACGAACAAATATACACTTCTAAGATAAGAGAGACCCTACGGTTGTGCCGTTTGTGCCACCTGTATATTTACCACCACTCCTTCAAACCCGCTCTCAAAGGGCACCTACGGACGGCTGCAATTCGAAACTGGCCCATCTGAATCCCCCTTTTCCCCCTGACTGCATGTTTTGGTTTTTCCCCCTTTTTACCTCCTCTATGATGATTTCCTGTTTTTGGCTATATTGTGTATATTTGTAGCCGCCTACGTCTCTCTGTTATGATGAATTGAACATGGTGGATGGTGGACCCTATTGTAAACAAGTGTAATGCTTTATTTATGGTGTCGTCCACAGTTAAACAGTTTTGTTTTGTGTTGTGCTTGAAATGTACTGTAATTCTCCAAACTGTTAATACATACAATCGATTAATCAATCAATATCTGGAAAACCCTTGTATTTGTAAATACGATTAGAGAGACCCTACAGCTGTGCCGTTTGTAAAAAGAGAAACCCTACGAGTGTAGTACCAATGAATTACATAACACGTAAGTGTAACTCATAAATAAACAATTAAACAATTAAACAAACAAATACAATAAATAAAGTCATCAAAATAGGATTTAAGATTGTTCATTTCGATTGACTAATTTCGCTGGGGACCCCCTGGAACACCTCAAGGACAACTGCAGGTCTGTGAGAATCACACACACACGAAAAGGATCCACGAAAGAAAGAAAGAAAGAAAGAAAGAAAGAAAGAAAGAAAGAAAGAAAGAAAGAAAGAAAGAAAACTACAATTCCCACAATTCCATTCTCGCTTGCGGACGACATAACGGGCGCGTGCGCAGTAGCATCTAGCATAATGGCTCCGTTCAGAGGTGCATTGTTGTTTTGGTATGTTATTGTTTTGATGTTGTGTTTCTTCTTATAAATGCATGTGAATATAGTCGTCTCGTAGGCAGGTTGATGCGTTTGGATTCCGACATTAGTGTCAGTGTGTTATGTAGCTCAGCTGTCGTGCACAGTAGCACTCTGCTTGCCTTGCAGGTTGTTTGTAAATACGTGTGCCTATTTCTCGAATAATTGATTGATTACTTTGTTAGAAATGTAAACGGCACGAGTTACAGTCAGACATTTAGGCAAAAAGGTCCATGGGGCCAGGTGGCCTATATTCAACTGATACTCATTTATATAAAGCAATAGTGATACTTAATCTACAGCATAGTGGTTCTCAAACATGTTCATTTAGGACCCATAATTTTACATGTATTTGACCAAGACGTTTCAGCTACATAGGTGTCCCACAAATTGAGACCCTGTCTGTCCCACATTGTGATCAGGCATCAGTGTTAATGTCCTAAAAGTTAGTCCCCTAATAGTTCGTTGTCTAACTTGTCTTTCTGTTGTAAAGCTCTCTCATTGTACCAAGTCGGCCATACCACCTTAGCCCTAGAATGTCTCTGTTGTTTCATACATGGCAAGTATTCCACATACCAGAGCCATAGAACAGTGCCCTAGACTTGCGGTTGCAGTGGCAGAACAGTGGCATAAATGTGATAAATGCTCCGTTTGTACTCACCCATTAAATAATTCCAAAGACGTGGAGTGAGATATTGTCCTCTAGTTTCACATCCATGTGAAGGTTCTGGCACAAAAAGTGAATTTAGTCAAATATCAACACTTTTTCATGAGCTGCACACCGTTCTCTCCGGGCGAGGGGCACAAATGTTTGGGGCACACAATTGGCAGGTGCCTTGCGATAGGTGCTGTGTAATTAATCATCACACCACCTGTCAATCGTGTGCCCCAAACATTTGTGCTTCCCTGGTCAATTTGTGATGACGTTTGTGGTAATCAACAGCAATTGCCCGGAGAGAAAGGTGTCCGGGTGCAGCTCGTGAAAAAGTGGAGATATTTGACTACACATTTTGTGCCAGAACTTTCACATGGATGTGAAACTAGAGGACAATATCTCACTCCACGTCTTTGGAATTATTTAATGGGTGAGTACAAACGGAGCATTTATCACATTTCTGCCGCTGCAACCACAAAGCAAGTCTAGGGCACTGTTCTATGGCTCTGGTTTGTGGAATACTTAAGCACTGAGAACTGTTCTTTTCTTCGTCCTTTTTTCTTTCCAGACTTGACTACGGTAGCGGTGGTCTCTCAAACATATGGGAAACTTTGACAACTTTGACCGGTTCGGTGAGCGAGTCTTTTTCTGTCAAAGTTTCCCTTGTGGAATACTTGCCATGTATGAAACAACAGAGACATTCTAGTGCTAATACCACCTATGACCAAAATTAGCATTTTATAGAGAGGCCAGAGGGGTTAACGTTTAATAACAAAATTATAAGCATTATTAGACCTATGGTCGAATATGCCATCCGGTCCCACACAAACTATACTTCTCAAATGAACAGTTCAACCTGGTCACCATATGCTCGGTATAAGTTCCCAATACAAGAGTTGTGTTAATGTTAATGTCCAGCTTTTGGTGTGTCCACAAACTTTGTCCTACACAAACATTAAACTCCCATTGATAATGAATAGAGAATTTAACACTTGCAACATTTATTTACTACAGTAAAATTCTACCTGCTTACATGCATTTAAATTAACTGTTCCATTCCATAGGCAATTCACTTATTGCTGTATTCAGATGATGTATTTGCTATTCATTCATTTCTCTTTCCTCCTTCTTGTTATTATTATACTGTGTATATATAGAGAGACATTTACCAAATCAAATCCTTGTATGTGCACAAATTATACTTGGCTGCTACTTGGCGTTGGTGATTTACACTTTGTCCCTTTGCAGGTATTCAAATACACCCTTTACGTTGGTGGACACCGGTTGCTGAATTCAGGTACCTCATGCTGGACATAAATAAATACTTTTCTAGAATGTTTTGTAATTGTCCTGTTACAGAGACCGTGGTACTGTAACCACGTAGATGCTGGCATCACATCGCCTGGCGTATAATGAAGAAAAGTGCATATATATAATATATGAGAAGCATATGAGAAGAAAGTACCTTGGATTCAAGTGATTGACCACTTGTCCCGTAACCAGCCAACTATTATAAGTGATACAGTCCTCCTAAGCTACAGGTTTTCCCTAAAAGAAGACCTCTATAGCAGGTACACTGTACAATTTCTCAGTGTTAATTTAACTCAGAGATCGTACAGATGTAACCAAACTGAGTGTGGTTAGTGATACATTTAGGTGGCTGTGTTACATCATATGCACGCCTGAATCATACTTTGTTGTGTGCCGTGTCACACCCTGAAAGAATACGTTGTGACTGTGAGTAGTGTTGAAATCATTTGGGATTTTAACGATTCCGGTTCCTTAACGATTCCCTCTTAAAAGGATCCCTGGCTAATAAGCCTTATATGACTTAATACATTATAATTGCCCTCTATAACTAAAATCTAAAATTAAAAACACAGTAAATATTTAATTTACGACACAGAATATTCACTCTTGAGACTGTAGCTGCTGCTGGAAACTTAATTTTACTCTTTTTGAGTGGTGCAAACCACTCCAACAACCAGCTTTGTCTGTATGTGTCTGTGTATGTGTGTACCTGTACGTGGGGCCACGTACAGATGAGCATGGTTGCTATGGTTAGTGTGTGACGTAGTGTGTGAACAGTTGCACCACTCAGTTCACACGGGTGTGATTTTTACTTTGTAACTGGCATTGTTGACAAATAAATACCTTGAACACCTTCGTCTCTCCAGAATGAACGACATGAATCTGAGTCCTGTGGGCATGGACCAGCTCAGTGTACCCTCTGTGAGCGCCAGCCACCTGGGTCTGCCCACATCCCCCACACACAACCCCCTCCCCACACCAGGTAAGGAAGGCACTTTACCTTTTTACATTGTGGGTCTGTTTGACACTGGTTCTCTCAACCTCTTTCATTTCAAGGACTTCAATATGCATTAGGCCAGTGGTTCAAGGGACCACCAAATTATAATTAGTATTTTGGCCACAGACCCCGATCAGAAAATATTCGGTGCCAGGAAGCCCATACAACATTTGTGTTGTTAAAATGTTTCAGAAATATTTTAGATTTTTTGAAAATGGCAGTTTGTAAGCAAATAGTCGATACTATACTAGTACTAACTGACTTTGAAGCTATATTAACATATTTAGCTGTGTGTACTCACAGGAACCCCCTCAAACACCCACCTAATTCCCTTAATTACCTCAAAACTGTACGTTCAGTACTTGAGTATAAGTGTACTTAGTTCCTTTCCACCTACAGTACTGTGTTATTTTATTTATTCCTTGGCATCAACTTTTGCAGGCATGTCGGTGGCCATCCCCAGCCTGGGTCCACCCCTGGGGTCCCTGCCTTCAGCGCTGTCCCTCATGCTGCCCATGGGCCCCCTGGGGGACAGGGGGGTGATGTGTGGTCTGCCGGAGAGGAACTACTCTCTGCCCCCACCACCATACCCCCACCTGGAGAGCAGCTACTTCAGACACATACTGCCAGGTAAAGTAACCAAAATAATCTATTAATAATCAATGCCTAGTTTGGGGCGTGTCACTTTACGCTGAACGATTCGAACCCGCAACACGCTGTCAGGCTGGATTTCCCGGCCTAGGTGCCTGGACCGCTCAGCCACGGCCCAGGCCAGATCAGCCATTTTCTAATTCTGTTCCCAAAATCGATTTATTTCATTAAAATAGTCTTTTGTATTAATTAAATGGAATAGTTTGACTATGTTAACTTGCAGCCCTAGCAAACAACATCCTACTCGTTGTCACACCGTGTCTCTGCCTCTGTCCTGCTGAAGGTATATTATCCTATCTGGCGGACCGGCCTCCGCCTCAGTACATCCATCCCAGCAGTCTCAACATGGACGGCACTCTGTCTGTGGTCAGCAACAACCCCTCAGGTATGGACCCCTACAGTGGCCCCGGGGGCCCGCTGGAGCAGGTCCTGGTGCCCCTGGACGCTCGACAGGTAGGGCTCACTGCCGCCGGCATGGCCTTTTTACTAGTCTCGCGTAGCCAGACAACTATTCCACAATCTCCGAATGCTATATAGAGTCTGGAACTACACCTCCCGACATCCGAGTAAGGAAGCTGCCATTTCGCCATGATTGCCGTAACCCTACAAAGCTGGATGGATGGATGGATTTTGGGGGATGAACAGAACAGATATCACAATTGGTGTAATATCACATCTCATTTGGCTGACCAGTTGAAACACTTTTTTTTTTAAATACTTTTTATCCCACGATTTTGTAACCCTATTTTTCACCCCTGTGTCAATTAGTTGAAACACTTTTAAACCCATTTATCAGTATTTAGTTTTTGTAGTTGCTACATTTTTGCTTTTAGGGCAGCTACCGTACAGCGTCACACAAATGTAGCAAAAGTAGCAGACCTGCTATTAATTTTTGATACATTTTCTGCAATCCTGAATCTAGTAAAAATGACTACTATACAAGCTCACAAGATGTGCGCTTCTACATGTTCTACTTTCACAACTTATCATTTCAACTATGACATACCCAACATAGGGATGTCAGGTTGAAAGTTATTAACGGCCTTATTGGACTGAATCAATATTTATTTTTAAAGTAATTGATTCAATCGATTGGTTGAATAAACTGTTCATGTGGTCTACCATAGGTCAGCAGCCAGGGGGACCTCCACCAGGGCGGCGCTCACGAGCTGGACTCAGCAGGCCTGACCATGGAGTCCCGCGTCAGCAGCCCCATGTCGCCTGACAGGTCATTCATTATTGTTTAGAAATGTTGTTTTAATTAGTTTTATTTAGTTTTGAAATTATGATTATTGATTTTTTTTAAAAATGAATTATTATATATATATATATATATATATATCTCCTATGTTTTTATAATCGTGAAAACGTGCACATTGTTTTACATATTTCTTTCACAGCGGACATTTTTAACTCAAATATTTGTTTCTGGGGGGTCCCTGGAACAACATATTTTCAGATGGGGGTCGGCGGCCAATTACAAATATTTTTTGGGGTTCTTGACATGAAAATGTTTGAGAACAACTGACATAGAAACTGACATAGAAAAGTTCTTCAGAAAACTGGTAAGATTTAGAAGGCATTTATTTTAGAATCGTCGGGTCTAACTGGGTTAAAGGTTTGAGAACCACTGCTTTCTAATATGCTTGGTCCCCTTGACAGGATGGGAGAGGACCTGGCCAACATGGAGGGCGTGTGTGTGGTGACGGTCTCCGACACCCACCAGCAGCTGGGCGGAGGCAAGGCCTGTTATAATACTTACACAATCGCCTTTTGCAGAATTAACAGATCTACAAACTCGCAACACGCTGCGATGTGACACTTTAGTGAGCCTGGCCATTTCCGCTATTTATTTCAAGTCATTGAGTATATATATGGCCTGTTTTGGCCACAGTACATTATTCATTTTGATTGGTACAACAAAAAACACATGTAATTTGTATTTGCATGTTCCAATGTCTAAAAAGCATATTGAAATCATTAATCGCCATTATTTGTGTGCGAATTCAGTCGTCGACTAAAAATGTCCTAATTGCGACGACCCCTAGGCGGAGGGAGGCCCCCGCAGCCCCACGAGGGCATGGCCGGGGTGGACACGTCCTCCGGTGGGATGCCCACCCTCCACGGCGTGGTGATGGAGTCGGAGCACATGGGCGGGCGGGGCGTGGGGGGCAACGCCTCTGGTGCAGTGGGCGAGCAGCTCCACGCTGCTGGGGGAGTGGTCAGCGTGGTGCTTACAGGCTCCATGTCCGCACAGGTAGGCCTCTCACAATTATTATTGCATAATCAGCTGGTCGCTGTCATTTGACATTTGAAGTACATTGGAACATTTGATGTTCATCTCATGTGAAAACGGGCACTGCAGAAAAGCTCTGTTATAGTGAGATTGTGGGTGTCTGAGAGAATTAAGAAAATGGTCGCTTATTGGGCAATACCAAAACGTATGCTGCCATGTCATGCTAATTGTTTTGCTGAAAGAATTCTGGCACTGTAGTGAAAACACAGCTATAGTGGTTACTGGTTAGAATAGCTTCCATTCGTCTATATACATTTATGTGCTGACAAATTGTGCCCTGTGTCCTTTTAATATGTTCCAATGTTCAATGCCAGAAACACAATTAAAATGAACAGAAACGCAAATAATTTGCATGACAATTAATCTTCAAGCTAATGTTCTTGGTGGTGACAACAACCCTACTATGCGTGCACGTGCAGGGCCAGCTGGAAGCGGTGTCCCTCCACGGGCATGCAGGCATGGGTCTGGAGCCGGTCAACGTGTCCCCCATCACGGCCGAGGTGTCCCTGGGGCCGCAGAGCAACCTGGTGCTGGTCAACTCCAGCCTGCAGCTAGAGAACTCCAGCTCCAACAAGGAGAACATGGTCCCCGCCTATACCATCTGTAAGAGTCTAAGAGGGGTTCCCAGAAGGGGTTCAAGGGGGCTATATTATTAGTTGATATAGCATGATTTGCATCACAAGCAGTTAAACCGTTTTCGATTCATCGTTTTCCGAAATTACGCCATAGGCCAGCAAAGTCTTTGGCTATTAAAAAAATTGCCGATCTACAAGCTCACAACAGAGCTTTGTCTCTTATGGCGGCTCCTTGACACTGAGCTAAACTCAAGACGTGCCTTTTTGTGATTTTTGTCCACCAGGGTGCACTCTGTGTGAGCGCTCGTATACCTCAGACTGTCCGGAGCACGGACCGGTCACCTTCATCCCAGACTCGCCCATTCAGAGCCGAGCCCGCCTCTCTCTACCCCGTCTGCTCTGCCTCCGCATCTCAGTGGCCGACGAGCCGCTCGGTAAGACAACGCCACCGCAGGTCTGAAACCCGGTGGAAATATGTTGCAATTAACCATTCTGGGGATCTATCACCCAACCACTTACGCCTGATTTATATTTTGTCGCTGTGGGGGAAGAAACCATTTTTTTAGCTTGTCGATCTGCTACTTTTGCTATTTTCGGATTTGAATCCTGAAAAGTACTGTTAGCAGTTTTGGACATGCCTTGCCTATAATGAAATGCGAAAAATATGGATGCCAGGTTGAACGACGTGGTACACATTCAAGTGTTTTACCCGTTGAAATGTTACAAAATATATTGTTGTCGGGCAGAAACCTATCGATATGCGTAAATTAATGCCCTACTTGTTTATACTACAGTGTCACGCAAAAGTAGCAGATCCACAAGTTTGAAATGTGGCGTGAAGCAAGTTACGTTATGCTACTTCAGAATCCTGAAAAGTAACAGTTTTGGACATATGAGGTTTCCACCCCGACAGAGACGATATACTGTATCTTCCTTTAGGTCAGTTTGGTAGGGCAGGGGTTCTCAACCCGTGGGTCGCGACCCCTCGGGGGGTCGCCAAATTATTTTAGGGGGTCCCCAAATTATTTAAAAAAAAATATATATATATATATATATATATATATATATTTTTTTTTTTTTCACGATTTTTCAAAAATAGCAGACCTACAAGCTCGTAGCGCGCCACTCGGTGGCGCGCTATGAGCTTGTAGATCTGCTATTTTTCAATAGCTAAATTATAACATAATGCTTAAAACACCAAAAGGGGTTCCCGCCCAAAATGGTTTAAGGTTATTGTAGCAGTCAATTTATATTGGGGGTCGGGAGGGGGCGGGGCGGGGGTCCCGAGACATTGCCAAAGCATTTCCGGGGGTCCCCGGCCAAAAACGTTGAGAACCCCTGTGGTAGGGGATCGGTTAGATCACTAGGCTGAAGAAGAGAAAATGGCTTAGCTGTGTGATGCTAGCATATTGACATTAACTGACTAACTGGGTGTTCTTGTGATGCTTTTTGTTAGGCGTGTTCGCACGGGACATAATTTCGCCTAGGACCTGCTTCGGACCAATGATTGGGCAACACTGTAGCAATGTGGTTCTTTCTGATTGGCCAGAGAAAGACACGCCGCAGATATGGAAGGTTCGTGCAACAGGCTTGTGTACAAACTTGCTATTTTCTAGAACCACTGTTCTAAACCAATATTCTAGACCACTTTTGTTTTGGGTTGTGTAGTTACCTTGCCCCAAATGTGGACAAGATTTTTTTTTAAATTGCTCCAGTGATTAGAAATTGATAATTCAAAATATGCCCCTCAGGCCTCATTGACTTACATTGTACGCTAAAACGGCTTTGAAAGTCACACTTTTAGTACGTAAACAAACACAAACACAGTATATTCAGACAATATAGAGCATCACCAAAACTCATGTGGTTTTATTTTTTTATAAAAATGTTAACTTCCTGTTGATTTTACTATTTGATCAACAGGAAGTTAAAATATTTATGAAAAAATAAAACCACATGACCTCCCAATAACAAACGGTAAGTCCTGTACTTTCTGTTTCAGATGTACCACAACAATGTGCTGGAGTTCTGCATTGTCACCACCGACGAGAATGAATGCAATTGGATGATGTTTGTCCGTAGGGCAAGGTAAGCACATCCCTCAAGCATCTGGCATTCTGTTTTAAAATACAAAATTACTATCCTTTTTCCTCAGGGCTGGTATTATATGGCCACTTCAAAATAACATTTGGAGCGGCAATGATTTCAGATTATGAGTAATAAAATATTTTGCCTTTCATGGTTTAATTGTATTAATTGACCATTCATTTTATTCTCTTTGTAATGCATAAGTGTATTTGTGTTTGTCTCTCTGTGTTTACAACGTTTACCTTTACGTTTCATGGCACGGCACGGTTCTGCTGTAGCAGAACTTTATGTAGTCATAGCACTTTATAGTACACATGTATAATATATTATATAGTATAGTATAGTATGTATAGTTTACATAGATACTCCACTGGTACGTTCTTAGTCTACGCATGATTCATGATAACTACTTTTTATATATGTGATGTATGCCATGCTTTTGTTATTGCTTAATGTAAGTCGCTCTGGATTAAGAGCGTCTGCTAAATGCCTAAATTGTAAATTGTAAATTGTAGCAGAAAATTGCCATATCGTCTCTGTCTGATGTACCTTTGATGCTTTCGTGTCACAAGTAGGGGCCTTAATTCATGGAAAGGATATGGAGATAAGAGGTTTCTGCCCTGTTTGTTTAGGACCCGAGAGGAGCAGAACCTGGTGGCCTACCCTGCCAACGGCAAGCTGTTCTTCTGCACCAGCACAGAGATCCACCCCGAACAGGAGCTGCTCTTCTACTATAGCAGAGACTACTGCAGCCTGATGGGTGCGTCTGCCACACACTCACCAGCTGGATGTAACTACCTGTACAGCTCTCTGTATGATGTACATCATTTGACGAGGCGAACGTTCCCTCACGGCTACACCTCTTAGCGATTATTCTAGCAATTTATTTTTTCGATGAAACAAATAATCGAGAATCAAGAATCTCGTTTTTGTTATATATTTTGTATACATCAACGAATCTATTAAAGGGTCCATTTCACCACTGGAAGAACCTGCAATCGCTCAACGTTAATAGTATTTGTAGTAGATAACAGTAGCACAATTTGAAATTTGCACTCTATTGCCAGAAAAATAGTGAAGTTTGTGTGTTTGACTAGGGTTTGACTGGATTGTTGAATTCCTACAATGACCGTAATGCGTTGGTGCACTTGTGGTTGGGAGACACCCCATGTGGGCTGTCTTACTGAAACAACACGTAGTCCAGGAAGGAAGTGAGACCACATTTTCATGAGATTTTAGTAATGACTAAAATAGTTAAACACATATTACACACATAAAAACCCCAGGAAAGTGTTTCTTGTGTCTTAAACATCATTACACTAAGATCTGGTTGCAAAAGGGGTGAAGTGGCCCTTTAAGCACATTAGCCCTATTTTTTTAAACTTTGCCGCACAATGGTGTGGTGCAAAAATAGTAAATAGCTGATCTACAAGCTCTCATCGCTTGCTATTTTCACACCTATGACATGCCCAAAATAGGTATATATTTTTTTAAATACCGTAATCGATTAGTTGGCCTGTTTGCACCCCTATAATTGACATGTTGACCCCATCCCTTGTCACTTTTGCGCATCCTCCTCAGGCGTCCCTCAGGTGCCCGAGGGCCAGATATGCCAGTGTGGCAAAGAGTGCTCCTCCTTCGCCGAGCTCAAGTCCCACCTAAGCAGCCACAACAACCCGCCTCCTGCTCACAGCAGCCACAGCCCCGCACAGCAGCAGGAGCACGCTCAACAGCAAGATCAACCACAGCCACACACACACCAGTAGGCCTGCCACAAATTACTACTTAATAATCAATTATTGTTAAAAAAAATTGCCCAATCGTCAGAATAGTTTTCATTTATACCCTATTGTGCTGAATATAAGACTTTGAATGTTAATATCCTATTATAAGGTTTCCTATTATAAAGTATTATAATCGGGGACTAGACTATTTGACATTCAATGTTAAATTTTTCCACAAATGAGTCTTGAAAAATGGAGGTCGTCTTTTATTCGGCACAATTCGGTATAATGAAAGATTGCGGTAAATAGCCCATCTACATGAATATGGAGATAAGACGTATCTGCCCGACAGCAAAGATTTGTATTCATAGTTCCATTTCTATGTGCTCATGATTGACAGCCCCACACACCAGGAAGACAAACTGACCAACGGGACGTCCAGCTCCTCCTCTTCCCCTTGGCCGTGCCACGCCCACAACTCCAACAACGGGGGCGGCGCCGGTGGCAACAGCGGCGGTATCGGAGGTAACGCCCACTCTAATGGCACCGCCTCCTCCAGAGCCCCGGGCTCCGGCGGAGGCGGCGCCCACCACCACCACCACCACGCCGCCCGGGAGAAGAAGTTCAAGTGCAGCATGTGCTCGGCGGCATTCAGCACGTCCACCAAGCTCAACGTGCACTTCATGGGCCACGTGGGCATGAAGCCGCACAAGTGCGAGTACTGCAGCAAGGCCTTCAGCGACCCCAGCAACCTCCGCATGCACCTCAAGATTCACACAGGTATGGACGCACAGTTAGGCCTCTCCTGAAAGGCTGAGTATCATTATGCATGCAGGATGTACTGTTGCTGCTGCCGGCCAGAAACCTCGTATTTTAACTTTGTTTTGTTTTATTGACGCCCATACTCGTACTACAGAATCACACACAAATATCAAAAGTAGCAGATCCACAAGCTGGAGACGTGAGCTCAAAAGTTGTAAAGTCATCCTTGGCAGTCAATTAGTTCTTAAAAAACAACAACCGATCTATAAGCTCTCAATACATTGCTGCTACTACAGAAGATGTACTTTCTGTTTGGGATACCACTTTCATCCAATCAGGATACAGGATAAACAAGTGAAATTGGAAGCGATGACGCAGACAAAAAAAACTGATGAATGGGAACTTTCTCCTGATTAGATGAAATTGGCAACCCACCTGACCTGAAAATGTTCTGTTAGAGCTGGAGACCTCTGTAATTGAACAACCACTATAGCGACGATAATGAATCATAGAGCTTTAACTTTTTAACAGTACAATTGTTTTAACCAAAACGTATCATGACACTATTTGTGAAACTTTCTGAAACATCTTAATCTTTGGCACGCCCAGACCACACGCTGGGATACACCGATTCCTATCACAGGTCATTGTGACTGAGGCTTCACGACGTTCTCGTGTCTTCTGCTTACAGGACAGAAGAACTACCGGTGCACGGTCTGCGAGAAGTCGTTCACCCAGAAAGCGCACGTGACCTCGCACATGGTCATACACACCGGCGCCGAGAAGCTGAAATGCGACCTCTGCGAACGGGCTTTCCTCAGGAAACAGGACCTGAGACAGCACATGTTCTCTCACACGCAGTACGTTCCTTTTTAACGTCAATCTATAAAAGAAATGTAGACCTGTACCTATACGTTATTGTACCTCTGTGGCAGTGACGATATCTTCCACCTTCCCCCCAAACAGCGAGCGTCGCATCCAGTGCCCCAAGTGCGACAAGTACTTCCTGAAGAGCAACCACCTGAAGAAGCACATCAACTCCCACGAGGGCCGCCGGGACTTTGTGTGCGAGAAGTGCCACAAGGCCTTCCTCACCAAGTACCACCTCACCCGCCACCTCAAGATATGCAAGGGCCCCAAGGCCGAGAGGGAGAGGAGGGGTTCGGGGGGGTCCCGGAAAGGACCGGACGACGACGACGACGAGGATGAAGAGGAGGAGGAAGATGAGGAGGAGGAGGAAGAGGAGGAAGATGGTAGAAGAGGGGGAGGGGTGGAGGGACTTGTCGATTCGGCCAGCAATGAGGACTGTGGCTTAGACGTGGGTGGATATAGTTCTGAAAAGTCACTGTCGCCCCCGCATTGACTCACATCGGTGGTTCTCAAAACATTTTTGCCAATAACCCACATAAGAGAAGATGTGTGTACATTTTAGTACATTATTCAGAATAATTCTCTCTGACATTAGCAGACCTAATTCTGCTATTTTCAACATTAGCAGACCTAAATCTGCTATTTTCAAATAAGCTAAGTATAAAATAAAGGTTAAAGTGGTTTAATTTAGCTCTGGAGCTCCTGGAACCCCTTCAAGGACCCCTGGACACCACTTGGAGAACCACTGGACCACACACTGTGCCTCTGGAGAGGTTTTATTTATTGACTTTTGTACGACTGTTGTCCCTTTTGTTTCACTTACATTGACAAATTAAACCATTGAGGCCTGAGGCCAATTCTACAAATGCCTTCAAAATCATGACATTTTAAAAACTAGTACAGTATGTTGCCAACGTATGTTCTCAAACTTTTTCATGTCAAGGACCCCCAAAATGATGTTTGGCTACGGACCCCACCATCTGAAAACGTTTTGTTCCAAGAACCCCCAGAAGAAAATATGAGTTAAAAATGTTTTTTAAAGACCCAGTAATAAGACTCATCATGGTATTTATGTTAAAATAAGCTATGTTCTTTATACTATTTTTTGTTTTATTGTGTATTCACTGTTACATCAGAGTGAATGCCTGGCAATATTGATTTATTTGCAAATCAGTGGCATAATGTAACAGAGCAAATGCCATATTCTTAACGGAGTAAGAATATGGATTCTGTTTACACATTCAATAAATTATATGACCTGTATTTAATCATCATAATTTGTGCCTTTAACACAATGAGTGGTATGGTGCTTGGGTGCCACGTGATGAGAAGCAATTCTATTGTGATGCGCGTCTGGTTTGGGGTGCCATTTTAGATGCTAAAGCAGACCAGAGCCATAGAGTAATGGTTGAGAGTATTTGGATAAGACTGACGTTGGATAGATTGTCAAAGTATAGCTTTTTTAAATATAAGTCTGTGTGACTATGTATGTGTATGTATGAATGATAAATAATCAAAATCTACAAAGTAGTAAAGTGTTTTCAAATAATTAGGGGAGTAGACAATATTTGCCTCTGAGATGTAGAGAAGTAATACCGTAAGTATTGGAAATATACTGCAGAAAAGTTCAAATACCTCACACTCCTACTTAAGTGCACTACCTGAGTACATGTACATGGTTACGTTACACCACTGGACAGGGATTTACATACAGACCATGAGAATCATATCAGCACTTTGATCTTATTAGAGGGCAGGGCTACATGCTGCAGTGCATTACCCCACCCACCGACTCCTACAGTGAACCCACACTGAACCACAGCTCGACTGTCACAGAGTCAGCAGCATGCTGTTGGTGAGATTAACGCTTATACCTGTGGAGAGGTACGTACGTACAGCACACAGAGTCAGGAGTTACTTGTAAGGCTCTAAAGCAAAGGATTCGGAACCTATAAGGGAAGAAACCTATGCACAGGAAAAAAAACAAGATGGTTAGAGGCTATATGGCATGTGAACAGGTAGGTTTTGGTAAAACAAATATATATATATTTTTTTGTCAGCAAAATGTTTTCAACCAGAGATTAATTTCTTGAGGATTATTCTATCAATTATCTCATTTGGTTAGTAGAGTAATTGAGAAGCATGTTTTTCATATATATCTCAACAAAGTATCAACAAATTGATGATCTACTCAACTGTCATTTTATACTTGTCGCACAATGGTGTCATGCAAAACTGGTGAAGATAGCTGATCTACAATCGGCTACCAATTTGTTTTCTCTCGCATTTTAATGATATGCCCAAAATAGGGATCGATTAATCAAATATTTTCAATCAAATCGATTAGCTTGATTAATGGTTGCAATCTGACTCCAATCCTCCTTCAACTTTCTCACCAAAGAATCAATGAAGCACTTTCTCTACCTATAGAATGATGTCTCACCTTGACGAGGACGTAATGGATCGAATGCCATACGCACGACCTCTGGCGTACGACGACCTCACCATGGACCCCTGCAGAGCCTCCTACACTAGGGTAAACCACCACAACCACTTTTGCCCTATTAAAAGAAATACCAAAAATAACAGATCTGATCTGTTTTTGTTTCCACCTGGCATTTTCATCAGGATGGGGGGGCAATTTTTACCTGCACCTTTCAGCAGAACATGTTAAACATTGATGTATCATTTTAATTGAGGTGGGAACCAGGGCAATTTGTTTGTTAAAGGCATTATAGGTAACTTTGAGCGTAATCAGCCACTATATGCTGGGGTGTTTTCATAGAAAAATACATCCCTCTGGCTGAATCATTTGATTTGACCCCCCCAATCCAACCCCGTAGCGTTCTCTCTAATCAGACAGCAATCACTTGGATTATACCCGTCAGAGAGGGGAGGGGGGAGTGTGTACACACACAGATCAGGGATTCTACCTAGTATGCCTTTAATGTTGTTGTTTTATTTGCATTGTTTTACAGATATTTGTCGGGACTCGGGACGGCCATATCGAAACCGGGACGGTCACGGCCAAACCGGGACGCCTGGACACTGTGTCCTACGTGGACGCCCTCCCGCTGTCCATCCATGTCCACACGGCCTACCTGGACCCTAGTACACATGGCCACCTGGACTCTGTCCGCGGACAGAGGCTCGCCGCGGGCCACCTGGCCTACTTCCCCGGCTACCACCTGCATGGCATGTTGGACTACTCGTTGGAGCCCGCGTTCATTCGGAAGAGGAACGAGCGGGAGCGCCACCGGGTGCGCTGCGTCAACGAGGGCTACGCGCGCCTCCGAGAGCATCTGCCGCAGGAGCTGGAGGACAAGAGGCTCAGCAAGGTGGAGACCCTGCACGCCGCCATCGACTACATCAAGCACCTCCAGAGCCTGCTGGACTACGGCGTGTCCGCTGGCGCCGTGGCGGAGACGTCGCTCAGAGACACGCGAGGCCGCGCTCCTGTGTCACAGAGGACAGAATGCAACAGTGACGGAGAGTCCAAAACCAGTCTCAGCGACTGTGGAGAAAATGCTTATTAGAACACTGTGAAATGGTGCTTCTCAAGCTTTAAAAAAAAGAAAGAATCACACATACAGTACATACAATGTTTGTGTTTCACTCAAAGCTGGCCAAAGTGGCCATTCACTGTCGATGGTATTCAATGTTTGTGTTTACACAAACACTCAAAGTGGCCATTCATTGTCAATGGCATTCAATGTTTGTGTTAACACAATGTTTGTGTTTACACAAACCCTCTAACCCTGGAGAAACCCCGCTATTCCGATGAATGGAATAGTGGGCGTTGGGAATAGCGGTGGTTCGGAGTGGCGGGGTGTAACCAAGCTGGACATAGGAGGGCCTAGCGCCCCTCAAAAATAGCAGATCTGCAAACTAATGAGTTTTGAGTTTTAAGTATATTATATCTGCAATTTTTGAATAGCCAACCAATGTGTCTTATACTGTGTGTGTGCGTGTGCGTGTGTGTGTGTGTGTGTGCTGCTTTCCCGGTTTTAACGAGTTAAAGTAGTCAATGTGTTTCATTGACTACTCATGACTTTCTGTGTGTCCTAAACATTAAACGGATCACTAAATTACTGCTCTATGTACAGTATTACATTTTGGAGAATGGAATTAATTATTCCAAAATGACATACCGTCTTATATTACGGCACTGTTTGTCAATGTTGGGTCCGGGACCACCGACTCCACATGACGTCATTTCGGAAAGCCATGCATTGGAGGGGCTAGGCTAGTGTCCCTTAAAAATGTAAATGGAGGACATATCAAACCGGGGGTCTTTGCAATTAATTGTGGACATTTTGTGCAAATCTTTGAATATACTGTATATTTTTGTAAAGTGATTTTTTTGCTTCTACGGGGTACCTGAAACTAAATATTCTCAGATGGGGGTTGGACAAATATAGTTTGGGGGTTCTTCACATGAATAGGTTTGAGAACCACTGAACATAATTTTTTTTCCAGAAAACTGATTTAGAAGACATTTTTAAAATCTGTCTCAGTTCTGATTGGGTTAAGGGGTGTTCTCAAAAACTCAAGTTCCATGCCTGCTTACATTCTTGCCATGTAAATGACACCACTCTCCAACTTTGCCTACAACATTTGCTTTAATTGTTTTGTTTAAGTGTTTTATTCAATTGTCAGAGTTATGAAATGTTTAATTGTGCGTTTGTTTATAAAGTTGTAGGCCTATTGGTTCTCTCATTATAGCCAGTAGCAATCATGTGTCCTCTGATGTTTATGTCAGTAACTAAAACATTATTGTGATGCATTTGGTTTATGAACCAGTTTTATTTTTTGTTTCGTCATTGTTTCCCCTTCATGAGTGTGAGTTGATTTTAAGTTGTTTTATTGAGGAAGTTGAGTTTTGAACCAAGCACCTGCAGTTTTTTAAATCCTTGACATATTTCTTGTGCCACAGATAAACGGAAGATACGAGTGAAAACCCTTTAGAATTTTGATTGACAGTGAAAATGGCCCAAACCGCAATCTTAAACCACAAGCCTTCCGTTTACAAACCCGACACATCTCAGCTACAAAGGAATAGAAGCTATTAGTGACAAGTCAATGCTTACTTGTGGGATTAATAGACAATGTGAAATTGTTCCCAGTGGTGGTTTCAAACCACATCTTCTGTTGATGAAGCACTGACATAGTCCTGATACCACAGGGGCTTGGAAGACACTGTGACAACTCATAGGACTTTCCACGAATTGGTTTGCAAAACACTCCTCCTGGGCTAGAGAGACTTGGAAGAAAACAGCACAACATACTTTAGACACATTACACCAATTTGTTCCAATCACTGGAACAAAGCTTAGTTGCACCACTGGTATCAAACTTAACATCAGCATACTGGTGTAACCACATACAATAGACAGACATGTTTAATATTTTATCAACTTGAAGTAAATGCATGCAAGTGTTATTAAAATGTCTAATATTAGCATTATCTCTAGATGTATACAGTATTATTTTGGCAGTTTTTGTTACAATGTGGATAGGATATAATTCAGAGAAAACCTTTTTCTAAATAATCTCTGACAAATTTTGTAAATTGTTTTAAATAAAACAGTAGAGGATTGTTTTAGTCTATATTTTATTATTCCACAGTTTTCCTAGAGGTTCAGCCCCCGCATTTAGAATTCGGCACTCACACCTACCTCATTACATTTAGTTGACCAGGGTCCCCCAAGGCAATCTAAACCAGGTTCTCAAATATTTTCATGTGAAGGACAGTTAAGAAACCTGCCTACTAGGGGTGTAACGATACGATAACAGCGATACGATCCATGGTTGACGATGGATGATTTTGGCTATAGGCAGTGCCTACCAATGACATCCACGGATGGTGATTCCAGGCCAATAGAAACTATAGACTCTCTTCCTGTAAAATTGGCATGTAAAACTTTCCTTTGTTCTTGCATTAATCTTGCATAAATTACCTGCCTACTGATGATTTCACTCACTGGTAGGCATTGGTTTCTCAGCTGACCAATTACTGTATGTACTGTAGATAGGTTGAAAATGGTTGAGGTGGTCATTTGAAGGGATTTTGAAGACAAAATATAGCCTATAAATTTAGCCCATAAGTAAGTTATAGTTTATCAATAGATTATGCTTATTAGATCATTTTGGAGTGACCATGAAGACAGCATAATCTCTGCTCTGGTAAATCAATGCGTTTTGAACTTTGTGAACGCGTTCAGAGCTCAGACATAATGAGGCGGCCCGGGAAATGAAAATGGCATCAGCTTCAGTCTTGTTTGAGGAATTCAATTTGTGAGGGAAACCTCAGTCCCGCTAGAGAAAAATCTGCAATGTGCCTCCTCCCCAAATCCTCCTCTCTCCATCTATGTGTTTATGTTTCACGCCTCCGCCAACCTGCACGGAAACGACACGTTATTTTCCAATATCCTCTCGGAGTGAAAAAGCTCACAGATCAAAAAACCAAAGGACGTGTTATTACTGTGTGCAGGACAGGCCCGACGGGGAGCGGCATGAGACCAGCAGGGTTGAGAGCCAGCGAACCGTGCCTCAAGGGAAGAACAGCGTTCAGCGCCATTCAAGCGTGACATCCCGTCTCTTACAAAAGGCGTTTGGGCTGTGCGTGCTGTGTGAATTAGACCCGATAATTAACCAAGTGCTGGTACCCTGGCCTTGATGGTTCAGTGGCTCTGTGAAGATAGCAAAAACTGAGCTACTTAAAGGAAAGCTTCGGCTGTAATGGATGTTTTCTTTTCCTTGTACGCGCACGCACAGATTGCAATCGAAGTCGTGGTGCGTGGATTCCTTGCAGGCATGTGGTTTCTGTGCCATTTTATACAGGAGTGTCCCCTCAATGCAGGGATGTTTTTTATGCTTGGGAACACAGAGGAGAGAAGAAGTTGATTAAAATAAATGTATGCATTGATTCCATAAATGTAGTTGAATGCACACTTTTTTGACAGCCCTAATTATTTTATGGTTTCTATAGTTGTATTTTACTCTAGTTGTAAAATACTTTGATTTTCACTTATTTTCTTTTATCAAAAGTAGAAAAAATAGCCGAACTACAAGCAAAAAACACGTCATATTGCCACACGGCTTTTTGTATATAAGCTGCACGTCTGTGATTTTTGCTACTTTGGTGTCACACTGTAGTATGACAAAGTACATTTATGAGAAAACAAAAAGTAAGGCATTACATTTATGAGAAAACAAAAAGTAAGGCAAAACAAAACGTTTTGAAATATATTGGGTTCTGCCTGAGGCCTGACTCACACCTTTACAACAGACTGATGTATGGCTGATGCATGAGATGTATCTGATGCAAGCTCGCAATGCATTTCCAATGGGAGTCACATGGTTTGACACAACATTTGTGTTGTATGAGGGGGAGGGGGGCAGTCGAAACACAGCCGAAAGCCGTACAACACAAATGTTGTGTCAAACCATGTGACTTCCATTGGAAATGCATTGGGGCAAGATGTAAACAAACCCTTTCATACATCTAGCATGCATCAATGTTGTATGCTAGATGCGAAGGTGTGAGTCGCCCCTTACAGTGGTGTATACAATGTATTAAGAGGCACTCTGATTTCGTTCGGTCACCAATTGCAACGTTTTTAAAATTAAAAGAAGAATGGAAAAGAGTAATTTGTATGGGAGTGACACATATATGAGAATGTTGTTGATTCTGTCTTGTGTTTTTTATTTTTATGTGTGTAGTGTACGTTGTCCCGCAAGTAAGTATCGTTGTAATGTGCACGCAATTGTGTAAATCTATAAAAACAATGAAAGAGAACAAAGCTCTGCTTGATCGGGAAGTGCTCTTTATTGACTTGCATAAAAGTAAAGTAGCTATACTTGATGGTACGTGTGCAAGTGCGGTACAGTTCTGTTGTTTGCATGCGTGCAAGCTAGGCCACAAGTGCAACCCCTTGTGTGTAGACAGTGTAGTATACATGTGTGTCAGTGTGTGTATTGTACACAGTGTGTGAGTGAACGAGAGAGAGAGCGAGAGAGAGAGAGAGAGAGGTGATGGGTAGGTGAGATAAGGTTTATCAGTCGAGTCAACATCAGAGCAGACCACCAGGGAGAGGGCATGCAACGTGTCAAGACAGAGAGGGCCCACATACTGGGACGGAAATAGGAGGCTGGCTTCTTGAGGCTCTCAAGAGCAATGGTAGAAAGTAACTAAGTAGCCTACATGTACTTATGTACTGTACATAAGTACAATTTTGAGGTATTTGCACTTTACTTGAATATTTCCAATATCCAATACTTTAACTTCTACTCCACTACACCTCAGATCCAAATATTGTACTTTTACTCCACTGCATTTATTTGAAAACTTTAGTTACTTTAAATATACTTTGTATATTTTTATTATTATTACAAAGCAATGATCATTAACCACTTCAGCTCAAAATAGCCGATCTACAAGCTAGATCTGCGATTTTCAACAGATTATTTTAATACATTTGAAAACTTGAAATGACAGTCTGTATAATGAGTAGCCTACTTTTACTTTTGGTACATTTTCATGCCAATACTTTCATACTTTTACTCAAGTACATTTTGAATTTCCGGACTTTTACCTGTAACAGAGTAGTTCTATATTGCAGTATTGATACTTTTACTTAAGTAAAACCTTTGAGTACTTTTTCCACCACTGCTCAAGAGGCTTCTTGACTCCTCAACAATGGGCTGCCCCCGTGTGAGCCATCGCGACAGTTTCTTTCTTGAGGACCATGTGGTCTTATGCCATCAAAATTATACGTTTAAACGTTGCATGTTATTTATTTACCTGGCAAGTATATTCGTTTACCTGACAGCCTATAGTTTCAATGTACAGATTATTATTCCTACCTGTGATCCTAGTTTACTGAGGCACTACACAGTCTCTTGTTGTTTGTGTTTACCTTGCTTAAGTCGCTCTGGATAAAGGCCGTCTGCTAAAAGCCTATTTTTTTCCCCCTTGGACACCAGTAGCGTGCACAGACATTTAGAGAGGCAGGTGCTCAAGTGAAAAAAGGGCACCTTGTGCTGCGCATGGTTGCCTTAATAGTGTGTGAGATTTATAGATTCAGGACTAGCATAAATAATATATTAGAAGCATTTAAACCAGAATTGATCGATGTCATCATGGGCCACATACTGTACACAACAAAAATAAAATGAAAAACTGTTAAAAAAAAGAACTTTCAAAAGGGCACTTTGCTGTCCAGAGGGCAAAAGGGCAGGTGCGCTAGCACCACCTAGTGTCTAACTGTGCACACCACGCCATTTTTCTTTAAAGCCTTGAAAAATGTGTTTTCACTGTCATAATAAAATAATAAGAACTTAAAGTAGCCTAAGTTCTTAGCGGAACACAAGTGATTGTTGATCATTAAAACAACTGAGCTCTGAGAATGCATGCAGCCCACCCATTAAGTTAAGGGGTGAGGTGGGTGGACCCAAGAACACTTTCCAGATTTTCAAGTGGGCCCAGATCGAGAAAAGGTTGGGAAGGAGTAGGCCGACAGGTTGCGCTTTATGAAAACAGATCACATTCACATGGTCAAATCATACTACTATGCTACTCTTCAGGATTAAAATAAAAAAATAGCGAAAGCAGCAGATCTACAAGATCAAAACGTTGTGGATCTGTTACTTTTGATGCTTTTGTGTGACTGTAGTATGATCAAGTAGGGCAATAATTTATTAAAAAAAACACAAAAAGTAAAATATGGAGATAAGAGGTTTCTGCCCAATACTCACCTTTTACTCACAAGCAACATTTCTCATCAGGGATGAAAACAAAACACGATCTGATATTACATCCAACATAGACTTTATTATTTTACATGCGTATTTACAGTGGTTAGAGAAACTAAAACAATAGCAGAACATTTACTGAAATGTAAAATTGAGCATATTTTTTGCTTGCACAAATCTGGTGTGTGTGTGTGTGTGTGTGTGTGTGTGTGTGTGTGTGTGCGCGCACGCATGCATGCAGGCCATCATTATGCATACAGTTGCCCAAGTTGCTGAAGGAGTCTTTCTCGTTCAATTTCCAAAATAGAAATCTGTCGATTTTTCTCAGTCACTTCCTGTGAAGAAGAGGAAGAATAAGAAGGAAGTAATTCCACATTGAAAAAAGTACTGGCAACTTATTAAATATCAAATCTACTCTACTATTTTTGAATATCCTACTAAGCTATGGGTTAATTGGTTCATGTATTGTTGTATCATGTGTTGTAATAATAATAATCTAAAACGGCAATAAGTAACTAAAACTGACAAATAATTGTAGTGGAATAAAAGGTAAACATGTTTGCCTCTGTATAAAGCAGTGGTTCTCAAAGTAAGGTAAGGTAAGGTAAGTAAAGTTAATAGCATCACAACCAATTTAACTACTTTAACCATATTTTATACTTTGGCTATTCAACAATAGCAGATACACAAGCTATGTGTATCGGCTATTCTGTATCTGCTATTTTATATCTGCTTGTTTGGACAATAATGAATAATTAATGAATTAAACACAAATCTTCTCTTCTGGGGGTCTCCGTTTGTTTAGAGCACTTTCAACAAAAAGCTAATGGCAGCCAAGTCTATAGACTTTGCAGCAGTTAACACCTTTCATGACGAGAACCTCTTTTGGTGTTTTAAGCATTATGTTATACTTTAGCTATTGAAAAATAGCAGATCTACAAGCTCATAGCGCGCCACCGAGTGCCACTGACATTAGAAACATAGGTTTTTCAGAAAACTTTTAGGATTTAGAAGATTATTTTAGAATCGGCCTCAGGTCTGAATGGGCTAAACAGACATTGACGACGTGAAACATCATGTGGCTAATATAAATACATATCGTAACGTGTATAGTGTTTTATACAATAACAATGCATTCATGTCTCGTAAATGATACGTAGCTTACGGAGTTAGTTCAGTCAGATATACTCGAGGGGATTCATGCTGTGCTCAGGGGTGCATACATACAGTTGGGTGCCACCGATATTGTCCCTTATCATTTGACCCATTTAGGCCTGACCTCAAAATGTAATTCTTTTTTCAAAAATAGCAGACCTACAAAAAATTTCAAAAATAGCAGACCTACAAGCTCGTAGCGCGCCACTCGGTGGCGCGCTATGAGCTTGTAGATCTGCTATTTTTCAATAGCTAAATTATAACATAATGTTTAAAACACCAAAAGGGGTTCCCGCCCAAAATGGGTTAACTGTCCTTTTGCGCAGATCACGCAAACCTCAGCAAAAAGAAAAGGACAATATCGATGGCCTCCAACTGTATACTCAAGGGGTTAATATGCTGCATTACTATATGTGGGTGTATTCAGTGTGTGCAAGACCCACATGTCATTCGCTGATGTGGAAGTCAGCTGACCGGGCGGGGAAGTTTAGCTCACTAGACTGCATGCTTCTTCCTGCCTTTCTTCTGCATATGGTTCCTGGTTGTTATGTGATGTTTGCTCCCACCACCACCCCAGCACCACCGGTGGGCTCTGTTATTTCCATTCAGCATGGGGGGTTTTATTGTATATCTATCTCCCTGCTCTTAATGTTTAATGATGGTGTTTAATTGTGCCGAGCAGGGAGAAAAATGTAGCAGAGCCGAACACCAAGATAAAATATTATATGCACTCTTGTATTCTCCTTCTATAATAAATATTGGTTATCTGACTGAATGTATATAGTGGCAGTGAATCTGCAATCAAACAGCCACAGTGGGCACCCCTTCACTTCACACAAGTGTGATTTTGGTTTTACACCACTTCAGGGGAACATTAGCCGAAAATAAAGGATCTACAATGCAGCAGGATAGGTTATATGAATAATAATAATAGAGAGAGAGAGAGAGAGAGAGAGAGAGAGAGAGAGAGAGAGAGAGATAGAGCGAGAGAGAGAGTCACGTGCATTGGTAAAAGTATATACACCAACAGCATTTTTTCAGTAGCTGCTTCATTGCTTTATGTAAACAACGTCCCAGTATCATCTCTATACAGCAAGTTGTGAGCTTGTAGATTTGCTATTTTCAACAAAGAGGTTCAGTGTAGAGGGGAAAAAGAGCAGACCAAGCGAGGGTTTCAGTGGTAAAATACACGACTAATACACAACATAAATCCAACAGTAATAGAGAAGATCGTGTGTAAACAAATACACAACAAACCTGATAGTGCTATCTATGATATCTATGAAACAATTTTAGACTGCTTCGTCTCTCTCTCTCAGCTAACGTCAAAGACCCCTGACATAGAGCCACAGGCAAGGAAAGGAGGTGAAAATGGTATCGTTTTTATCCACTCGACCACAAAAAGAACGTCACAATTATTTAGGAAATTGTGGCTCAATCAACACGTGGCAGTGTGACGCGTTGTGAGCTTGTAGATCAGCTAGAATAGAATTGCACTTGCTTCAGTTTACCAATGAACCTCATGGTCTCCGTATAATCTCATCTAAAACCATTATTGCCAAAGACCAAAGTCCTGAGATTATGCCTTTTCAGATACATTTGTGTTCCGCTGTAGTATGATCAAGAGGCCTAGGGTATGTGTTAATGTACGAGAAAAACCCCCACAAAAAGTTAGAATATGGGAATAAGAGGTTTCTGCCTGACAGCAACGATATTCTACTCCAATTGCTGATCACGGTAAAAGTCAAGTCACCCTGTGTTGTGAATACTGAATAGGCCTCTCTCTTTATATTTTCCTTACCTGAGCCAGTACCGAATTGTGCCAGCGGAGGTCGCTGTCGGCCACCGCATCGGGCAGGGAGTGAGTGCTGCCACTGGTCACTTGGGGCTCGCTCATCATGCTGCCCAGAGAGCCGTTGACCCTCTGGATACGACACCGCAGCTGGCAACACCTGGCCTGCCGGACAGAGGGGGAAACGTGCTTCAAGAGACATGTCTGCTGCTGAAGAGGAGTGATGTAAAAAGGCAGTGGTTCTGAAAGTAGGGTCGGTCCGGGACCCCCAGCCTCACCCTGGGTGAGGGGTCCTTTGGGTGGTTCCAGAGGGTCCTCAGCATAATTATACATAGCCTGTATACGTACCGTATATGTATAACACACATTTATTTTAATCTTCTCTTCTGGGGGTCCCTGGCACAAAACATTTTCAGATGGGGGTCCGCGGCCAAAAACATCAATTTGGGGGTCTTGGCACAAAAAAGTCTGAGAACTACAACTGGTGTGAAATGTAAGGGGACCCCAGGGGTCCTGGAAACCCCTTCAAGGACCCCCTGGGGGACCCCAGACCCCGGACCACTGAACTAAACTAAACCAAACCACCGAGCACCTTCTTTTCCTTTCGGCTTTTCCCTTCAGGGGTCGCCACAGCGAATCATCTGCCTCCATCTCACCCCGTCCTCTGCCTCCTTTTCTCTCACACCAACTAACTTCATGTCCTTTTTCACCACATCCATAAATCTTCTCTTTGGTCTTCCTCTAGGCCTCCTGCCTGGCAGTTCCGACCTCAACATCCTTCTACCGATATACTCACTATCGTGTACGTGTCCAAACCATCTCAGTCTGGCCTCTCTGGCTTTATCTCCAAAACATGACATGGGCTGTCTGTCTGATGCTGCCCCCGGATCCTATCCATCCTTGTTTCTCCCAAAGAGAGAACCTCGACATGTTCGTCTCTGCTACCTCCAGCTCTGCTTCCGGTCTTCTCCTCAGTGCGACTGTCTCTAAACCAGTGGTTCCCAAACTCTCTCATGTCAAGTACCTCCAAATCGACATTTATTAGTCCGCGGACCCCCATGTGAAAAGATACGCCAGGGACCCCGATAAGACAGGATTTTTGCGGCTCTAGCAGTGATTTTCAACCATTTTCATTTCAAGGACCCCCAGTTTGACATACATTAGGCTACCGACCCCCATTTAATGTCATTTCGATGTCATTTCGACCCCCAATTTATATTGTAAAATCACTGTTAATTTAACTCAGAGCGTACAAATGGAACCAAATGGGTCCATTTGGTTATATTCGTATGCTCTCTGAGTTACAGACCCATAAGTGTCCATTTGGTTCATAACTATCTTTAATTTAGCTAGGGACCCCCTGGACCTCCCTCAAGTACCCCTAGGGGTCCCCAGACCCCACTTTGGGAACTACTGCTCTAAACCATACAACATAGCTGGTCTCATCACCGTTCTTGTACACCTTACTGTACAAAGACACGACACTGCCTTCCTCCTGACGCAGAGAGCCAGGGCTAAAAGGTTAGTATTCCACAGCGTATACCTGCAGCAGGGCCCCTTCAGATCCGCCAGCATTGAAGCCCGGCTGGGTCTCCAGACCGGCCTGCTGGCTCCGGTTCTCCTCCAGGCGTCTACGGTACCACAGACGGGCCTGCTCCAGAACGTCCACACCACACCACAGAGAGTCCTTCTCCATCTCCAGGTCCTTGAGACGCTTCACCTGAAACAAAGCCGTTGGTGGTTCCTCAGACATTTCAAGCCAAGAAGGCTCTCACACAGGATAGCGTTGTTGTCGTCGAGCAGAAACCTTTTCCGTACATTAACGTCCTACTTGAACAGACTGCCTACAGCGTCACACAAAAGCATCAAAAGTAGCAGATTCACAAGCTCGAAACGCGACGAGCTGCTGCTTTTGCCATTTTTGAGGGGCGCTAGCCCCTCCTATATTCAGCCATTAGTGTAGAAAACTTAGCCGGCGAAAACTCAATAGGCCCGAAAATTTAGGCCCGGCCCTACCTGTGCCCTCATCAAACCCTGTACACTCAATATACTGCCACCGCTGCCACCCTTAGATCTCCATATATGGAGCTGACCTTCCATATGTTGATCTGACTGCATCAAACCCTGTACACTCAAGACACCAATAACCGCAATCCGCCAACTACCAATATATACAAGTTATTTTACAGAAAAAACAAGCCCCAAAGTAGTTATAACAACACGGTGAACGTGGCAACCTTGGTATCCATGGGTTTTTGACAAACAAGTCCCAAGTCAACACTAACAGCTCTGGACGGCCAGCAGCGCAGCATTGTCTGTTGTCTTCCAGAGGGCCCCAGGTCTTTGTCTATCAGCAGAGTCAATCTACGGAGCCACGGGAGGCCATTTTGGGCTCCATTGTCAATGCATCAGTAGGGAAACCAAGCATGTCAAACAGGGATAAAATTACGGTCACCAGTCAACCGACAGAGCAAACTGGCAGTGGAGGAAGAAGTGCTCTGATGTTTTACTTACTATACAGTTACAAGTAGGCTAATAGGCCTGTATTCAACATTTTACTTGAGGAAGAAGTAAAAAACAGGGGAAAAAAATCTTTCTCCAAAGCGATGCATTGAAAGCTTGTAGATTGTCTAACTTTGACCAGCCAGTACAAGTATAAAATAAGCTTTAAGTGCATAATGCATGTTTTCTATTTATTTATAGAAAATAAAATAGATGCTGAATGCTCGCCATAATACTGCCCCCAAGGTCAACATCCTGAGAGATGAATAGCACTTTTTATCTATATTGCACTTTGAATGGCCACAGTTCTTAGGTGGAAGGGGAGCTCATTCCATAGCCTAGGGGCAAAACTTTCAAAAGCTTGATCACCTTTCGTTTTCTGAGGAACAACCAACAAAGCCTGGGATGAGGATCTCAGAGACCATCTGGGCACATACAGTTGGAGCCGGTCAGACAGATAAGGAGGTGCCTGGCCATGGAGGGCTCTGTGTGCGACAACAATAATCTGAAAATGTATTCTATAATTAACTGGGAGCCAGTGCAAGGAGGCAAGGACGGGTGTTATATGACAGGATCTCCTGGACCTGGTCAGTAACCTGGCAGCTGTGTTCTGGTCCAGTTGCAAGCCATCCAACAAGGTTTTGGAGAGGTAAAAAGAGAATTACAATAATCAAGACATGATGATGACACAAATGTGTGAATAATCATTTCTAACTAAGATCTATGAAACAACTGATCTTAGTTTGGCAATGTTACGAAGGTGAGATATAGAATTAGCCTAGGAGGAAGCACCGGCAGGTTGTCCAACAGTTTCTTCCCCCAAACCATCAGGACACTGAATGCTCGCCATATACTGCCCCCAAGGCCAACACCCTGAGAGATGAATAGCACTTTATTTATATTGCACTTTGAATGCATCAGCACATTCTCCTGCCAATGTTGTCTGCTCTCTTTACTTTTTAATGTTTTTATTAAAAGGCTTTGCCTCTTTTAATGTGTCTATTGTTTTTAAATGTGAAGCATCGTGAGTTGTGGAGAACGGTATTTTGTATGACAATATAATCTGATTGATTGATTCATGTTTACAAAGTGCTTCCCAGACACCGACTGATGTCTTATTAGTCCGAAGCCAATCTCGATTTTGGAGACAATTAGTGCACATCTTGCTTCTAACTTTATACAAACAACCTATACACAACAAAGAAAATTAAATCCCTATCTATAGTTTGTTGCGTGTTGTTCCATGTCTTAAAGTGGACCAAATTAAATGAAATAAAATGAAATGAAATGATTACTATATTTACCCAGGGTATCTGGGCTAAGCTCAAGAACTTGTTTCCAGCCAGGCCCTGCTCATAGAACATTTCATCGTAGTGGTTCAATGCCTTGTTCAAGGGCACTTCAGCGGTGGTAATTTTAACGTGTTGGACCGCTGATTCGAACTGGCGACCTTCCGGTATCAAGACCGCTCCGCAATCCGTTCGGCCACCGCTGCCACAATGGAAACAAGCTTCAGTGTTTTTGTGTAAATCCTCATTGGTGACAATGAAATGGTGACATTGTTGTGATTTGGTTCTGGTCTGCTTTTGAACTTGAACAGCATCAGCTATTAATACTGACTCCACAGGGAGTTTGACGGGAAGCTGTGAGTTCCAGGGCTCTGCGTGAGGGAATGTGTCATCGGGGTGACCACTAGTCATCATTACCCAATAACACATGGGTCTGAATTAACCGCACTTAACCCATTTAGACCTGAGAACAGATTCTACACATATTCTAATCTAAATCATGACTTCAATGTCTTCAGGTTCATGAGTTTTCTGAAAAACCTGTTTCTATACCAGTGGTTCTCAAGCTATTTCATGTCAAGGACTGCCAGGATTATCTGTATTTGGCAGTGGATCCCCCATCTGAAAATATGTTGTTCCAGGAAGCAAAGATTTGAGTTAAAAACGTTCGCTCTGAAAGCATACATATTCAAAGCTTTGCGCTACACTTTCGCTATTTTTCTATAGCTAAAGTATAACAAAATTGGTTTAACTGAATGGATTAAACCTTTGCATCCGTATCGTGGGGAAAGCTTCTGCAGGCAGTTTTCAGCAAAAGCTTTCCCCGACAGTGAAAGACAAGCCGAACAGGTAGAATAGTACAGTACAGAGCCCAGAGGGACTCCGGTCAACCATATAACAGGTAGAATAGTACAGTACAGAGCCCAGAGGGACTCCGGTCAACCATATAACAGGTAGAATAGTACAGTACAGAGCCCAGAGGGACTCCGGTCAACCATATAAGTGGTTAAGGATGGAAGGAGTGACTGCAAACTAGTATAGGGAAGCTACTGTACAACTATTTTAGTCAACAATGTAAGGTTGAAAACAGCGGAGTCACCAAATTTGGAGCCTTGGCACTGTTATTGGTTAGCGAAATACAAGGAAGTGGGGCTTCCTATGCCAGATTTTCCAAAGCGTTTCCCGGGGCGTTTCTTTTTGAGCCGAATGCGAACGAAAATAAAAGCCTGGGTACCGAGGCTACACATCAACTGACTTCCACTGTCTGTCACAAAGTGGTTAAGGAGCTTGCCACATATAGGCTCTAATGCAGCCTGACAGTGAGTCGTGGGTTTGATTCCCGAGCCAGATGACCGCTGCTGTGTGTCCACTCCCTGTCTTTCTTCGCCTGTTTCCTGTCTACCGCAACTGTAGGCTACTATCCAAATAAACACGATGTGACGCACAATCTAGTTTGTGGATTAGATACTTTTGCAACTTTATGAACAAAAACAAAATCGGTATGAAACAAGTTACTGTATGAGTGGCCCCGGACCTCAGGTTGGGAAACACGGCTGTATTCCATGTGTAAACGTCCATAATGACTGCAGGCTGTACTGTGAAAGCATCACTCAACACAAAGCCACTACAGCATTGTGTGAACCAGTCTGTAGGTCAAAGGTCAATCACCTCTCTATTGTTGTCTTTAATTCTACCAGGCTTTAGGCGGGTGGGAGATTATGTTTTCACATCTGTGTGTGTGTGTGTGTGTGTGTGTGTGTGTGTGTGTGCGTGCGTGCGTGCGTGCGTGCGTGCGTGCGTGCGTGCGTGCGTGCGTGCTTGCGTGCGTGCGTGCGTGCGTGCGTGCGTGCGTGTTTGTGTGTGTACTTTTGAACTTAAGAGCTAGACGTGAGGATAATCTTCCTCGTCCTCACAAGATAAATTGTTTTATGTGTGATATCTTTAGAGATACACTTAGGAAAAGATTCAGGTTGGGGTTAGGAATATGAAGATTAAATACAATGATCATCGCCAAATGTTTTGTTCACGCAAGTCAATCCTCAAATATTATATAATATAATATCCAAAACAATTGTCCTCCAGGTACTCTTACTATAGTTCTTCTAAAGTAAGAAACATCTAAATGAAATTAAATGTTAAAATATAACTGCAAGCACGGGAGCAGTGCATGTTCGCCAACCTTAATGCATGTTCGGACTAACGGGACTTCGGATCTATGGGCCGTTCCCACATAAAGCAAGTAGCGAAACACTGACGTCTGCTTGAGCCTTGAGGCACTGAGGGACAAATTACTTACATCACCAGACAGGTATTTAGCCTATTGCTGTTAAGACAAGCCTGTACTGTACGCTGTCATTTCATACTGCACTCGGTATCATAAGCAAAGTATGCTTCCTACCTCCGTGTCATGTACTTTAGTGCTTGCTGATAATAACACTCCAGAACTAATGCATGTGTGTAGTAGACACACTAGGCTTTGGCCGATATTGATGAATCGTGAATATCAAATATGGCATTGATCATATTGAGTATTGTGATACTTTTGCAATATGAATGCAATATTACACACTCCGGTCCCTCAATCGTTATAGGCAAGACAAGCGAGGCAGTGTGAGATAATGACTCCACTGCCTATGTATGGCAGCAATTTAGTTTGTGATTTTATCCTGCAATGTTATGGTGTTCCAGTGGAAAGACATTTATAGACACACCTACTGTACACACACCTGATAAACACACACACCCACAACCCACCCGCAGCGGTGGAAAGTAACTAAGTAAGTATCATTTTGAGGTATTTGTACTTTACTTTAGTAATTCCAGTTTCCAATACTCCACTACATCTCCACTACATCTCAGAGACAAATATTGTACTTTTATTCCACTACAATCATTTGAAAACTTTAGTTACTAGTTACTTAGTAAGATTTGGATTCTTATTAAAAAACATTAACCACTTTTATACATTTCTGACATTTGAAAATAGGCGATCTACAAGCTCACAATGCGTCATGCTGATGCCAATACTTTTGTACGGTAGCGGAGTAGTTCTACTTTGCAGTATCAACACCATTACTCAAGTACAAAATGTGAGTACTTTTTCCGCCACTGCGACACACACACACACACACACACACACACACACACACACACACACACACACACACACACACACACACACACACACACACACACACACACACACACACACACACACACACACACACACACACACACACACACACACACACACACACACACACACACACACACACACACACACACTCCTTACCCACAGGTAGAGGCGCAGGGCGTCCAAGCTGTAGAGGCTGGTCCTGAGCGGGATGATGACCACGGTGTAGGAGGGACAGGCCATGGTGGTGGGGAGGGAGGGGAGGAGACACACCGTCACTCAGCAGACCAGCACGGCTACTGCTGGCCCCCTACATACATACATGCATGAATACATACATTCATACATACAGCTGTCGGCACTGCACGCCAACAACAAACAGCACAACACAACACAACACAATACAATACAATACAATACACCACACCACACCACGGGCCAGCTGACTGACTGAATAACACTGGAGAGGGAGAGAATGAGAGCGAGAGAGAATGAGAGCGAGAGAGGAGAGGAGAGGAGGGGAGAGAGAGAGGGAGAGAGAGAGAGAGAGAGAGAGAGAGAGAGAGAGAGAGAGAGAGAGAGAGAGAGAGAGAGAGAGAGAGAGGAGGGGAGAGAGAGAGAGAGAGAGAGAGAGAGAGAGAGAGTGGAAAAAAAGGGCGGCAGCAACAGGATGGTTTTGGGAACAGACAAGCACCCTGGTGCCCCCGGGGCGAGCTAATGAAAAATTCCACATGTCACCGTCATGAGGTGTGTTTTGAGTGGTGGAACCACTCCTATAGACAGCTATGCTGGCTGGGACGTTGTGTCCCTGCATGGGTCCGAGCACGGAAATAGCATATTATCACCACCAAGTGTCACTGTTGCACAGCCTAACACACCACCAAGTCTCACTGGTGTGCAGCCTCGCAGGCCTAGGCGAGTTCCTGGGGGTCGGGATGTTCCGGGACCCCCTGGGGGCTGGGGACCCCCACACGGAGTTGCACCACTCACACGGGTGTGATTTTTTTGTTATCAACATTTTTGTCGCTGGTCCGGTGGAAAACCTTGTAGGCTATGTCCTATTTTTTAATTAATTTAAAATGATAATAAATAAACTAGTGAAAATAGCCGATCAACAAGCTCACAAGCTTGTAGTTCTCACTTGTATGATGAAGTGGGGCGTGAAGAGAAATTATGGAGATACAAGGTTCCTGCCTGACAACAAGGATGTCTGCATCGTCTCTGTCGGGTGGAAACCTCACATGTCCAAAACGGTTACTTTTCAAGATTAAAAAAAAAAAAAAAAAAAAACCTCATCTTTCCCAGTGGTGGTAGAAGTAGGCTAGTCGGACTTTGTTACTAGTATAGTAAAAGTATCAATACAATACCACAGTGTTGAAATATTCAAGTAAAAGTGCTGAATGCGTATTTTACTTGGGTAAATAAGTATGTTACTTTTTTTTAATATATATCTGGTATAAGCTCACAATGCGTCGCAATGTGACAATAGCCCAACAGAGCTTAAGTGGCTAAATCTACAAACAAGTAAAGCTTCCAAATAATTGCCTCTCTGATGTAGTGGAGCAGAAGTATGAAGTATTGCCTCTCTGATGTAGTGGAGCAGAAGTATGAAGTATTGCCTCTCTGATGTAGTGGAGCAGAAGTATGAAGTATTGCCTCTCTGATGTAGTGGAGCAGAAGTATGAAGTATTGCCTCTCTGATGTAGTGGAGCAGAAGTATGAAGTATTGTCCTCTCTGATGTAGTGGAGCAGAAGTATGAAGTATTGTCCTCTCTGATGTAGTGGAGCAGAAGTATGAAGTATTGTCCTCTCTGATGTAGTGGAGCAGAAGTATGAAGTATTGTCCTCTCTGATGTAGTGGAGCAGAAGTATGAAGTATTGCCTCTCTGATGTAGTGGAGCAGAAGTATGAAGTATTGCCTCTCTGATGTAGTGGAGCAGAAGTATGAAGTATTGCCTCTCTGATGTAGTGGAGCAGAAGTATGAAGTATTGCCTCTCTGATGTAGTGGAGCAGAAGTATGAAGTATTGTCCTCTCTGATGTAGTGGAGCAGAAGTATGAAGTATTGTCCTCTCTGATGTAGTGGAGCAGAAGTATGAAGTATTGTCCTCTCTGATGTAGTGGAGCAGAAGTATGAAGTATTGTCCTCTCTGATGTAGTGGAGCAGAAGTATGAAGTATTGCCTCTCTGATGTAGTGGAGCAGAAGTATGAAGTATTGCCTCTCTGATGTAGTGGAGCAGAAGTATGAAGTATTGTCCTCTCTGATGTAGTGGAGCAGAAGTATGAAGTATTGCCTCTCTGATGTAGTGGAGCAGAAGTATGAAGTATTGCCTCTCTGATGTAGTGGAGCAGAAGTATGAAGTATTGCCTCTCTGATGTAGTGGAGCAGAAGTATGAAGTATTGCCTCTATGATGTAGTGGAGCAGAAGTATGAAGTATTGCCTCTCTGATGTAGTGGAGCAGAAGTATGAAGTATTGTGAAATGGAAATCAAGTAAAGTCAAAGTACAGTTGGGTGCCACCGATATTGTCCCTTATCATTTGACCCATTTAGGCCTGACCTCAACATTTTTAAAAATCCTTCTAAATCCTCTGTTTTCTGAAATAAATATTTTCACGATTTAAAAAAAATAGCAGACCTACAAGCTCGTAGCGCGCCACTCGGTGGCGCGCTATGAGCTTGCAGATCTGCTATTTTTCAATAGCTAAATTATAACATAATGTTTAAAACACCAAAAGGGGTTCCCGCCCAAAATGGGTTAACTGTCCTTTTGCGCAGATCACGCAAACCTCAGCAAAAAGAAAAGGACAATATCGATGGCCTCCAACTGTAACATATTGTACTTGAGAAAACTTATTTAGTTACTTTATGCCGCTGCCTAATATATATAATATGTTATGTTCTTGATGAGGGGAGTTGTTAGACTACTCTGTCAATTTCTTAGCAAAATAGCAGATCTACAACGCGCCACACTGTGATGTTGTAGATGTGCTGTTTTCGGGGCGTGGCACCGCCGCACGGCCCAAGTACAGTATAAAGTGGCCATTAAGGTTTCGGGTGAGAATGTGTCCGTTCTGTTCCGACACGCTCGCAGGAATGTGACAGAACTTTGGCAACGAGACGAGACATCTCGCCACCCATTATATGAGCATAGCAGGGTTCTGTTGTCTGTGTACCTTTCATTTACAGCTGTTTGGGGGAGAGATGCATAACAAAAAGCTTGTTTTTCAGGTTCTGAGATACACTTATTTGCTCGTGAAAACAAGGCAAGGGCTTGAATAGAGGGCGGAGCGGTATAAGGGAATTAAGGCTGAACGTGTAAAACAAACAGTTCAATCATGACCGGCAAAAATCGTTACGATCAACACAAAGTCGTTTTTAACTGGTCACTCCCAACATAGAAAATCACTGACAGTCTGACACATGTCACTGTCAGAATGCTCTGGGTCAATCAATAGCTACTATAGGAAAGCCTGCAATGGAGGCAACTAGAAAACAATAAATACACAACTAGTGATACATATTCAGATATATGGCAGTCAGCATACTGCTGACAAGATAAGAGCAGTGACTTTGAACCTTTTAAAGATGGGGTGCCGTGATTTTTCGTGTCCACATAGAAACGACATTTTAACAAATGCTGTAGGCCTACACCTTTTTGAAAGAAATCTTCCTCCTTATATAATAATAATTAATAATACCTGATGATCATGTCTTCGGGTGGATAAAAATCACGGCACTCCATTTTTTAAAGTTAAATGTGATTTCATTGTTTGTTTGATATGGATTGGGCTACGGACCCCTATTTGACACCCCCATGCACCCCAAGTTACAGGTCCGTAAGTGTCCATTTGGTTCCTAACTATCAATCGATTTAGCTGGAGACCGGCTGGAATCCCCCCTTAAATACCCCTGGCTCTGGGGGTCCCCGGACCCCACTTTGAGAGACAGTGGAGAAGAGTCAGCTGGAAACAGACGCAGTGCTGCGTAACGTCCACTAGAGAGAGCTATAAGCTGCGTGCTGCCTGGCATTGCTGTGAAACATCAAGGCTGACGACATGTTGCTACTCTCAGTCTCATAGGGCTCCTCTCATCAGTGTTTCTCAAAACGTTTCAAGTCACAGACCCCAAAATGTATATGAATTTGGCCACGGACCCCCATCTGAAAATGCTTTGTGCCAGGGACCCCCAGAAGAGACTATTTATTAAAAAAATAATAGAAAAGAAAAGAAAATCTCAATTATTCCATTTTCCAAATATTTTTTTTTAAATAGTAATAATGAATGAATTGCATTTTTATAGTGCTTTTCCAAGTGCTAAACGTGCTTTACAATGGTTCTTTCATTCATACATTGGGAGGTGAAGCTGCGAACAGTCGACGCCAGCGTCCTACTTCCTACATTTACACACCAATGGTGGCAAGCTCACAACGACTAACATGTGGACAGGAGGAGCCGGGATTCAAACCGCCGACCCAGGGATCATTGGACGACCTGCTCTATCAGCCGCCCCTAGTAGATATATGTACAAGCACTGTGAGCTTGTAGATCTGCTGTTTTTTAATAGGCAACCATTAAAGTGGTTAAAATTATTGTGACACTAGTAACACGCTATGTTAACTATACTTTTGCTGGGGACCTTTGGAACCGCCCTGAGGACCCCTGGGGGTCCCTGGACCCTACTTTGAGAACCAATATTTTTTAAATAATTTATATAATGTAGAGCAATATGCAGTAGCTTCTGCAAAATGCCAGAGTGAGCGTGTTCAACATTTTCTTTTTACAGTCTATGGTTCAACCGCTTCAACAGATTGCTAAATGTAGGTAATAGAAAGTTACAATTAAGTTACATAATGTCGATCAAGATGGAAGATGCAGTAGCTTTTACAAAACGCCAGAGGGAGCGTAGGTCATCGAAAGTCGGCGGGAAAAAAGTAGTGTGTCAAATAGTTTGAGCCCCTGGAACGCCCCCAAGGACCCCTGGGAGTCCCCGGACCCCACTTTGCAAACCAACGCCTTACATAATTTAGTGCAAGATGCAGTAGTTTCTGCAAAACACCAGAGGGAGCGTCTTCAGTGGAGTGCATAATGTGTAGGTCATCCAAAGTTAAGTTCCAAGTTACATAATGTCCAGCAAGATGCATTTTACAAAAGTTGGCGGGAAAGAAGTATGTCAAATAGTTAGAACCAATGCCTTACATAATTTAGTGCAAGATTAAATAAGTTTCTGCAAAACACCAAAGGGAGCGTCTTCAATGGAGTGAATAATGTAGGTCATCAAAAGTTAGTAAAAATAATAGTAAATAATAAATAAATAAATACATAAAAAAGGTATGTAAAATGTTTTCAATCTTCTGCACTCTGTCAACTCCCCGTGACTGCATTGTGAATGCTGCTATTGTTTTACTTTATTTTTTTCCAGTTTGGAACAAACTGTTCAAATGAGAGAGATGTGCTTGTGTTAAATCCAGCAGACACCTCAAATCATGATCTTGTTCCCCGTGGGAGAGTAGACAACAAGTACAGTAGGCATCATTTCCCGAATCTCAAAAAAATTGGTTTGTAAGCCACTGACCGTGTCAGGACCCACACATTGATATATGTTGATGTCTCTGGCTACAACAAAGGTGGAAGTTCTACTATAAGTTCTACTACTTAGCCTACTACTATACAGTACAATCAAATTATAGTTGCACAAGAAATCATGCAAGCACAAATGATACAGGTATATAGGCTACTGTACAACAGAATCTCTCACAGAGTTTAATCACTTGAAGCCGAGCATCCATATTCTGGAACATTGCCCAGAAAAGGCCGACCTACAAGCTCACAGCGGTGTAGATGGGGATAGTACAGGGCTAACACAGGTCAAGTTAAGTCTAGAGAAGAGGTTCTCAAACTATTTCAAGGACCCCCATCTCAAAAATGTTTGTCATATGCCGGGACTTCCAGAAGCAACGATTTGAGTTAAAACGGTCAATTAAAAAAAACATAGGCTGTAAGATTTGCACACATTTTCACGATTAAAAAAAATAGCAGATCTGTATATCTGCTATTTTCCCCAATAGCCAAAGTACTGTATAAAATATGATTGAATTGGTCAAAATGATTGTGACGCTATATCAACTCTTTTGCTGGAGACTCATAGACACATTTTCATGATTTTGTTTTTTGATAATGTTTTGAAATTATTCTAAAAACGGAATATTTACCCATGACTCACAATGAATTGGATATCGACCCATCTGCCTATTTAATCAATAGCATTGTAGCTGGTACACTTATGTACGCGACCACAACATTAAAATCAGTCACATACTGAACTGAGTGTGTCTGTATTTGACCCTAATAGCAAACTCAGACAGACACAAATAGTATACTGTGACTGTGTAAATGAAGGAAATGCACACACACACACACAGACTGAACTTTGGCACACATGCATGCGTTTCCAACATGCACACACGCACTCCCGCCAATAACCTATACTTCTCCCGGTCACTGCACTGAGACGACTTTAGCGCGCACAGCCATGCACGCACGCACACGCACGCACGTGCGCACACACGCAGACACACGCACACACACTCTCTCTCCTCCCTCTGCTTGCCAGTATAGATATACTGTAGATCCATACATTGATATTTTTAACCACTTGTAGAAAGTCTTTTACTAACAAGTTTAACATTCAACATACACAACCCAACATACACACACATGCAGAGGGGAAAAAGTAGAGGGGAAAAAGAGCGGACCAAGCATAGGCCCCTGGGGGACCCTGGTCATGTGTAAATTATACTTAGTTTAACATATAGTAAGGCCTGCGTGGCTAAGCTATATGTATGCACTTAATTTAGGAGAGACTACCTCAACTGCTCTTGCTAATACAAACAACTTAGGAATTGTGAGTAATTCTCTATCCGGGGCGAAACCGAAAACGACCACACCATTTTTAAAATAACCATGTGTGCTATAGTACTACCAATAAAGCTGTATATTCTAAGTAAGAGTTACTAGCACTCACACTACCTGTTTAGGGTGTAGTCATTTTAAATAGAGCAATGTAATTTTCTGGTATTTCAATAGAGAATTATTCACAGTTCCTTGAGGCCCGGGTCATGCAGTATTAGCCCAGAACAAATGGGATTATTCTCTCCTAAATGTAACTGAAAATACATTTTCAGGTGGGTTGCCAAATGCCAATTTCCTCCAATCAGGAGAGATTTAGAAAAAAGAAAATCTGGTTACAAAAATTGGTCATCATCCCAACCTGAAAAATGCATTTCTTGTTAGTAAAGAGGTTGAGAGTTTTCAGGCCAAGGACCCCTTAGCCGAGAGAGAGACAAAGCAGGGACCCCCACTATAATTTCATTTTGAGAAAGCCTTCCATTACACTTGATAAGAGGCTTTCAAAGCTATAGCTCGTCATATTTAGCTGATTGTCCCATCAATGTGTGTTGACCAGGGGGTGGCAGTGGCTCATGATGGTAACGTGGGGTTTCCAGTTCGATCCTGGGTAACCAATAACCATAGATAATTAAAAAAAAATAGATGCCTCATTGGCCGCTGCAGTTCGTTGGAGCCATGTGTGTTGAAGGAGGGGCGGAACAATTTACACTGGGGGAGGAAGTACTCCGGAAGTGTGGAAGGGACGTCACGCTGCCACTCAAGTGACTACTGGTCAATCACAGCGCACCGTTTACGGGACTTATCATACCCGAACATGCGCGCTGTGATGCACGGGAAAATGTTGCCCCCCCCCTTGATCACATACGCTGCAGAGCCAGAAGGGTCATCTACCTTTATATGCCTATGTGGGTAACCCCAGAGTTAGTGTCGAAGTGTCCTTGAGCAATACTCTGAACCTCTAATTGCTCCCGATGTGCAGGTTGGTACCTTGCATGGTTTCCTCCGCCATAGATGTGTGAACGGTTGAATGTGATGCACAATCTATGTAAAGCGCCTTTGATAAAGGCGCTATATAAATGCACCATTTATTCACACACACACACACACACACACACACACACACACACACACACACACACACACACACACACACACACACACACACACACACACACACACACACACACACACACACACACACACACACACACACACACACACACACACACACACACACACAGGAATGAAAGGACAGAGCTGCCCCCTTGTCCCCACTGGGGCCCCATGTTTAAGAGGTTGTTATGCACCACTCTTGTATAACAACCATGGGTCCAAGCCATATCTACTGTGACCTAAGGATTATAGATAGTGATGCCAAAAGCAGCATGGCGCATGTATTTTCTACAATGTTCATTGAGGCATGTTCAAAATGGAATATAGTGCAGTGTGCACTATAGGCCTCTTTATCCAAAGCACTTTACAATGTGCATAACATTCACACACCGTCAGTAGAGGAAACCATGCAAGGCACCAGCCTGCTCATCACCATCTGCTCATCAGCAGCAATTAGGGCTCATCAGCAGCAATTAGGGCTCAAGGACCCTTCGATACAAAAGGATAACAAGAACAGTTCTAAAACGGATAGTCCCAATTCTTGGCTGGTTTCTGTTTAGTAGACATTATATAAAAAAACACAATAGATTAGCTCATCAATCACAGGTGCGTTATATATGTAGTTGTAGTTGTAGTTGTGACAAGCTCAGGCCGTGCAGGGCTGACTGAAGGGCTTCAGTTGGGCCTTGTAAAGAAAGCGTTTGCCATCCCAAACCATCTGTACTGGAGTGAGTCTTGGTCGCGATATACAGTACCAAAGCCAAAACCGTTTGTGCTCATAACCACATCCCGCTTCTTTAGCCAACGCGAAAGAGCCTCTTGCCTACAACAGGCCGCGACAGACGCGTGCCGTCTCAAGCGAATTTGAGCCACGAGAGGCAGCAGCGAGCGAGCAAGTCGCCGGGCCGAGCGTTGCGAAGTTCTATTGGGCCGACTCAGCGCTTACGTCCCGCTAGGCACAGAATTGTGTGTGTGTGTGAATTGTGTGTGTTTACAAATCAAAACATGATTTTGCACCAATTGCCACTCAAAGTGACAACTGGCCAATCACATCGCGTCCTTGCACAAGTGCACTGGCCAATCACAGCACTTCCTTGCACAAGCGTTATAGTCTTTGGGATGACTCTTCTAGTATAGTTTAGCATTTTACACGTGAAGTTCACAGATGTATCAGCTAAATCTGGAAAATATGACTTTCTATCGACTATCTTACGCTACAACATTTTGGAAAGATTTAAGAAAGATTACATTAGACTAGAACATAGTCTTTTAAAACTCTTTCCAAATCTTGTTAAAACTCTTGTAGTATATGGGAGGCATAGGTTAGCAGTTAGGTTTTGTTTCTCTATGTGCTTGTGTTGACATCTATAACATTAGCAGTGGCACACAGCCATATCTCAATGGACTGGAGGACTGGCTGAGTAAACAGGCACTACGAGTCTCTGAGGAAGTTGCTCTTCCTGGTTTGTGCTTAGTAACGGGAAGCCAGCAACTACTTCCTTGTAGAGGTTGTTCTTGTAGTGCATTACTATTATTAACAACTGCTAACCCTAACGTGTCTATATATGTTTTTCATGTTGCCATATTTGAACCCACAACCTGCGCGGTGGTTGGCAGGCACTTTACCACTGTGTCACTGTGGCATGAGAACCCATTTATCAGCTTCAATTTTGTTCCAGTTCCAATTTTGACTGCTCGCATTCAATTTCACTTCCCGATTGGATGAAATTGTTATCCCGACCTGAAGAGACATTCTTACAGAACAAACACTATAGCAATGATTAATTAGAATCAGAATATAGATACAGTATAGTTAACACTTAATAAAAAGGAGAAACTCGCGTGCACGCACATGCGCGCACACGCACACGCACACACACACACACACACACACACACACACACACACACACACACACACACACACACACACACACACACACACACACACACACACACACACACACACACACACACCTTATGTTGCAGCTCACATCCATGAAGCTCATTTCTCATCCACTCTCCTCACAGATCCCTCGCCTCACCCGGTGAGTCAGGGCTCATCGCCACATACCTCGCTAAACGTGGCTAAAACTCAGCTTTCACATTTACCATCAGCTCCAGGGGCCCCCAAACCCTGAGGGCTTCAACCCCCAACTTGGAGGCCCACATTTTCCTCTTCTCTAAGCTCAGTTTAAAATGTTCCCAATCTCTCCTCCTCCTTTCTTGTTCCCTCTCCCATCCACACACTTTTTTGGGGATGTTTAACATCTGGAGGTATGTCCCATAATAAGTCCTCACTGCTGCCTCTTTTCGGTTAAAGAGAGTTGGGCAACCCTTGATTGCCAAATCCCTGAGTATTAATTTAGATCCTAGAGGTACATTTTTACACTTTCAGTGTCAAATTACCACTCAGGAGCTGACTGTGTACTGACAGTCGCTTAAAGGTCATTATCCTCATTCATGCAGTCAGTCACTCAGTCATGCAATCACACACACTGACAGGCCCACACACGTTCGTATTACTATACTTCTGAGGACATCAGCATTTCAGGATATGCCAATGGCAATTATATGAATGCCATTTCTACAATTGTTTTGCCATTTTCAACCCCAACTCTGAAGCCAAAAATAGCCGATATATAAGCTCACATATGGGGTGATCAGCTATTTTCACACATGCACACACGCACGCACACATGCATGCACGCACGCACACACGCGCACATGCACACAGTTCAGGAGGACCAGATGCAAAACAGATGTGCCCCAGATGGAGATAAGGGAAAAAACACACCAGCTGATGCAAACCACATTTACACCTTACATCCACACACACACACACACACACACACACACACACACACACACACACACACACACACACACACACACACACACACACACACACACACACACACACACACACACACACACACACACACACACACACACACACACCACTACAAACATGTAGATCTGATTCTGACAGCAACATTTGATTTAGTTTTAGTATAGTCTAGTCATCTTAAATGTTTTAGTTTAAGTCTAGTTTCAGTTGACTAAAATATCAGAAGATTTGAGTCAACTAAATCTATAGTTGATTTATTTGGCAGGCCTTGATGGCATCATGATGCCTGATTTATATTTAGCTACATGACGAAAATAGCAGATCTATACCAAGTTACCAACAAAGCATAAAATGACTTGAATGACGCTGGATCTCCAGTAGTCCCTCCCTACCATTTTTTGTCTTGTTTTTATTTATTGACAAAATTCTCAATATATTTAGTCATAGCTTTAGTCATCATCATCATCATCATAGGTTCGTTTTTTCATCATAGTTTAGTCGATAAAAATGAACACTGCTACAAACCAATAGTGGTACTCAAAGTAAAAGTAACAATACCACAATATAAAATTACTAAGTAAAAGACCTGGACCCAAAATCTTACTTGAGTAAAAGTACAAATGTATTGCCGTCAAAATATAATATGTAGTCTTTATGAATGGCCCACTTAACATTTTCTTGAAAAATGTTTTAAAATATTTGTTAAACCTTTTCAAAGATCTGCCAATCTACAAACTATGGTCTGGGGGACCCCCAGGGGTCCTTGAGGGCGTTCCAGAGGGGCCCCAGGCTTGATAGTTAGGACCCAAATGTAACTCCAATGTACAGCTGGAACCAAATGGATTTGGATTAGTACCTTTTCAGAGTTATTCAGGTCTGTGGCCTAAAACTAAGGGTCCTTGAAATGAAAAACCATTGAGAACCTTTTGCACCTTATGTCTAACACATGTCTAACTCATACACATACGGTACCTACAGTACAGCTTAATTATAATACTGAATATACGGTACATGTAGGCTACATAATCTTAGATTTTATTTTTCAGCAGTTTTTCCTTTGTTCGCTCACTCACCTTTTTTCCCCTGACAAATACGTATAATGGAACTTGACCAAAAAAATACTTTTCCCCTCCCACTTCTTTACTGTCTGTAAAACTGGGATCTGACAATAACATTTCTCCTGATTCTGAACCACTGCCTTGCAGTGTCATGTGAGGTTTCATTTTTGACATTGAGCAATCCTCAAAGTCAGTGCCAGAGGCCACTCAGGAAGACCAAAACAAGCCCCCCCCCCCACCCCTCTCTCTCGCTCTCTCTCTCTCAGACACATATGTTGGGACGAAAAACAAAGGATCGATTTACACCAGCCGGACCCCGCCCTGCATGCCCCTCCCCCCCTCTCTCTGCCCACCCTCCAGAACACTCTGTGTAAAAACAGTATTTCAAAGAGCATAATGTCATAATCATGTCAGAGCTCGGGGTGGGTGCACTTTGAAAAGGAACAGGCTTTGAATTGATGGAGAAATGCACGTGGATGTGCCTGCACACACGCACGCACGCACGCACACGCACACGCACACACACACACACACACACGTTGGTATTACTAAATACTATACTAGTGAGGACATCAACATTTTAGGACGGCGGTTTAATGAATGCTATTTATAATTAAAAAATGCTATTTTTGAGTGGTGCAGTCACTCCATTACGGAGCTTTGTGTGTCCCTGGCTGGCTGTGTCCGAGTACGAAAATAGCGTTTGGTTGGTTTTCACAACCAAGTGTCACTGTTGCGCAGCGACACACACACGCACAGTATATATGATGATTTTGGGTGTGACAGTACACTACAGTGACAGTACAGTAGACCTACAGTAAAGTAGAGGGACCCCCTGGGGACCCCCACACGGTAACTCTGTAATTTCTCTACCGTTTCGGACACAGGGCGGTTTGCTGGAACCGGCCCGGCCCCCTGGGTGCGTTCCTGGGGGTCTGGATGTTCCGGGGACCCCCCGGGGACCCCCACATGGTAACTGTCATTTCTCTACCGTTTCGGATGCGGTGTGGCTCGCCGGAACCGCACCCAGGGCGCGTTCCTGTGGGTCTGGAAGTTCCGGGGACCCCCACACGGAGTTGCACCACTCACTTAACACGGGTGTGATTTTAACCCTAAAGCTACAATCCCGGCAATGTTCGGTGCACGACACAGACGCATAACTAAGCATAAATCAGGCATCATCAGACCACAACTACATGCTAAACCTAACCTCTAAATGTCTCACCCTAAGCTAAATCTTCTCTCAACTAGAGGCCTAACTCCCCAAACCACATAAAACAACCAGGATGTTGTTTCATGGACCAGGAAAATAGTCCTCACAGGCAGTATCTATTCATCAAACTCTACTTGTGTGGATATTTGGCCCTCACAAGTATAGTAATACAACGCACACGCACGCACGAAGGCCCCGTCACTGAGAGAAAGCTAATTTGAGACCCCCGATCCTGTGCGCTGCTGCACTGCCCCCCCCCCCCCCACCCCCGCTCGCTGAACGACATGAACCCCCATGAACCCCCCCCCCCAAAAAACAAACAAACAGTGAGGCAGGACCTCGCTGGGTACATTTCATCTTAAACCCGTTCACCCCAGACAATATCCAGCTGCACCCCGCGAGCTCCGTCCTGCCTGCCTGCCTGCCTCTCCCCCCCCCCCTCCCCCCCGACTACACCGCAACACGGAGCAGGCACCCCCCCTCCAAACTGCATACCTCCCTCTGCTCCCAGTCCACAGTCATATTACACCTCAACATCAGCAGCAACACGCAGCTCTCACGTATAGCGTTGCTGTCGGACAGAAACCTCAAACTTTTATGTGGGTTTTTTTCCCCTCGTAAATGAAGGCCCTACTCGATCACTCTACAGTGTCACGCAAAAGCATCAAAAGTTGCAGATCCACAAGCTGGAAACGCGGTGGGAAGCGGCGCGTTTCGAGCTTGTGGATCTGCTACTATTGATGCTTTTGAATTTGAATATTTACTTTCGTTCCTCCCGCACACCCCCGCCTGTGGCCATCACAGCTGGGTGAGCAGTCCAATGATCCAAGCACCGCCCATTTAGTGCGTGTGTGTGTGTGTGTGTGCGCGTGCGTGCGTGCGTGCGTGCTGTGTTGTGTATGCGCGCGCGCACATGTGTGTGTGTGTGTGTGGCCTCCATTTTTGGGTTCACTGATCTTTATTACTCCATGTAAACCACACCCCCCCGCCCCTCATATACTCTGACCCCAATCACACGCACGCACGCACGCACGCACGCACGCACGCACGCACGCACGCACGCACGCACACACAGACACACACACGAGCAAAACTGACCTCCCCAAATTCTACGACAAACCAACACAGCAAGGGAGAATGCAAACAGTGGGCTGGAGGCCATCTCTACTTCATGTATAATCAACATCAGGCCAGAAATCTGACTCCACATTTGCACACGCTGACCTCTATGGCGCTGACAATAGCCGATCTACAACATGACAACGTGTCACTGGGGTACAGACGCACAACTAAATCAATATACAGTATAGGCTGTCATATTTGTTTCCTTTCATTTTGTACTCTAGGGCAGCTGTAGTTGATTTTTGTTTGGTGTAGGCTAATAGCATAATTAGAGTTCAATTTCTCGCTCAGAATTGCCACATATCTTTTCATCCGTCTGCTTTTTTTTTGGTTTTCCGCCTGGTGCCTCTATGCCTGTCCTCTCCTCTCCTCATCCTCATAATTGGCTCTGGTGTGTCAGTCATTTATGGTCTGCATAAACAGCCTACAGTCTGCCACAAGCAGTGGGGGAAAGTAACCAAGTTCATTTACTCAATACTGTACTTAACTCTGTACTATGTAACTTTTTTGTATTACACCGTATTGTTATTTTGTCCATGTATTAACATACAATGTACATTATTATATTGGTATGTATGGCTGTATTTCTGGTTTGACACGACTGGTGGTTGATGATGTGGTAACGCCTGAAGATCCAAATTCAATTTCTCCCCTGAGCAAATGGTAAATGGTAAATGGTGCATTTATATAGTGCCTTTATCCAAGGCGCTTTACATAGATTGTGCATTACATTCACCCATTCACACACACATTCATACACCGATTGCAGCGGAAGCCATGCAAGGTACCAACCAGCACATCGGGAGCAATTTGGGGTTCAGTGTCTTGCCCCACACTTCAACATGTAGACAGGAGGATTCGAACCACCGACCCATGGATCATTGGACGACCTGCTCTACCTCCTGAGCCACAGCCGCCCTGAGCAAGCCATTAGCTCAGTGGTTACAAATTCAGCATCTGCGGCAGGAGACCCAGTTTCTCTCCTTTCTCCTTAAAATCTGTGTTTATCTCGCTGTCATCATATTATGAAAAACAACAGTGCATGACAATTCATTGATGACATGTCATTTCTTAAACATCTCTCTCTTTACCAGTTTCATTATGGAACAGGGCTAGAGCCGCCCTTGTGTATCGGTGTACTGCTTCCCAAGGGCCTGGACCCATTAGAGCACTGCTTCCCAAGGGCCTGGACCCATTTGTGTGTATCGGTACCGTTAGAGCACTGCTTCTCAAGGGCCTGGAGGTTAGAGCACTGCTTCTCAAGGGCCTGGAGGTTAGAGCACTGCTTCCCAAGGGCCTGGACCCATTTGTGGGTCGCATTTCACATATAGGGTCCCTTTATTTTTTGATCCTACATTTTGTTTTTGTTTAAAAAGTCGTGAAATTAGTCGATCTACATGCTTGTAGATGTGCTATTTTCACTAGTTTGGGTCTCAGAGAGACATCACATTTCTCTTTTGGGTCACGGGCTAGAATGTTTGGGAACCATTGGGTTAGAGCACATGCCTTCCGTGCGGATGACCGTGGGTTCGAACCCTGCTTGGGGTCGACTTCAGCAAGGGCATGTGGTCGAAACGGGTTCCTTAACGCCAAATCAAATGGGTTCAGATCGCCGCTGTAATGATTTAAAAGGGCGACCATTTCTAAGGCATCTAGAAGTCTACATATAATCCCTTTGGGTGGTGGGTGAAGATCCATTGCGAGTCGCAGGCGCGGAAAACACAACACATCAGTGATATGTTACCTTGCATTCTCAAGTTTATTACACACACACAGAGTAATATATACAGTAGGACAGTAGATCTATGACGTCCCTAGTAGATTAAGGAAACCATGATAAGAACAGAATGGAAGCAGGAAGCACGCTTACATCTCATTTCATATCGTACATACAGTGAGTCCCTCTACAGTAGTAGGCAATCATCATGTCATGGTTATCAATGTGCTTATGCAGCTAAATCACAACAGCCGCCTCGTCTCCTGAGGAGGCGCGTCTGAAGCCTGTCCTGGACCGGAGTCTCGAGAAGGGATAGATTATGTAACAGAGGCTGTTTTAGCTACGAATGGAAATAGATGTCATTCAAATGCCAGCACAAAAACACATTGATATACAGTAAATCTGCCTACAGTTACGAGGTGTATTTGTAATGTGGGTGAAGTAAGTGCCAGCTAGGAATGAACCACTCCACAACTGATCGCTGTGGTAATTCTTGTATAACAGGTTCCACATCATTAGTAGTGTAATACGCAGTCAGAATGGTATGTTATTACAAAGTGTAACGAAATGGCCATGTTTGGATAGAACGTCTCTACCTTCGTAGAGACACGCAGCTCTTTGTTGGGTGAAAGGGCGTATTCACAGGCCATGGGTGGTAGAATAGAGACAATGGACTTAATGACCACACAACGCGTAATGACGGCATGCTTATTAACGCGAAATGTTGGGATTAAGGTTCGGGTGTGCCAGAATAAATGTGTGCACACAGCCAAACACACACACACAGCCACAGACCCACACACACACACACACACACACACACACACACACACACACACACACACACACACACACAAACACATAAATTAAATCAGCCCCCCCCCCCCCCCCACACACACACACACACACACACAGGACAGGGATTAGGATCTTGAACAATAAGGACGGGCTGGTGATTGTAAACACTGGCGAGGCGTTATTGTTTGTTGATGATGACCCTTCAAACTTCACAATGTGTACAGACCTCTTGACACACAGATTAGCAGGGGATTAAGGACCCGGGGCAACATCTCACAAAAACACAGCATTGTAATAATCATGCAACGACAGGTCATTCCAATGAACCAAAACCATTACAGCAACCACCAGTACAAGTAATATAATACGTTCCATTGCAAAATGAGGCAGCTCTCATTTGAATAAAACGAATTCATGACTAGAAACAAAAGACCATTTTAGGTCTACTTATAGAGTTCGAAAATGTTCGCCTATAATGGCATGCCCAAAATAGGAATGCCGGGTTGAAAGTGCTTAACTTATGTCCCATGTGAAAATAGTGCCCTCTTAACAGACACATTCCGCAGTGCTGATGTCATTAGTAGTAGCCTACTCAGAGAACTGGCGAGAACTTCTGGGAACTCAGATTAGTAGTAGTAGTAGTAGCGTAATCCCTAGCTGGCTGTCATTGTCAGACTCGTGCACAAACACTACACAGTCGCCTCGTCTCTGTGGTTTGACCATTGACTATAAACTACAGTATAGGGCCGGCTGGGTGATAGGACTTCAAATCAATAGAGATTATATGAAACGTTTGCCTCGATTACAATTAATGTACGATTAGGCTACCTATATATAAAAAAATCACACCCGTGTGAACTGAGTGGTGTAAGGTCTTATATAGACTGATCAGCTGTGGTCTGACGTAATGTCTGACGTAATGAAATCACACCCGTGTGAACTGGGTGACCATAGCAACCGTGCTCATTTTTTGAGACAGACAGACAGACAGACAGACTAACAAAGCCAGTTGTAGGAGTGGTTTACACCACTCAAAAAGTGAAAATAGCTGAGCTATAGACACGTGTTGCAACATTTTTTGTGAGCCATCATTGTACATCCAAGTATGACACAGTTTTAAGAGGTTGATCAGACTAATCAATTTAGTAAAAACAAAGAAGAAAAAAGCCTACTACAGTACGGTACACACTACATGAGCATCATGTAGTTGCTTATTCATTGTGAAAATATATATACAGCAGAGAGTTCCTTCTCCATTATTATTATGGGGCGTCAATGAGTAATTTAAGAGACATTAAGGACTTCCCATAATTGTATAGTGACCATGTCCACGCCATGAACCCGTAATACGATTTGTAACCTTCGGCTCAAATGGCCTTGTGCATGCACGTTGGACGTGCAGACAAAGGACATGTGATGTACACAGTCGCTGATTCCATGTATATAAACAGCAGTTAACGCCAGCGTGTTTACCTGGAATTCACCTCCACAGGCCAGGGGCGCTGGCGCTGGCTCTGCAAACGAAACGGGGCCTCTCAGGTGACCATGATGTCACGCGTCAGTCATCCATCAGTAAGCCGGGAGCAAACCTGTAACCAAAGAGCTTTATGTCACAACGATCCCAAGACTGAGAACACCTGTCGCAACAGACTTAACGCCGATGAGCAGTCACAATAAGACAGAAATGTACAAATATATACATCAATGCACCAGTGTTGGTGTTTTTCGTTATGCAGCCTACTCGTTTGACAAGCCAAGCTGTCTCATCATGATTGAAGTTGCAATCCGGAATTTATTGTAATGAATAACAGGTTACAGTACATAAAACAAACAATATCACATATAGAATATGTATCAATATGTATCAACACACCTACTGGTTGACAAGTAGCGCTGCCTGGAACTCATAGGAGTAATGAGAGTTCCATCTTGAATCAGCGGTAGACATTTCTAATCATTTCTGAAATTGTGAAAATCCGATCTACATCGACACGTTTTGAGCTTGTAGATTGGCTATTTGAAATATAAAACAAAACAAAACACTTTGGTCTCTCACACAGAATACGACCACGGTTTGAATCCCGCGTACACAAAGTACAACTTACAGATTGCAACATTAGACACCGTCCAGAAGCAATCCACATAGTGATTTTTCATCGGGGTCCACCTTATTACCAATGCAGCTTGATGAGCTTGTTTGTTTTAATGCCATATGAATATAGCAAGTTACCACTGAGACACTGTAATAGAGCGGTTGACCAGTAGTAGTTGTCCCATGACCACACGATCACACCAATGTTTCACTAGTTGTCCCACCACTCCACCAGACCACACGATCACACCAATGTCTCACTAGTTGTCCCACCACTCCACCAGACCACACGATCACACCAATGTCTCACTATTGTCCCACCACTCCACACGATCACACCAATGTCTCACTAGTTGTCCCACCACTCCACCAGACCACACGATCACACCAATGTCTCACTATTGTCCCACCACTCCACACGATCACACCAATGTCTCACTAGTTGTCCCACCACTCCACCAGACCACACGATCACACCAATGTCTCACTAGTTGTCCCACCACTCCACCAGACCACACGATCACACCAATGTCTCACTAGTTGTCCCACCACTCCACCAGACCACACGATCACACCAATGTCTCACTAGTTGTCTCACCACTCCACCAGACCACACCAATGTCTCACTAGTTGTCTCACCACTCCACCAGACCACACGATCACACCAATGTCTCACTAATTGTAGTTATAGGCTACTGCATTAACATACTCTACCATACAGATTGGTAAAAATCATATTTTATTCACTCTAAAAAGTTAAATAGGTCAAAGAAGTTAATATAAGGTTAAGCCATCATATACTGTAGGCCTATGTTATATAATCTTCAGTAACGTTATGTAAGAATAACCTTTCTTAAGGTTAAGGTTAGGACACCGGTGACCCATGATGGATGTTCAGCCTCGCCTCTGGATGTTCTGTACATGAATTGCCCACCAAAAACTTTGAGCGAGAGAGAGCCGAGAAGCTATAGGTTGAAGTGAGCTATAGGCCCCTCCGCCCCCACTGCAACGTATACGGACAGTTGGAGGGGTGCCAAGACTGTGACGTGATGCATGCATCGGAATGTAGGTCACTTCGGGGGACTTCACCCACTTCTGCCTGAACTCAAAAGGGGCACAGTTTGAGTTGAGCAAGATTCCTTCTTCCTCTCCGCACAGGCTGGGGGGCCCCCCATTGCACTGCAATCAGTGGTGGATGAAGTACGTACTCACATTTTGTTCTTAAAAGTACACCGGTACACTGATACCATACCACCATGTAGAATAAAGACTGTTACAAATACAAGTTTGGTATTCAAAATTGAGTAAAAGTACAAAGGTATTCACATTCAAATGTGCTTAAGTACTGAAAGTAAAAGTACTCACTTCATTTCACAAGTTTAGAAAATAGCAGATCTACAAGCCCACAACACGTTGCATTGTGAGCTTGTAGATCGGCTATTTTCAAATAGCCTAAGTATGCATAGGCTGAAGTGGTTAATACATGCTATGTAATAAACTATAACCTTGTCAAATAATGAATAAAAAGTAAAAAAAAAAGAGTAAAAGAAATTGCCTCTGAGATGTAGTGGAGTAGAAGTCTGAGGTGCCAGTCAAAGATTGAAAATTGGAAACACACCAGTAAAGTTTAAAAAAACCAAAACTCAAATGTGTACTTAAGTACAGTACTTGAGTAAATGTAGTAATGTACTCACTTTACTTTATACCACTGAGCAAGATTCCTTCTTCCTCTCCACTCAGGCTGGGGGCCCCTGCACTGTAATAAAAAACAGTGTCAATTTAACTCAGTGTATGAATGGGAGGGGGACCAGGCGGGTCCATTTTTACAAAGGGGTTTAGCATTCCGTTTGGTTACGTTTTGAGTTAAAAGGACACTCTGGATTTTTACTGTGTGCGGAAAAATCCCAGGAACCACTGGCACTGTCGCATGCAATGCTACTGAGAAATGAGAACTGAGAACTGAGAAGAGCATTCCTTATGACTAATGGGTGCATTTCAACACTATTCCCAGAAATTCAGTGTACTTCCTTCATGAACACAACTTTTTAATGACAATGCAATTAAACAAAAGTTAATCAGTTAGGCCTATTATGACAGACATGGGCTCTTTTGGAGTGCATATATGTTGATTATTTACCAGGGCTCTAAAATAAATGCACACCTTTACAGGTCTGTATAACCATTTAATTACCACATGGGAGTTACATTAACATTGGCACCGCAATTTTACAGTGTAGATAATGGGATCCCAAGAATTAAAGACACATAATAAAATGCTGTGCACCAGGACTGAGGACAGGGATCCTTAAATGGAGAAAGGGGTAGAAGACTTCACTCACGTGTCTAGTAGAGGTTGTTGTTTTACCGCCCTGGCTCGATTCCAAGAACATTGGGATTGTTTTGATGGATACCACGTGATGTAGGACCCCCCCCCCCCCTCCTCCTCCTACCCCCTTCAGGTCCATAACAAACACGCTGTGTGTGTGTAAATCGCATAGAAGAAGGGGGACGGCTTTAGGTGGGTAGTGTCTCTACAACCTACGCTTACTACTTCAACGTGTGATATTGTTTTTCCAGACTGTCACCGAGTACGGATCGTCTCTTTTGGAGCTCTAAGTGCTTGTTTTTTCCTCAGAAAGCAGCAGAAGAAAAGCCAAAGTAGCCGAAAGAAAATTGAACAACCGTTTCCTCAGGACTGTACTACATTTGGTGTTTCCGACGCTAATGGTAAGAGACGTTTTAAAACATTATTATTCTATTTCAATGCTATTCGTTGTAATTGTGCCTGTAAGACATGAAAAGTCCATGCATCAGCCGATTAGCCTGGATTTTGGGGAGGTTAAAAATGCATATATTTTTAAATCAGAAACCAAGATTATTTATCTGTCTTTTGGTAGTAAATTCCTCATCTGGTTTTTGACAAGACGGGTCGCATGACTCGCATCTCATTGACCCAGATATTAGTCAATGCAGTGAACGGTAAAACGGTCACATTTGGACTGGAGTCGGACCACTTGTGTGTTGGAGATATACAATGTATTTCAATGTGTTTTATATGCAGTTTTAGTCGTTGTTCCATACTTTACGACAGTACAAACAGGGAGATATTGCATTTTTTGTAAAAAGTAAAACATGTGGAGTTGAAGGTGTTTTTCTCCCCCGAGTAGTGTCGTATCGGGGACACCGCTAGGGGGCGTAGATCAGCACAAAGCACCGACCGCGCCCACCTTTTCCACGTAAACAGCTTTCACTAGAACGGCATGGTTCTCAACATTAGGTTCGGGGTCCACCAGGGGTCCAAATGACCCTTTATACGGGTCAAATCCTCACCAACTTGTAACTCCGAGTGTGTGAATTACACTCGGAGTTACAATTGAAAAATGTGAGTAGCCTACTTGTTGTAACACAAACGAAAGGCAGGAACAGTCTCCAATGTCGCCCTTTTAAATATTGCTCTTGTTCAAAAGGAGCATATAGGCCGTTTTGGTGTTCACTGTTTAGGCACACAACACAACTTATATACCTGGTGATGATGAATAAAAAGCCCATTTAGGCTATTGCTCACATTGCCCTCTGCCTGTTGCAGGAAAGTGTGAGCTTTTATTAAATCCGGCTAGTTAAGTGATGGAATAATGAGTGCCATTCACAGTCCGTTACTAGTGACTCACTGTCTGCTCTGCATGGCAGTGGGCAGTCTGGGCACACCTTCCTTTTACTGGAGCAGATTCATGATGCCAGCCTGACGCTGTTGGCAGTGGTGGAGAAAAGTACTCACATGTTTTACTTGATTAAAAGTGTCAATACCGCAATGCAGAAGTACTCTGTTACGAGTAATAGTACAGGACTCTAAATGTACTTGAGTGAAGTCAGTGAACGTATACAAAAGTTTATTGGCATCAATCTAATTAAAGTACCTACAAGTAGAAAGTAGTAAAGTACTCATTATGCAGAATTGTCCATTTCACAAGTTTTCAAATGTATACAATCTGTATAATAAAAAAATCTTTAGAAAATGTGACACATCGTGAGCTTGTAGATAAGCTATTTTCAAATGGCTGAAAATGTATTATAGGGTTGAAGTAGTTAATGTATGTTGTTGTAATAATCAAGTAACTAAAGTTTCCAAAAAAGTACAATATTCGCCTCTGAGATGTAGTGAAGTATATCAAACAAAAGTACTTGAGTTAGTTACTTTACAGCCCTGGCCGTTGGTCAGGCGGGTGAAACGGCAGCGCAAGGAGGCAAAATGGGAAGGGGGGAAAACATTATGCAATGTAGACGTTGGTGAGGGTTCACACAGCAGCCAGCAGGGCAAGAAAAGGGAAGGCTATCCAGTCAAACAATAAGGGTGGCGGGGGACCTCCACTATAGTCTACACAGCATAAAGAGATCTGTCTGTGGGTTAGTAGAACTCGGATTCTACATCTCTAGTTAAGATAAACATGGAATTAAAAGAGAATTCATAACTTTCAATTGCAACTTCGTTAAAAAATAAAAGCAAGATTTTTACTTAAAAATACAAAGACATTTTTTTTGCTTCTTGGAGACTCCTGTGAGGTTAATAATTGTTCAATAAAGTGGATTCAGCTCTAAAACGAGCTAGCTAGGTGGTATTACAGTATTTAGGTAGCCAAAGGGTGCCAAACGTAATTAGGTGTCTATTTAGCTAATATGACACTTCATGATGCCAAGTAAATTACTGTTACTTTTGCAAATGGCTTTGCAAATACAGCCGTTTTTACAAGTGTTTATAATCAACAATTGGCTGTGGGCATGCATGGGTTTACACTGGCCCAACATTCCATGCTATGGTCTCTTTCTACAGTTGACCTTTTGCATTTGACCTCTGGTTGCCAGACACCAGAGCAGGTGGAGGATGGGGTTCAATGGGTCAGTCAGTGGTTCCCAACCTTACTTCCTTAGAGAGCAGAGAACAAACACACACACACACACACACACACACACACACACACACACACACACACACACACACACACACACACACACACACACACACACACACACACACACACACACACACACACACACACACACACACACACACACACACACACACACACACACACACACACACACACACGATTGAATTTTGGGTTAATTCAAAACAGACCGGTTGTAAACCAGGGTGCACATTGCAGGGTGCACGGGGCAGGGTCTATGGGTGAATACCGACAGGGATTTATTTGGTGTCGTTCTATTCTGTTAGTCATTCCCTGTAGTAATTACTCAGTGTGTTAGGCGGGGAACACATGTATCTGATCACATAAAAACGCCAATGAACAGGAGGTCAAAATGCCGTGGGCCAAACGTGTCGGCAACTATAGTAGAATTTGAGATAGTCATTGTGGGGAAAACGTTCCTGGTCCCTGCAAGATAAAGCTTTTTACACTTAGGAAAAGACTCGGGTTGGGGTTAGGTTAGGCTTAAAAATTTAGAGGTTACTCGTTTAGGGGTTTGGGTGCATGTGTGTACAGTAAGTGTGGCGTTTAAGCACTTAATTTGCCTTTGTGTGCACACATAATCCACGCCCATAAAACTGAGATCACGCCTCATTGAAACTCTGCAGGCCCTAAACAACACTAACACTAAACCAGTGGTTCTCAAAGTCCCCTTAAGACCCCAGCGGTTCCTAAGGGGGTTCCACAACTTGAAAGATTTAGAAAAATCCCAAAGAATGGGGGTCGGTCGTCGAATACATATCAATATGCAAGACCTTGACATGACAATGTTTGAGAACCAGACAGTGGATTAAACTTTGTGTGTGTGTGTGTGTGTGTGTGTACACAGGGAAATGGCGATGGCTTCTTCATCGACATCAACAGCTTCGGGTGTCAGACCGTCTGACCGTCTGACGGCTGAGCTGGCCGACCTGGGGGGCATCGAGGCCCTGAACCTGAAGGTGGGTCCGGTGCGGAGGAACCTGTTTGGCCCGGTGGACCACCGGCAGCTCCAGCAGGACTTCCAGAGGATGCTCAGCATAAACGTGGAGGTAAGGCCTGTCATGATTATTACATAATGACTCATTATTATTTGAGATTATCACAATAATTTAGTTTCCATCCATCTGTATGAATTAATCAGTTGAAAAATAGCGGATCCATTTGTTTGAACGTTCTATGTGTACAAGTATAAAATTATTAAAGTCATGGCCTGTTTTGCCCATATAGTGCATTATTTATTATAATTATATATATATATATATATATATATATATATATATATATATATATATATATATATATATTTGTACCAGTCATAAAAACACAATGAATTGTTAATTGCAATCATTTGTTCGACAATATTAATGGCCGACGGTCATTCCTCCCTGCGTCAGGTAGCCACCAAGCGCTGGAGCTTCGACTTCGAGGGTGACCGGCCCACGCCGGGGTCCGCCGTGCAATGGGAGGTGCTACGTTGCCAGGACGTGCCGGCGTTCTTCCGCAGCTGCACGGTGAGACACAGGGCCGTGGTGGGTGTTGGCCTTGACAGGAAGGCTGTCCTAAGGCGGTCCGTGTCACCCGCGTCGCCGGCGCCATCCTCATCCGACGAGGGCTCCCCGGGGTCCAGCAGCAGCTCAGCCGGGTCGGGCGACGAATACCTGGAGTTGGCCACCAGGAGGTGCTACAGACTTCAGAGGACGATCAAACGCAAGCAGGCCAACATCACAGGTCAGTCAGTTTCAATGGTACAACGAATAGCTTGACGATTCTCCATTTTGTGCCATTCTCGAAAAATGTCGGAACCGTTTTGAAATTCTTTGCGCTAACACCTGCCCTCTTGTGGTCCTTTGCAGATTTCTTCAGGGTGAAGAAGCGGAGGCTCCTACATTATAAAGGCTCTTCTCGACAATAGAGGAGACCTGAGAACTGACCCACTCAGTGGCAACACAACTCCTCTGCAAAAGCCACCGAAGTCTCCTATCCTCTGTATGTAGCAAGTACTGACTGTCCAAAACCTCAATTAACGCAGGCTTAAAAGCTCCTCCAACAACAACAGATACCTTGTTTTTGTTCTTCTCAGCACATGGAAGCTACCATTCTCCCAAGTCCACCAGGCTTGGATTCCGTTTCTGTATATATAGTTTATACACATTTTTTCTAGCTTGTAATGTTTTTAAAACTTGTTTTGTTCAATTATACTGTGAAATTATTTGAGTGCACTCTGTCAGAGAATGACCATGATTAGGCTCAAGGTCTAGAAAGGTTCATTCTCAGGTGCAGGCCTTGGCTGTTATTTTCTCTTAGGGTTCATGTGACATTTTTTTTACATAAATTATAAACCGCTTCCTCTAAGTGGACAATAGGGACTTCTAAAGTAAATTCTTAATAATGTAATTTTGACAAAGGTTTATTTATTTACCTTTCGCGATCCTAGGTCGTAAAAAAGTAACAAATTGCAACAAAACGAAAGCCAAAAAACAACAAATGCATAAAACGAAGATAAGGTCATTCTTGAAACCTGTGCCATTGCCTTTAAATTATGCATTAGGTAAACAAAACAGCTAGACAAGGCAAGAGTACCCATTATGGGCGACAATCCACTCCAGACCGTTGCCACTTTGTCTTTCTTCCATCTTAAACCATTGACTTCTCTGTCCGAAATAATCAAAACGATCATTTAGAAAGCAAAAAATTATACCTTGTGCCTAACCTGTATTTTATTATCGATCTTGCTTTGTATCACTTGCATAGTGGGTTGTAAAAATCTAGGATTTTGCTGTTGTGGTTAACAGACCAGAGATTACCTTATGTGCGTGTATTTTTGTCAGCTTGATGGGTTTTAACAATGTAGCATCTTCTACTTTTCTCTTTGCAAATCTGTAGGACTTTGAACACGCCTCTTTTCTCTATGAAGGGAATGTAGCATTGACAGTTGTAAGGAGTGGATATTATGTTGTTTTCACTGAGGTGAAATGTGTCATGTTTCTACCGCTGTGCAGTAGTATGGATGGGACGCATGTGTGTTGTACATATTTACATGTACGTATATCAGTGTGGTGCGTTTGCCTGTGTGTGTGTGTGTGTGTGTGTGTGTGTGGGTGTCACTCGTTTTAAATTACCCTTTATGGCAGCTGAGATGATTTGAACCAAAGAGGAATATTACTACGCCATTTAACCACTTAAGCCCTATATACTTGTCGAACGACAATGGTAAAAATGTCTTTTCTTTATGTGCCCACAATAGGGAGGCTATAGGGTTAAAGTGGTTAAACACCAATGCATCATCGACAAGTTCTTCTTTGACTGTGGTGGGTCACAGAGCTCATAAAAACACCCTCGTCTTCAAATCCATCTAATGGTAAACACTCTCACTAAAATCGGTTCAACGCAGACTGGAGTGACTTTTGATATTCGTTTGTACTGAGCCATTACCTACTCAAGAAGCGGAGGGAAACGTTAATTTCTTTAGAGTTATTTGGATAAATAGCCATAATCTGGATTAACATCTACCTCATTCAAGTGATTTGTCAAAAAGAAGTTATTGGACAAATCACATGAATAAGTAAAGAAAAAAGAACAATAGGATCTAAAGTCAAACTGAAACCGAGCAATCTTTTCCCCCGCAAGAGTCCATTTGAGTTTGATTTGTACACTCAGAGTTACAAATAGATACATTAACAGCGGATTTCTTTTCAGTTCAGCCTAATAAACCGGATTATGGTGGGTAATTTTACTTGTCGGTGAATCTCGAACATGCAGAGATTATTTTGTAGACATTCAGTGAGGTTTTATGCTCCAGAAATGACACGTGTGTATTTGTTCCTGTGTGTGTGTGTCTGTCGTGTGTCTCTTCTCAGCGTGTTCAAAACAAAAACTTTAAAAGTATATTAACTTATTTTGTATTTCCATTTGTTCAGAGGGATATAATTACAAATGCCCTATTTTTGATATAACTAACTGATGTTTGTTTTGTAATATATGTTTTGCACTACATTTTTGACAAGATAATTATGATACTCATGGTGTTTATGTACACATATTAGGCAGTGTTTGAGAAAACTTGCTTTCCCTGTCATTGGCTGGGGCACAGCCTGTATAGTAGTCTATGGGTTAACATAGATCATATATCTGGTGGTCAAAAACAGACAGTTGTACATTTCCATAAAACATAACTTTATAGCTACTAGGTTGTCATTTTCACACCTTGCGCCCATCAGTGCCCCCCCATGACCCCCAAAACAAACATTAGCTTTCCTAATTGACCTATCCAGGTTCAATTATAGCATTCCTATGGCCAATTATATGCTTGAATGCATAGTAATCTCAGTATAGACAGTTTGTGATACTTTTATAGTAATTCATATTGGCCCATGTATCTTTTTTTAGACATGCAATGATGAGATGATGTAATTGTATGGGAACACTTCAACAGAATCAAATCCATTTTGATTGGGTTTTATCTGTATAAAACAAAATACAATTTGTTGTGCACTGTTGACTTTGGTATAATTTGGTTGTGCACAGTGTTCAAAATGTTAATAAATGGCATTGAAAAAAACATCAGTTTTGGTATAATAATTGGCTGTTAGAATCTCAGTAACTCTGAAAATAGCATTAAGAGCACCACCTACTGGTCATAAAGTAACACTACATCTCATCTACAATGTGGCTTCTCATGTGACTTCATGTGTAAGTAAGTACATTTTATTTATAAAGCACCTTTCAAAACATTGTTACAAAGTGCTGTACAGTGACAAAGGTTCTCAAAGTAGGGTCCTTGAGACCAACCACTTTAACACCATTTTCTAGGAACCTCGACATGAAAACCACCGCTTAAAAGAGACCCCTTTTCACATACAGTATGGACTGCAATTGGTAGTGCTGCTAGGCTAGAGTGTCAGGGCTTACTTTTATAATCTATTACTGGTATATTTCTGGCAATGACATGCTAATATACCGGTATGTACACTAACCATTCCACATAAGTCTGTTTGACACTGGTCTATTTGGCATTTAAACTACATGTGAGTGAAGTGGAGAAAAGATTATCATGATTATGACATAAGCTAAGGTTCTCTTTTACAGGCTAAGCTACAATATCCCTTACAGATTTGTCTGAACCCGTGATTCTCAACACAACTTTGATATTAGCTCTTTTATAGCTGTGCCAGTTTGACTGTGTATACGTTTTTTTGTTTTTGGCTTTTGTGCCTTGATTGATAGTTAGTGAAGACAGACAGGAAAGAAGGAGAGAGAGAGAAGGGGAGAGACATGCAGCAAAGGTCGTCATGAACGGGACTCGAACATGCGACACGCTGTCAGGCTAGAGCCTATATGTGGCATGCGCCTGGACCACTAGGCCAGCGGGCGCCAGTATGTTTAGCTTTATACACAATATCTATCGTTTGAAATGAATATAGCACAGCTACAAGCTCACATGTCACATCGCAACATGTTGTGAGCTCGTAGATCTGCTATTTTTGCTATTAATACAAATAAATAGTTTTTATTGAATACATTTCATTTATTTTGTCCCCAAATCTTTTGGGGCATTATGTTTTATAATCAATTATATTGATTAGTCCGATTAACTGTTGCACCTGTAAGGCAGACAAAGTAAAAGTGTGTGTTTTTTAGCACTTGTGTTCCCAATTAGCGAAAATAGAGGATCTACAAGCTTAGCTCATAATGACTCACAGTATCGGTTCTAGTTATTATTCTTATAGCTCTTTTCTCTAGGCCTGATAAAACCAATATAATAACCATCATAATAAACAATAATAATTTCAGGCATTTTCTTTATATTATTTCCATCAATTATTACACCCAAAAAAATATTTTCATACATTGATATAGAAAGATTCTATATCAATATAATTAATTGTAGGTTCATAATACATTTTCCTTTTGCCAACTATCAAACTTAGTTTTACTTAAATATATTGATCAAACCACTATCAAACCATCTTTAGAATAGTCAATTAAAGCTTTGGACCAAGTACAGAACCTTATTGCGGAACCCCATATTTTACATTAGCTAAATCTTTAGATTATGCTGCCTTCAAACATTAGAAATACACAAAACAAAAGCGACAGAGGCATTGACAGTCACATTATTATTGCATCATCAATATGTGAAAATAATTTGGATTATTTTGAGACCGATCCGATACGGCATTTTTATGGCCGATATTGCCGATTTCGATATGCTACCAGTACAGATTATATCATACATCCCTAATATGGTTATATGCAGTGCCCGCCGCCGAGTAGTTTATTTTTGTGTACATTAGGTAATAACAAATGACACATGACATCATCACAATGACGTCACAACATTGTCATCACAACCACGTAAATGTCTTATAAAGTATTGTCAAATAAAAACAATGACATTTTGCATCAATCCCCAGGATAAGAGAACATTTGAGTTGAATATTGGTGCTCATAAGCTTCAATTCAAAGGTAAACGTAAATCACAGCCATGTCCCTGCTAAGCTTCAAGTCTGCGGACGAATTAAGCCACCTGCTTGACGACTACGGCATAAAACATGGCCCTGTGGTCGACAGCACCAGAAGTCTGTATGAAAAGAAGCTGAGAGAAGCCATGACCAACGAGAAAGAAGCCACACCAAGCCCTGATTGTAAAGCCTACTGCAGAGAAGAGGATGTCACCGATGTCGCACATAGGCTACAGGTCAGAAATGACGGACTGGGAAACGGACCGTGCATGAGGAACGTGTGCCACTACGATACACCACCGTCCACAAGCAGGCGCGTCTCCTCTACTGCGCCACCAAGGTCTAGTGGGTGCGCTAAAAAGGACGCAGCACAATCATCTAGCCCGGTCCCCAGGTGGGTTAACTTCCTGGTCTTCATAGCACTGGCGGTTTTTCTCTACTATTTGATCTCCGAATTAAGTTCCTCATGGTTAGAGTTACAGTAATCCATAAACATCATTGCTGGAAGTGAAGGCCCCTCTAAACTAAAGGTGGTGCTGCGTGGCTGGACCGCCACATAGGCCCGTGATAATGTGTCAGCTCCTTTCCAATCCATGGTGGGCAAGTAAAAACACACACTTTGCTCCGGAGACTTCAGTTGTATGAGGCCCTTCCTGGACTTTGTTGAAGCCCAGCAAGAGGGGATGAGATTAGCTCTCCAGAGAGAAGCCACACACATTGCTGCTTCCTGGTTTCTATTTGCTGTTCAGTGCCCGTCTCCTGTATCTGGCAATTTCCACAAACGCATGCAATAAAACTGGTTTTCAAAGTGAGGTCCAGGAGCTGTTTCCATTTAAATGATGGTTAGGAACCAATGGACCATTACAGTTGTGGGGGTCCGTGGTCTAATACCACGGGGGTCGTTTGAAGACTTGCTCTAAAACCTGCTGTACAAAAGTGTCTTTGTATGTGCGAGTGTGTCCAGGGCTAATCTTGCCAAACCACTGGACTGATCAGCTCCAAAGTTCTTGTGCAAGCTGCAAATATACCGTGACACATAGGTATGTTATGTGTGGAAAGGTGCAAGTCAGTGATTCTCAAAGGGTCCTCGCCTATGTCATTATGGGCAAACATAGAAAAGAAACTTTGATTTTCCCCAAAAAATACTTGTCCTCCACAAATGCAAGCAGAAATGTCACAAAACTTGACAGCTGTCCCAGGTGTTTACATCACAAACGTAGCATTCCAATATACATGGAGACAACTGGGAAATGCATTTTTAGGCCTGAATTACGTGAATATTTCTTAGTTATTTCACCAACAAAGTTTGTAACAATTATGCCTATTGACAAACAAATATGCGCAAAATAAAATTATACTACTGGGGTAGAAACACGCAATAGCATGAGGATATAGGCGATTTGACCAGTCGAAGAGATGATCAAGCAAAAAAAAAAACTAAAAAAAACGACATTATTTTAGGAAGGTGGCGATATGTTTATTATATATCAATAAAGAGGTCAACCTGCAACATAAGATTATTGTTGAAGGGCTAAACCTCTGCCTTAACCGAGTGCAGCACAAATAGTGTTTGGAACAAATTATTATGAATGTACATACATATATGTGGTCTGTGTGTTGTGTGTGCATGTGTCCGTTTGTCTGGAGATAAACCGACAGATTTCTTGTGCACCGCACAAGGAGTTTTTTTTCCCCAAACAGTTTTATAGTTTTAACTATAAAATTAACTAACATTTTATAATGGATGGAAGTAAAAGCGGTCCTGAAGCTGTGGCCAAATTTGGTGACGTCATCATTGATAAGTCATATAGAACAGGGGTTCTCGAAGTGAAATGAGTTAATGTAGCATCAACCCCCATTTTATTTACTTTACACTTAAATACATATTCAGAGACTGCAAAAGGTAGTGAACATGTTTAAAAGATTTGTGTAAAATTGGTGTGGCAAATGCATTAAAACAGATTTAACGAGACATGGTATCATTTAGTGCCTTAATGGCAGGAATGAAGGCATTTTTAAAGATTAGCTTTAGATACTTTGTACCGTCTACCAGAGGGAAGTAGTTCGAACTCCCTGCAGAGTGGATGAGAGGGGTCATTTGCCATCTTGACAGCTTTTTTCCGAAGTACTTCCTTGTAGATACAACTTAATTGTTTCTGTCGCTTCCCAATATTTGAGGCTAGGTTCACTATTCGCTGCAGATTGTCAGGATTACCTCTATCAGTTTCTTATAGACTGTTTCCATAATATGCTTGCTCACTCTAATAGAAAGTTATAAATTGACCCGTCCCTTACAGTGTAGATTGGGGTCCCAGAGATTAAGAGAAATGGTAGCAAGTGGTGGTCTGGGGACTAATCCATGTCAAACTAGGGGCTCCTGAAATGAGCACCCCTCAAAAAGGTTGAAAACCGCTACATTAGGGCATTGAGCATTAAGTTCAAGTCAATCAATTCCTACTGTACAACCAATGTCTTTACGAATCATGCAAATAAATGCAGAAACATGGATGCATTAATCCAACCAAAGGCATCGACGGTCACGCTTGAACACCTCCGCACCCAATCCGATTTGAAGAATGTGGGGTGGAGGTGCTGGGAGTGTGAATGCAAAGAACACCCACACTGCCCACAGTATCCGAGATTGGCTGCCCACAGACACAGACACAAACTAGAAAAAGTGCCCTTCTGGGCACAGGTCTCCACCAGGAGGATAGGACTGTGTGAGATGTTTGGCAAAATGTTTAGGAGAACATGTTTGCCTTTGATGGCAATTGGATGATTTGAGGCATTTTGTTCCAAAAATGTGTTTTGCAAAAATCCACCTGTTGGTGGCGCTATAACAGGCCAATGTGAAAAGGGTGGGATATATTCCTCAGCCCAGTAAGAAAATTTGTGAAAGATTTCACGTAAATTGCATGCTGCGTTCATGATTTGAGGCTTTTGTTCAAAACGGGGCAATCTTGCAAACTGTGAAAGCCAATTATAGCCAAATAGGATGGAATATGAAATATCGGACAGATCCGACTTGAGCACATGACCATAGTGATACTGTGTAACGATTTGTGAGATTTTTGGACAGAATCTGGAGGAGTAATATAAAAAAATGTGTTTTACAAAAGTCGGCCTCCTGGTGGCGCTATAAAAGGCAGATGCGGAAAATGCAGGTCAAAGGTTTGTCCTTGGCCTCTAGGGAGTGTGCATGCAACGTTTCACGCAGATCGGTGCAGTTTTAGGTAAAACATGTGAAAAGCTGCCTCATGGTGGCGCTATAACAGGCCGTTCTGGAAAATGCGGGGCAGAGGTTCATCGTTGGCATCCAGGGAGTGTGTGTGCAAAGTTTGGCATCGACCGGGTTAACGGTGCCGGAGATTAGCTGTACACAGACGGACGGAAGGAAGGACGGACGGACGGACACACACACGGACGGAGTGCAAAACATACTCTCTCCCCATGCCTTTGGCCTGTCTCTCCCCATGCCTTTGGCCTGGTGGAGACAACCAGTGGGCGGAAACAATCCCCCTGACCATTACAGTGATGCAGGCAAATGAAGGGGGTCACCAACTTCTTTGTTATGTGGTGCATATACAACAGTGAAAGTTAAAACCAGATTCTCGGGATGAAAGAAAAACATCAGTGGAGAAAAAAAGAGGAGCACACTGGAGAGGACAGGGTCATTTAGGGTCGTTTGTCCAGTTTGTTTGAGTGTTGAATGAGTGGATACTGTACTGAGTGTATAAGCCTTCTACCGTTTTGTGTCTCATCCATTTGGCGTTACAGATGTACTTAGTATTCAATATTCAGTGTTTGCACTTAATCTTCTATTCAGTTATTTTATGTACATATATATTCTCAATACCACGGGTGTCAATGTGGGGTCTGGGCCGAGGACCACCAGGGGTCAAAATGGACCTGAACGGGAGTGTACAAATGGGTCAAATTCAAAAAGGTTGAGAACCACTGCTTTACACCTGTGAAGGTTAGATTTATTGAAATTCAATCTCAATCCATGGCCGTCTAAATGTTATATATGCGTGCTTTCAAACGGGCGTCCCTATTTTGGAAACGTCATTAGAGACCAACGTTTTCAAAAGTATTATTATTATTTTCAAAATAGCAAGGTCTATAAGCTCACGTCTCATCATGACTTGACATTGAACTTATAGCTTTGTATGTGGGCACTTTGTCACCTTTTATAGTTTTCTGAAATGACATGAGATGGGTTTCTAAGAGACTACACAACCACCAACATCATTTCTATACTGGAACCCCAATCTACACTCATTTAACAGAGTGTAGAAATGGAACCAAATGGACCCCCGTTCCATTTATACACTCAAGAGTTATAGACCCAGGAAGGGTCCATTTGGACTCCCGGTGGTCCGCAGACCCAACGTTGAAAAACACTGCTCTAGAAAAACGTTTCCACTTTTAGCTGCCATCTCACACAAGGCTTTGTATGCCAGGCTCGAGACCAAAACCCAAGACAACAACACAATACATGAAGTGTAGGTACAAATACGACAGGTAGAAGGAAATCCACCGTCTGGCCGTCTTCCTCTTCCTCTTCGTGGTCATTTTGGGATCGAATGCCGTGTGGTCAGACAGCTTGGCCTTCTTCTTGACGGCGATGGCCTGGGATAATAAACCGGGTCTGAGGCCGGCCACCGAGCGGCGCGAGTGGCACGCCTCACACTGTAGGACGTCCAGGGCGGCGACGGCGTCGTCCTTCTTGAGGACGGTGTTGGGGGAGAGACAGGCGCGACACTCCACATATTCCTTGAAGTAGCTCCGCAGCACTTGCTCGATGTGCTTCAGCTGAAGCAGTCTTCCTTTGAACACGAGCTTGTTACTGCCGTCTATGGAGCCGCTCAAGCTCAGCTCGGCGGAGAGGAACATCAGCACGTGCTTGGGCTGGCGGCGCAGCAGTCTGCAGATGTCTGTGAAGTTCACCACGGCCGTTTTCTTCCTGGCGCTCACTCGCACCACCTGAGGCCTTACGCCCAGGTCGTCGTACGCGTCTCCTCCCTCCGATTCTACCCACTGGAAGGGCTCCTCAGGTTTCTTGCTCTTGGACATGTTTTCGAAAACCATCTAGCCTGCTGACATGAGTGACATGACATGACAGAGAATAGCCTGATTGATTGTGAGAAGCCTGATCAGTTACTGTTTAAGTACCCAGTCTGTCCACAGAGGCGTGACGTATTCTAAGCTTCTCAGCCAATCCCAATCACGAGGCTAGTCGTCCATGTAAGCGTATGTCCGCGTGGCTGTCTGTCTGGAGCAAATTTTCCAGTTTGTGTGTGATCCCTGACTGTCAGTAGGCCAACTTAGTACCTTTAAGATTGTGTCCAGGTAGCTCAGTCAAGCACTTTAGTGGTTTAGGGTTCAATCCCGGGCATTGCACCGCCCGTATATGGGCTTAATATCCCTGATGATGTCATAGTGATGTCACGAGAACTAGGCACAATATATGCCTAGGCAAGTTAAGTACGATGAGTCGGACATGTTGGGAGGAAAAAAGAAAGGTATAGATTTCCACGGGAAATCTGGGGAGGCTGTAACGAAGACTCATCTCCATTCATATTATCAGATCTGGGAGAGTTGATACTGGATATTTAGTCTCCATACATGGGGATATCCGACTAGCACGTTGGGATATAAGACATATACGACTAGCACGTATCCGAACCACCTAAGGTGGCTCCTTTCCAGGCGAAGAAGCAGCGACTCTACTCCGAGTCTTTGTCCTCCATTGTGGGTTAGGTGTCAAAAAACGCAAAGTTTCATAGTCTGCGACCTTTGGTCGAAATTACACTTATTACACTATTTCACTTATTACACTATTGCACTTATTACGCTTACCGGTATTACACTCTTTACAGTATTACTTATTGTGATAGCATAAGTGGTATACCGTTTTTGAAAAAGTGGTATACCACATTGAAATATGTAATAGTAAATGTAATATGTAAAAGAAAATATGAAATAAAATATACTAACTCAGGGATTCAAAGCAAAATCAAATCTCACAACTGAAATTGTGAGATTCACAGGGATTAGAAAAAGTGCTGTGTTTCCTGAACAATATAAAATTACAGCCAAGAAGTTGAACTGCACATTCAAAGACGTTAAAGAATGCTTCTGAACATCAATTTACAATTAAGCAATAGAACATACATTTAATTCTTAGTTTGACCCATTCTAAGAACTCTTTAATCTTATAAAAACGACTGAAATCCAGTGCAAGATTCGTTTGATGCTTCGGTATCATGGTTTGGGCGAACATTGACGACATCTTCTGGTGAAGGATAAGGTAGATAGAGTAACAACGATCACACAGACAACCTGAATGTAAATTGAGATTCAATGGCCTCTCCAGATTACCCCCATGAAATTAATCTGTAATTTTGCCTCTCCCAAAACCCCCAAATTAATGTAACACACAACGAGACACTACATACAGTCCTGCCAAGCTGTTGCAAAGCTGAAATCCCAAATTCAGACGGAACATCATCCTCTTGAGAATGAGAATGTGTGCAGGACAACACCAGCAAGGAGGGTTTTGGCAATTATTTGGACATTACCGATTGTTGAGCTGATGTCGCAGATAGCCAAGCTCTTGTAGATGACCCACTTCGCTTCCACGGACCCACATCTAAAATAAACAGGTTTGCGTTTCGATGGAGAGGCTACCTCATACGACTCCAGCTAAGCTCTGAACAGGTCATGGTGGGTCTCTGGCTCATCTGTCTTGACAGTTTTCTGGAACACGTGACTCTTCCCTGTGAACACACCTTTTGCAAGGAGTGAACAGCTGCACAGTGCACAAGCCTTATGGGCTGCACCCTCAACCACAATTAAACTTTAATACACATTTTAACAGTCCGATTTTACGCTCTACAACTAACCCACCATGATGCACGTTGAAGGCTCTACTATATAGCACAGATTACCAATGTCAAAAGAGTGAAATTAGAGAACTCAGTTTCCCGAATGAGTACTAAATGTTCAATCTGGGATTTGAATGCATACTAGTTTTACAGTAGAATATGCTAGCACATGATCTGCAGTGGCTGGAGGCGGTCTCCACCACACACTCCTGTTGGGGAGACCACACCACACCACCCGGCGTAGTTGAATAAACATCTTTTCCGCCTGGATTCCTTGGATCATGACACAATGTATAGGCCCTGCTTGTGCAAGATAAAATGTTCCGTCATTGTGCGTTTTCTTCAAAACACATGTTGCTACTACGCCTACACAATTAGGTACACATTAACTCTGGGGTCAGATCCCATTCCAATTGACTCTCCCTGGCTTCCAAACTTAGAGGGCCCTAGGTAGGTGACCAGGCCTGGGGGAGACCTGTGCTTTGAGGAGCCCAATGTCTTCTTAAATCATGCTCAAAACATGCAAGCTCACACTGTTCTGAAGGGAAACTCAGTCAGCTTCAAACAAAACTCACTAAAGACAAAATGCTGTATTTTAGCATTAACAGTGCACTACGTTTGCACTTTTGGCCATTGCTAAACAAAGAACATGCATTAACGGGTCCAACAATTAATCTAACAAGTTAATTTTATCTATTTGTTTTAATCTATATAATTTAATGAAATAATCAATAATCTATCGCTTATTTGGGATGTAATCATAGATGAAAAGAAAAAATCACACCCGTGTGAACTGAGTGGTGCAGTGACGTCACACACTAACCATAGCAACCGTGCTCATCTGTACGTGGCCCCACGTACAGGTACACACATACACAGGTACAAACAAAGCTGGTTGTTGGAGTGGTTTGCACCACTCAAAAAAATACATAGTGAAAATAGCTGATCTACAAGCTTACAACGCACATGTTGATCCGCTATTTTCACCATTAGATAACACGGTTGTACGACAACACTTTTAAGTGGTTCATCAATCAGTTGGTATATAAAGAATCACTCGTGAGGGGCGACTGGTAATGTATGTTTAAAGTGCTCTAAACAAACAAAAGGTCCAAAGACTTTGCAGCAATATGATGTAATTTCAAAAGCCAGACATTGGAGAGGATAGTGCCCCTCAAAAAACAATAAAACATGCTTCTTAATTATTCAATTAATTGATTCAAAAGTAATTCAATGAAATAATCACGAAGAATAGCACAAGAATAGTGTAAATAGCATCCCTAATGAAGTCATTAAGGACCAAGTAATGTGCAACAGCATTCCATGGATTTTCTTTATTAGGGCTAAAATATTATATATATATATATATATATATTCACATATATATTCCCCAACACTGGCACAGCTGAAAAAGCTGAAAAGAAAACCTACCAACTTCTGCTTGTACAGTTTAAAAAAATGTTGTGGCGCAAGACATTTTGAGAGGGACTGAAAAAGTCTCCTTGTTTTGGTATGTGTGCATCAGAGATATTGAAGAGAGTTGCGTCATCTCCATTCACGTCATCGGGCCAGGCCTTCTACACACACACACACACACACGCACACGCACACGCACACGCACACGCACACACACCTATTGGCGAATAGTGACAAAGCCCTGAACCAGAAGTTTACGGAATGCACTGGAGTTTATGGGCATCTATTTGAGTTACATGAACCATGTGACTGGCGCTGTTTTCTGCCCCCCTCAATGGCACAACTCTCAATATAAGGAAGGCCCTTATGTGCATTAATCGATACACACGTAGTGTGTTTGTTCAGTTAAATAAGTAATTGTGCCCCATCTGTGTACTCAAGTTGTAGTGCAACGAAAATATAAAAGTCAAGCGATTTCGATCCAAATTAAGATCTTTCCCCTGTCCACACATGAAATAGCAGGCACACTGTGCCTATACATATTTGCTTAAAGTTCTTGTTTCTAATTATTGTCTACTGTGAAAGTGTCAATTGTTTGTCTGTTAATTTTTTATTTATTTTTTTGCGTACACAAGTAGGGGTGCTCCGATTAGGTTTTTTTGGGGCCGATATCGATCTTTGGAAATTAAAATATATATATTATATGTCAAAACTGTTCCTATGTGTGTGTGTGTGTGGGGAGGAAGGGGAGAATGTTTAGGACTGTCACAAAGACGCAAAGTGATATTATGCTATACTGTATATCTGATTGACTTTTATTCCACTTAAATGGTATTAAACATTGGTTTCTCCAGATCTGGAAAATTGCCAATCACCGATCGAGTCATTTGGAGTGAAAATCAGCCGATTCATATCGCTGGGCAATCGATCGGAGCACCTCTATACACAAGATAAAAACAAACAAAGGCTTACAGTATACAATATATATCCTAAAAATAAGACTCTACATGGATGACTTATTGAATGTTACAATTGGCATTTCCCTTTCACCCGACTCGGCTCAGCTCAACGCTGTTCAAGTAAAACCACATCTTAAAAAGTTAAATATCAATTGCACAAATACAACTATACATAATAATACATTCCGAGTTGACAGTGAAATAATCCACAGGCAGGTCCGACTGAGAAGCTGCATCCTGGTCCTACAGTACAATGTCTCAACCAGGAAAAAGCTCTAATCCAGGACGGGCGATTCTGCAACGCAGCTCAAACTAAGATACCGTGATGACCGCTTAAGACCGTGTACGAGTAGAACTATTATTTACAGTACATTTCACATTTTCGACTTTTCCTCCGTTGCTTCCTCAATCCACAGTCACGTGTAGAGAGAGAGCGCAGTGGCCATTTCCTGTCTCTTGCTCAACAGCGCGCTGCATCAAGATGTGCATCCATCGTTCACAATTACCTTCAAGTTAGGAGGAGACGACATCGACAACCGCAGAATCCCAAAATCCAATGCTGTATAATTATATATCTAAAAACCTTTTCCTCTGTACAGATAACTGAGCCACTATGCGGACAGACAGACCTTTCCGAAGTATCTAAGCTTACCCCGGAAGGCTGGACTTGTTCGTGGACGGGGAAAAATTGAAAGACTGCCGTGCCAGAATACTCCCCCACAAGGGCAGAAGGAACGTTAAGGCCTTCAGAGCTGGCGGAGGACAGCCCGCCTGTCTCTCCACAAGGCATGTAGCTCCTTGAAGATCAGGGGACCGATGAACACGATGCTGCATCCCGTCTGTAGTCACACACACACACACACACACACACACACACACACACACACACACACACACACACACACACACAATTAGATCACTCTGATTTCATTGCCAGTTCAATCTGCAGCAGTGACATCAGGAGAGATTTACTTATCCACTGGAGATTTGTACACATTTCTTTTACAGAATAGGTTGGGGTATCACAGATATAAGAATGTGTATGTAATGGGAGTCCCATGGTCTACTCTAAGGCAGTGGTTCTCAAAGTGGGGTCGGGTGACGCCCAGGGGGTCCCCCAGCTAAATTAGTTAACACTAATTATGCTAAGGACGTGTATACACGTCTTTTCTAATCAAACCGTGGGGGGCCTTGGACGTGTATACATGTCTTTAGGTCCTTTTTAATGATATCAAACAAGATCGCTTTCTTCTTTTTTGGCCTTTCCTTCTTCAGCAATCCTAGACCTGTTTCACGCATGCGCACTGCCGTTCACTTCCTTGTTTACGGCCCGACTAAAGTTTTACTCTAAATCTACAGGCGCTCTCCATGGTTTTGACCAAAACGCTGATGTTCTGTACTAATTTCTGACTTCAGCAAGCATCTCGTTTGGAATATAAACACTTCTAGAGAGAGTTTAGATGTGAGAGCGCAACGTAATAATGGAATATTATGCCTCCCGGATTTGGGGGGGGGGGGGGGGGGGTAATGGAAGGCGGGGCTTTTCAGAGTAAACCTGCCTCATCTGCTACGGCATCAAAATCAGTTTAACCACTTTAACAGTACACTGTCTATTTGACAATAGGTGGGCCGCAGCCAGAGGCTACATGTATTTGGGGTTCCAAATGGACATTAGCAGGTCTGTAACCCTGAGAGTTCTGTTATGGTATTGAAATCAAAAAGTGTATACACAGTATCTTACCATGACGATGAAGAAGTAGAAGACACTGATCCAGCCCAGTCTGCTCTCGATCAGCGACACCAGGTACTGCAGGACAAGAACGTGTTATTCATGGTCACTTAACACTTCATCGTCGCAGATCGTCCATGTCTAAAAGTGCATGGCACGTGCTCTAATGGCTTAGAGGGGTCCAAGATCTGAGCACTACTAGGTGTTTTGTACCTGGCCCCCTGCGGCTCCGAGGCTGCCGGTGCCGTCTATGATGCCCGTGACGGTGGCGAGGGCCTCGCTGCTGCCCCTCAGGGCGTCCTGTCTGCCCAGGTCAGCCGAGATGGCCGAGCTGATCATGCTGGACGGACCGCCGATGAAGAAGCCTGTGATGGCCAACAGAACGGCATTCACCACCTTGTCATCAGGAGAGTCTGAGAGAGAGAGAGATGAGGGGGGGGGGGGGGGGGGGGGGGTAAAACATGAGATGATGAAGAGGTTGAGGTTTGGATTGTCCATGAGAAAACATACTTAAAATGTCCCATAGACCAGTAGTTCTCAAACTTTTCAGGCCACCAAAATAATCATATTTGAAGTGGGGACCCCCACAAAGTCATATTTGAACTGACCCTCAACCCTGACAAGCTTTAAGTTGTAGAAGTTGAGGCATTACATTTCGTTTTGACTCAGTTCCACAGAAAAATATTGTGAAAATAGCCTATCTTACAAGCTCGCAATGCGAGGCTTGTGAGCTTGTAGACCAGCTATTTCTGCGTCTAGAGCAAACATTTTACCTCTTTCTTATATTATTTGACAATTTGGCTAATGTTTCACATTGTTATAGTACAGTATAGTTCGGATTACTTTTGATCCAGTAATGGTCCCAAATCATCAACAAGTTTATATCAGTGGTCTCAAAGTGCTCAAAGTGGTCTCAAAGTACACCCCTCTTGCTCTTGGGTGTGTTCCAGGGGGTCCCACTCCCTAGCAAAATGGGGGACAGTTTAATGTCACCATTATTTCACCCAATGAGTAAGACTGCCCATTCAGATCATAGGTTTAACTCTCTCTCACCACTGCTGTAGAAATGAATACATCTAATAAAAAATGAATTATTTGTCCGACCGTGACCCAATGATACGTGTCAGTTTGAGGGTACTTGAAAATGTTTGAGAACCACTCCATGACAATTTGGATGATTCAGTAACACAAGTCTGTATTTACACCTGTAGTCCACCAGGGGTCATAAAAAGGCATAATAGGGAAAGTTCACCTCTGTTTTCATAATGGGAACCAATGTCTTCAAAGTGGAAAAAGCCCACCCTGGCCACACCCTTAATTTATCCTAGATAAACACTCTATTCAATGGTAGCTCACCACTCCTATATGCTAACAGTGGAAACTTTAACATTATATGAATCAGACATACACAAAATCTTCAGTTTAAGGGTCCATTTGGTTACATTTATACACTTTCAGAGATACGAATAAATTTTCTTTTGTTGATGGCATTATTGTGTTATTTTATGCTATGGTATGCTATGGTACCACAATGGAAACAAGTCCAAAGGACATGTATGTGTTGTCTTTATAGCAGGGTTTAGCAGGGTTCCCAAACATTTGTAACAATAGCAATCATACAGTGCAATAACGAGGCTCTTACACCTGTGTGCCATCGATGACCGACTCTAGAGAAGGTGTCAAATGACAAAAAGAGCAGATTTACAGCTTTTAGTTCCATTCCTTTTGTCATGTGACGTCCTGTACACATCTAAGCCAATTAAGCCACAGGTATTTCTCATAATGTTTGGGGCAGTTTCTTTTTTATTGTGAACAAATTACAAAATCAATAGTAAAAAACAATGTATATACAAACATTTCCCAAAGCATTTAATTGTGTTTCTCATATAATATTTACAGGAATCCCATGACAGTGGGAACCCTGTTTTAACCTCATGTCTGACTGTACCACATGCTGTTTACATTTTTGACTAATACAAATATTTAATAAAAAATAAGTTTGTTTGTTTGTTTGTTTGTGTGTGTTTGTGTGTGTGTTCAGACTCACGGCTGTAGCCCACCAGGGACCCCATGGCCAGCAGCAAACTGACCGCCAACACAGGCGCTCGCTTTCCCACGCAATCAGAGATCAGACCAACCACTGTACCTCCTGAGAGAGACGGGGACAAATGGAACGGCATTAAGGGCATTACGAGAAGTTCCCATTCACCTCCACTGAATTTGTAATGGGAAGCACAACTAGACACAGGTCTGGTTGGTGGCAAAGCAAACAGACCAATGGACACAAGTGATTCAAGCCACTTGTGTCTCGTTGACTCTACCCAGCACAGGTGTGATCAATTAAATAAGTATACCCGTTTCGATTTGCTGGGGGGGATGGGGTGAAAATCTTTTTGATATGATCTACTGTACTGTACAAGCTTACACTGTGTCACAATGAGCTTGTAAATCAGGTCCACAATAAGGTATATTCAGTGATTTGACTTAATCTAAATATCACTTATTTTTTCTTTTTTTCTGGATAATCCTCCCTACTATAGAGTTTGCTGACCATATAAGGAGTTCCTCCCTGTCCCCAGTGAGCCCCTGGGGTCAAAAAACCCTAGTTTCAGTTTTGGTGGCGGGTGGCAAAGCCTTCATCCAATCAGGATGAGAGAGGCCTTCCTCCAATCATGATCGTGTGGGGGCGGGCTTTGTGCACATGCTGTTGGCCTGTTGCACTTCCCCCCACTGTAGAGCGTGCATGTGCACATTTTGTTACCGGGGTGGACTGGGTGGTTTTCCAAATCACTCAAATCACTGAATGCTCCTTTAAGTGGTTAAGAAAAAGTCACTGCAGTCGGTTTTCACAATTCAAACCTTGTGTATACACTGTATATTGGAACACAGAGAACTCATTCTTCTAGGAACTGGGAGGCGAACTGGAACGGAATGCATTGAAGTCAAAGAGCATTGTCTATTTTTATTATGACCTTTGTCACTTCAATAAAAGAAGACATATATCACATGTTCCTATCACGTGCATCCTATATAAGAGGTATCTAAATAGCAACTGTGTGGACAGTCTTGGCCAGTTCTGCCCAGGCAAGAAATTTAGTCTTTGCTGCACATTGAAACAATGTGTGATGTCTTTTATCTCCCTATCCTTCTTGGACAAAAGGTCTCACAATCACTCAAAGTTTTCCATCTGCCTCGCAAACTTTTAACTCCTGTTCCTACATAATATAATGAGGATTAAGTGATAACCGTTTACATGAAGATTGAAAATGGGTGAAGCTGTCCTTTAAGTATACCCTAATACTTAATCAGATTACCATAATGGTGTGATGTTTACATTATCATACCTATATCCAAGGTGTAATGCCCTAATCGGGGTACGATGGGTTCGCTGTATCATCAACGTGTACGACGTGAACACACTCGGTGTCGTCTTCAATACTATTGGTGGGGCACGCTCGTCACTCACCGATGATCCCGCCCACGTCATACCAGATGGACAGTCGGTCGGCCTGGGCCTCCTTCCAGCCGTAGTTGTTGCTCAGGTAGAACGGAAGCCAGAAGAAGAAGGAGTAATTCACCAGTTTCAGACAGGCGTAGGACAGGGAATACTGCAACGCGGGGGGGGGGGGGGGGGTAATGAGAATTATCAATCAAATCAATCAATTCAACTCAGGGTTCAACTCATTAAACTCACATACGCCTGTCGAGGTTTAGCTCTTCTTTTTGTCTAAATGTGTATTTATCTAACTTTTATTGTTTTATCTTACTGGAATTCTATGAGGCCTGTATAAGATGCTATACAAATAAAACAATATTATAGTGAGGACGTCACAAGTTAGAATTGTGTCCTGTGCGACTCTCCCCTAGCTGGAATGCATCTTAACCACTTTCAACACGGTGTTCTTATTTCGTACAAGCATCGTGACATGCCCAGAGGCAGACAACGAAGTGTCTTCAATATTTGTATTGGCAATAGCAGATATGCAAGCTCTCAGTCACCCTCAGGTCTGGTGATGCAAACCTGCAAGACGTCCTCAAGACCAATTACCGTACCTGGGGCGACAGAGCTTTTACCGTTGCTGCCTCAACCCTGTGGAATGCACTCCCCAAAACTCTGAGATGCCCCCACCCTCTAAACCTTCAAAACCAACCTCAATGCCCACCTCTTCAATATTGCTTTCCCTAGCCAACCCTTTCCACAGTTTTTATTGATTTTGATGATTTTATTCCCCCCCCCCCCCCGCTTTATAATTGAGATATTTGTATTAATAAGATAATGCAGACTCACGGGCAGGACGCCGGGCAGGCAGAAGGCCTGGCAGAAGCCGATGGGGACGGGGGGCGGCGGATGGAGCGGCGTCTCGTCCTGTCCCTGGATGGAGTAGTAGCCTCCGTCACACACCTCCACCTCCCGCTCCCCCTCCCCCTCCTCCTCCTCCCCCTCCTCCTCCTCGTCACTCATCAGAGGCCGGTGGCTGTCCGTGTCCACCGTGTCCACCCGCCGCACACACGGCTCCTCCTCCAAACTCAGACCTGACAGAGAGACGCACCATAGAGAGAGAGACAGAGAGCCATGTTCAATACAATCTGTGATTGATTGAATACTTTAGACAGAAATGTAAACATGTGTCCCGGATCGTAGCTTTAACAACAGGTTAGAATGAACCGTGAGACCAACACGCATTCAACGCGAGTCTCACACACATTCAACCCCTGGGTACGGCAATCGATATCCAAGAAGCACGTTGGGACACTTACCAGCTTCTTTGGGGGAGGTGAGCAGACCAAAGAACACGACCACGCCGCCAGCAAACTGCACCACAGACGTCACCAGGAAGGCATACTGAACGCACACACACACACAGACAGAACCACGTCCACTTTAGCCATCTACTCTTGTACTTTAGTACAAATACTTTTACTTGTAACAATGAGTATTTTCATATTGTGGTATTGCTACTTTTACTAAAAAACCCTAACCCCAACCACTGGTGCGCGCGTGTGTGTGTGTGGTGTGTGTGTGTGTGTGTCTCACCTCATATCCATACTTGAGCACACTGGATGCCAGGAAGGCTCCCAGGATGTTCCCCACAGAGGCACACGCGCTCCACAGCCCAAAGATGAAGCCTCGCCTATAAGACCAAGTGGATATTGATTGTGTTTAGTGTTACTTAAATTACCTCGTACGATTCTTCAAAAGAGGACCGTTTGTTGAAATTGTGCAATCATGTCATGATTTGTTGAAATGGCACATATCACATTTTGGAACAGAATTCCTAACTCTTGCTATTAAAATCCCCAAATTATGTTTACAAGTCCTCCAACTGCCAAAAAAGCACATTCTGTGACTCAGGCCCCTGAATGGTGCCTGTGTTTTGGCTGCAGACTGGCATGAATGGATATGATTCAGCGTGCATGTGCGTGTGCATGTGCGGGGATGTGTGAGTGTGAGTGTGTGTGTGTGTGTGTATGTATGCGTGCGTGCGTGTGTGTGTGTGTGTGTATTTCTAGATTATGGTCATCGTGATGACATGTTGTAAGGTCAGATGTTGGATAGATTATTAACCTGCAATTTGGTAAACACACACACCCAGTCCTTGCTCGCATACAGTATATTCTTCTGCAATGTCAACAGCATAAAGTGATTGTGGATAAGGACAAGCCCTTCTGAGATTAAAGGGAATGGTTGAAAGGCAAGCTCAAAGCAGCATTGAGCCATTCCCTTGAGTTTACAGAAGGCATTTACCATACAGAGTTCTCATCTACAGTATCTCACATGACATGAACTTGCTAAACTGAAGCAAACTCTCCACTCCCACGCTACCAAATCGTGGGTTAATTACATTATCCATTTGAAACACTAACCCTGGCACGCCGCATCACCATTTTGGGCAAATCTAAAACGTGAGGGCTTGTTCGTCCCTGAAACTCTTCCACAATCTTCGAATGCTGCAGAGACTGTAACTCCGCATCGCAAACGTTGTGATAGACATTTGTGTCCTTTATCTCCATGAAAATACAATTTTAAATAAATAATTCATAAATAAATAATTCCATTTCTGCTAAGCTAGATAGGTAACTAATTGGATCCAAGTAGGAAACGGTTTTATGCGACTGCAAAGGCCAGGACATCCACTTACCTTATTTTGGCGGAAGGAAGTGTTTGAAAATTGTGAGAGACAACAACTCTGTCTTGAGAGACTATGAACTTGTACATTTTCGCTATATTCGTAACACAATGTATATTGTTGCTGTCGGGCTAACTTTTTTTTTATTATTATTTTATATATTAATGGTTAATGTGGTTAAACGCTAACGTGACATGGATGCGTTCCAGGTCTCAATGGATTAAGGCCCTACTTGATCATACTACAGCATCACACAGAAGCATCAAAGTAGCAGATCAGAAGTCCCAGACTCACCCGGACTTGCCGAACCAGTTTCCCATGACAGCCACCACGCACGGCCACACGGCTGACTGCAGCAGGCCGTTGAGGACCCACAGGCCACAGTACAGGTAGATGTTGTAGACATGGAGCCATTCTGTCAGGGTCCCGAACACAAACTCCTGCAAAGACACCCGAAAAGAAGATGTTTATCTTTATTATCCCATTAACACATCAATTGCCCAAGACGTCTGTGGACGTCTTTGGTATTACCGCACGGGCAGTGCCCAAGACGTCTTATTTTTTATTTATTTTTTAAATCATTTTCTTTTAATACGTGGTGCCAAAGTTTGTGTTTTCGCCATTGAGAATGCATTGGGCGTTTAAATTAAATAACTCAGAAACTATAAAACATTTCAAAGTAAAAAGTTCCAGCATGTGTCTCCACAGTCAGCTGAATTATAAAAAATGTGAATGGATTTTCTAGGTGAAAGTGATTTTTGGGCAGTTTTGCGTGGGCTCTCAAAGTGAGACTTAGTTGAGGCCGATTCTACAAATGCCTTCTAAATCAGTAGTTCTCAAACTTTTTCGTGCCAAGGACCCCCAAATTGATGGGGCTCCCAGAGATGTAACGTAATCGTACGAAATGGGAGTCCGTGGCCTAACGCCCATTTAATGGGAATATTTTAATTAGGCACTAACACAAGTCGAACTTTAAATCGAAATGTTGATTACATTATTTGAAAACGTTGTGACTATGTCATTGCAACTTGAAGGAAGTGGAAATGTTTCAAATTCACGCAAAAACTAATATTATTCCACGCCTTTGTTATATTATGCGAAAAACCATCCGTTTGGTCACCTTTCCTGGACAAACAGAGGTTACAATACAGGTGGTGTGTGTGTGTGTGTGTGTGTGTGTGTGTGTGTGTGTGTGTGTGTGTGTGTGTGTGCACACAGACGTGTACAGTAACTCCTCACCACCACAGCAGAGCCACACAGGCCGATGCATAGCACATAGCGCAGGTTCAGTCGGTCCCCGATTACACCACTTATGTACAGACCCTGTGACATCAAGGACAAGAACACACGTGGAGAAGGAAAACATGAAGACCAGTGGTTTTCAACCCTTTTCATATCTAGGCCCATTATTTATTCGACTTTTGAGCCACGGACCACCACATGATGAGATTTAGCCTCTCAGACCAATGGAAGACTTAGAATATTTTGTTGTCGTTTGATGCGATTTTGTCCACATTTCCATGCTGTATTGATGTGGCACCATTAGGAGAGATAACAGGTAAACGTTGATCAAAATAACAATTCATTTACATTCTCTAGCCTAATTGTGTAGACTTCTTGTAAATTAAGTTATTTAACAAAAATGTAACACTTGAGAGAGTAAATTGAAACCAAATGGAGCCGGACCGTAAAGGTGGTTGCACACCGGCCACGTTTTTCGGAAAACCGATGGAGAAACGCAGCTAAAAATCCGAATTCGCATCCGATTCGCGCCCGGTGTGTGGAGACCTTTAGGGTCCATTTTGGTTTCATTTTACGCTCTCAAGAGTTAAAGATCTAACGGTCTATTTGGTTACCATATCTCCTTTATTGAGCTGGGGACTACATATTTGGGCATGCCTGACAAATAAATCCATATATGGAAATACAAGGGACACAGACATAATAACTGGGTGGGGCATTCATTTACAACATGCATCGTTCCAAGTAGGCCAGTGCCCAACAGGCACTAAAAGCAAGGTTAGTACATTTACCAAAAACTAACAAACAAAATAATTAAAACTACTACTATGTGAGGGAAAAAAGGTGACCCTACACATGAGAACTCTACTGCCCCAGTAGCTACTTGTTGAGTAGCGGTACATGTACATGTGCATGTATGTTGACATTCAGTGCTCACTCACCACAGCATATGAGAAGAGGAATATGGTGTCCAGGGCTCCCAGGAATAGTGTGGCCTCCTCTTCATCTTTAAACAGACGGTTGTCCTCCCATGTCTGGGACACACACAAAGATCAGAATAACCATTTAACCGAGCATAGTCTTTCTTTCTTTTCATTCAGGGTATGTGCATGCACATACCCTCTATACTCTACGGTACATTCCATGGATCTCTGCATATTGACAGACCATGTTGCTACAACTGATAAGCTCCACTATATTCGGAACCACTTCCGCCAGTACAATACTGAGTAACAACACAACACAAAAGGAGAGGGGAGTCTATCTAACAGTGGTCTATTGTGATTGCACCCACAGATGACCTCTTACACAGGGTGGGGGGAGTGTAACCTGCTCTATCTTTGGAGTGCAATTATTATAATTTTTGCCAGTGGAACAATTCCCCTGGAATGGAGGTGACCTTCTCTTGTCCTACTCGCGCTGCGTTGCATATAAGCGTTTAGGTTCTAAACACTTATTTGTAACACTTTTTAAAGGTGTCACAGTGTTTAGATTATAAACTGAAGAACATGTTTAATCGCCGGTAACACTTTTTAAAAACATAAATGTGTTTAGTTTTTACAATCAAAAGTCAGTCATATATACGTGTTTAGAATTAGAACACTAGGTGATCTCGTGAGGTGACTCGTGTTCTAGTGTATTTTATATCCATAAATAAACATTTGGCTTTAAATTATTACAGACTGGTGTTTAGGTTTTAAATGCGTCACGTGTTCCAGGGAATTACAGTGATACTGTACAGATGATTATTGCTAATACGTTACCTCTCCCGGGGAGAACGGGGGCTCGCTGGCATTGTGGACGGACGGGGTCCACTGAGCCGAGATGCTCACTTTCACATTACTGAACGTCTTCCTGGACGCGTGCAGCAGCACATAGCTAGAGAGAGAGAGAGAGAGAGAGAGATAATGAGAGAGACAGAGAGCCCTATTAAGCAAGACGAAAAACCCATGCGGTAATACAGATTTCGCCCTCGCTCTGCGCCTTTTCGTATTATGGAAGCCGTGGTGAGCGCTCACTCATATGGAATACCACGTTCCTGCATAATTTAGCATTGGGGGAGTGTCCATATGTTAATTATTTTCGCTTTGCGCTAATTTGCTATTAAGCCCCTTGACCTAAAAACACTCAGCGCATACCGATTCCGCCTGGGTCTGACCACGTCTTAAAAGCAAAAAGCACTGTTTGATTTGACACTTGAGCGGCTCTGGAGTGCTGCTGGAGTGTTGCCATGTCTGTTTATTATAAGCGGCTTCTTTTTCTGCAAAGTTGCTTGTAAATATTGGTAGTTGTGGTTGCTTTTCTTGTTTCTAAAGTGCTTATTTGGGCTTTTCTCCTAATGTTGTTTAAACCAGTGATCCTCACACAGCGACATTCCCATGGCAAGGACCCCCAGATGAATGCATTTGCCCAACTAAGCCAGTGACCCCCATGACAGATTTGTGTTTTTAAATGTTTCAATAACATTTTTCAAAAATATTCTTATTGTCACTTTTTTCAAAGATTACTTTTGAAAATAGCAGATCTACCAGCTCACAATGCATCACATTCATTCATTAAAACAATGAACTCTGACTGCAGGGGGATATATATTTATAATGATCATTATAACAATGTGCAAGAAAATATGTAAAAAGAAGGAAGAACTTTATATTTGTGGACAATCAAAATATGCTGGAAATTTTAATGTGGTGTCATTAAAAGGAATCTTGATATGGCAGACTCACTGTCTAGAAAATAAAAACATGGCACTTCATTTAAAATAGGTTGTAGACCCCTGTTATATGCGATTCTTTTGGGAGTATGTTTATAGACCTATTTACTTGTTTCTATGAGACATGGCAACAGCGAGTTTTCTGGCTTTCTCGTTGAGATTATAAAGGGTCATATATCGCTCATTTCTAAACCTTTTTTAAAAATTAAAACATCTCCATAATCACTGGGAGGTTTGCTTTCATACGCTGTATCACACCCCACTCAATTCTTCTTCAATAAAATGCTACGAGCGAAGACCATAACATTGGGGCCGCAGCAATACGCATGGCCCACGTATGCCATTTCAACTCATTCCTTCGTCGTGACTCGAATGAAATAAAATAAAATAAACGTTATTTTACTGGTGTTTTTCAATAGAAACAAATAAAGAGCGTGTGTGCAACAGTCAGTGCATATACGTGCATGCACTATAGGCTATATTTCCTCCTTGTCGGGATGGTGAGCTGAGCTCTTCACAGCCCGTTTGTCTTTCATATTATTCTTATAATATTTGATATTATAAACACTCATGGTTCTCTCATTTCTCAACCGTTTTTTAAAATGTAAAAATCCCCATATTCCTTAGGAATCTTGCTTTCATTCGCTGTATGGTACATGGTTCTATTTTTATCGAATTAAACAATATCAAACGAACTTGTATGTTCGGGGGTTAGACGATTCTGGGAACATTACGCATGGATTGCCAATTTGCCAGCCAATGCTGCGTATCTACTCGCAGTTCCATTCCGATCTGAAAGGTATAGGTAGGTGCCATTTCAAAGTCTTAGTTATTCATTTATGAATCAAATCAACTAGAATACATATTTTTACAGCTGTTTTTCATGCTTAGAACAGAAACAAATTAAGTGACGATGTGCGTATATCTCCCTCCCTTAGCATATGGCTGCGCCGCTGTAATGACTTTCCAATGAAAACTGCAAGTTACTTAACAAAATAGAGACATAGGCCTACAAGCTATGCACATCATGGCTGTGACAGCTTGTGGAACTGTTCTTTGGAGGCATAAAGGTGACAGCATGCAGTGCAATATGAATAATTAACCCAAATGTGACAAAGTCATGTCATGTCTATGGTGCCAGTCTGCAGAAATGTAATACCACTTGCCGAAAAAGGCGCATCATCAGCTGGTGTCGTAAAGAGAATAGTACGGACATGTTCATTGGGTAAGCCTCAAAACTCCCTTAAACACTCCCATGACTAATTCAAGGCCGTTTTGCTCACACCACGGGGTGTCGAAAGCGCTTCTTACCTGGCCCATAATTGTAATATGACATTGCACCCGCCCCCACGTCTTAAAAACTGTAAAATTATATGTAATTAGATTCCACTTGCTTAATAGGGCCCAGAGTATCTTAGCAAAGCAACAACCTGGTAGCCTGCACGGCACATAATTATATTCAAGCGTACCGTAAAATTGTGGGCGGGAAACGGCCTATTTGTAACTATACCTTGCAAGACAGGAACACATTTTGGTACAGTGTACAGTACAGTACACAGTACATAGCAATATAAATGTTTTGAACTGTTTGAATAAATATTTTTGAGTTTTTCAGAAAACTTAGGTCAGGATTTAGAATCTGTGATATAAAAAATTAAACAATATGATTTTGTGCGGAGCCTTCCTTTCTTTATATATACATATATAGATGAGCGGTGGTTTTTTTTTCTCCACAACTCAGAGGGGGTACAAATGGCACCAAATGTGGATTGTGGATTTTACTGTGTAGTCGTCAAACAATGTGAGAATTCATGTCACACTTTTGTTTAGGTAGACGCAAGCCTTTGCATTAATCACTGATTGCCATTATAGATCTGCAGTGAGCTCAAACGTATTACACAATAGCACAGTCATTCAGTACATACTCTATTCTAACTTCTGCATACTCGCATAATAGTAGCTCGATGCAGTGTTTGAATGCTACGTATGCATTGCGGTGTAGGTTTTGTCTTGTGTGACAGACCGGACAAACAGGTTCTCAAAGTGGTTTTCTTTTCAGCCTCCGTCTACTCAGTCTGCAGTGTAAAAGCGGCAGGCCCAAAAGAACCAAGGGAGATTAGGAGAAGAAACACAGTAATACCGCAAAAATCCTGAGCCAATCATTTTAACTCTGAGGGGTCTGGCAGTGGTAACTGCAGTTCTGAAACGAGTTGCCTATCATTTAGTAGCACTCATGGGTCTCAAAGAGACTAGTCTATTTTGGCAACAATTGTAGGTTGGAGAAAGACTCCCAATTTACATACTTTGTTGTACAACAGTGTGGCACACAAATAGCGAAAATAGCCGATCTACAAGCTCACAGCGTGTCACATATGCTACGTTGTGAGCTTGTAGATCGGCTATTTTTGCCATTTCTTGAACGATTTGAAAAATATACAGTATATATATTATTGATAATTGTATTACCCCTAGATCTGATATTTTTGCATTTTACACTATTACGTGGTGCGCAACTAAGTAAGACTTTAGGCCTAGAAGGTTTAGAGTGGTCTGGTTGGCTGGAAGTGGTCCAAAACCGCCACGTTGGGGTTTTGTCTCAAGTGTGAGTGTAGTCTCTTAAAGGCACAGCTGCACACCTCACTTTACATTTCTTATCTAGACTTTCCTGATAAGTACGTTTGAAATGGGCTCACACTTTGGATATTTAAAACTACTGTGCAGTCAAACATTAACTCACCACTCACAGTAGCAAATCCTCACTGTTCATTAAATAGACTCTTGATGAATTAACACTGGGGAATGTTCTGTGTACCGAGTGTGTTGTAAATAAAATGCTTTCTAAATGTAAATTAGAAAGCATTTTATTTAGCCTAGAACTGGAGGTCTAGAACTTGGGGCCATGTGATCAGTGACATCACGAAGATGTAGGCTATTCTGCAGGCCAAATAGTACAGTCTGTACTATTCCGATTCTGTACTGTACAGAATCGGAATAGTACACGAGGCCCACCCATCTGCGAAGAGAGGCGGGGAAGCGTTGCGTAACTAGATTACCTAAAGAAGGTGAGGAGGAAGGCTGCGAGGTGATGATGGGTGTACTGCGACAGGTAGCCACAGCACGAGGAGGGAGGCATCACAGGGTCAGCTGGCTGGGAGGAGGACGGAGGATGGTGAAGGGGGGGGGGGGGGAGGTGGAGCAGGTGTGACTTCAGGGAACAGCCACGGGAGGAGGAGGAGGAGGAGGGGATCAGCTAAGGTGGTCCACAATGGCGGCTAGGAGGACGCACTGGCCTACATCCACAGTCACACACACAACAGCTTTGTCTGTGAATGAAATGAAAACGCCGGCCAGAGTTCATGTTTAGATACCCTGGTAGAAGTCTGAATGAGGACTTTAATTATAATGAGTCACGAGTAAAAAACATTTTGCTTACGTTTATTGCTAGAGAGATGTATTTTTAAACATTATTCAGACATACAAAAAGGAAGTCGAACAAAACACATCAACAAAGCTCACAACACGTGACATTGCGACGCATCGTGAGCTTGGATTCGGCTAGTTTCGCTGTTTTTGGAATAGGGCTTAAGAGTTTAATTAATATGGGTCCCAGGGAGACACCAAATTAATCTTTTGGGTCTCGAGCTGAAAAGGTCTGGGAACCTAGGGAACAACGCTTTCAGGCTGCCTGGAACTAGTACAAGTAGTTGGAGATGTTGCTATGGTGGAATGCTGTATGCTGAAGCATGTATCGATACACACAAGGTTGGATTTTGCCATTTGATTTTGTCATTTGTTTTTATGGCTGTAATGGATTATGTTTTAACCCTCCTTCAGGTCGGACTGAATTAAAGGACCACTTCACCACTTTTCAACTTATCTTCATATAATAGGTCCTCACTAATAATCATGATAAAATGGCACAATTATTTTCTACTCAGTCTGTGTCTCATAGGAAAGCTGTGGGCAGTTCACAAACCGGTCCACCAGTGACATCATCAATGGGGAATCCAAGCTAATAGAAACTGCAGGCTTTCTAGTCCTGAAAAGTTGCAATGTGAAAAAGGAAGCCATCGTTCTCACGATAATAAAAATCTAAACATTTTTGTAAAAAATCTACCTAACGATGATGTCACTGGTGGACGGGTTTCTGAACTGCCCACAGCCCTCCTATGAGACAGACTGAGTTTTATTTTATGATGATTATTAGTGAGGACCTATTATATGAAGATGGGTTGAAAAGTGGTCCTTTAAATACATGCATTTCCATTTGGGAAATGTAATCTGTATGATATGATTGATGATTGCAATTTAATAAGAAATATAGAAGTATGTACGCTACATTAACCCTGGGGTCTCAATTTTGGACTAAATTGTTTACTTTATAAAACACTGGACTCTGCATTCTTCTGATTAATTGAAAATGGTGGACCCTGTTGTAAATAAGTGTAATGCTTTATCATGGATTGTCCACAAAGTTACAGTTTTTGTATTGATTTGTGCTTTCGTTTGAAATGTACCCATTCTGCATAGCCTACTGTGCAATAAAAAATCAATCAATCAATCAATATATATATATATTTTTTCTTAATTCAATAACAGCCTAAATAAATTGCCCATTTACTAGCTCACAACATGAAATGAAATGAAATGAAATCTATATTTACCCAGGGTATCTGGGCTAAGCTCATAGAACACATTTCATCGTAGTGGTTGATGCCTTGTTCAAGGGCATTTCAGCGGTGGTAATTTTAACGTGTCGGACGGCTGGTTCGAACTGGGAACCTTCCGGTATCTAGACCGCGCCGCTATCCGTTCGGCCACCGCTGCCACATGACATGATGACATGATGTGATGTGTATTTTTTGCTATTTGTCATACAACATCAGGTTCAGGTTTAAGTTAAGCTTAGTAAAATCCTAGTCATCTACCGTAACTACCTCTGGTGCACCTTTGGATGAGGTAAGACGAGGTGTCACCGTGTCACCATAAGACAGGTATGTCGGCCAGCCCTCCGCCCTGAAATACCAGAAACCCACATAGAAAGGGAAAGGGAGATTAGTTACAGACTGGGTGTTGTTGTTGTTATTTGGGTTATCAAGTGGTCCAAGCATTTGCATCAGTAAATATTTACTGAAATCCCAGTTCTGAATCTGATGATGGACTGTACTGTACCTATATAGACTATAACAATCCAGATAATCTCTGTTGAAGGGCATGTAGACATACTGCTGTGTATGTACAGTATACGTACAGTACCACTGTATTATTTGCCAACTGTAATAGGCCTAAATATTCAATCAAAAAAAAATCAAGCAAACCGGTTGAACAGGCGTGCTTTGCTCTGCTTTGCTTTGCTGGTGTCCCAGAATCACCCATATTCCGTTTGTTGATCAGATTTGCTTTAATACCAGTCTGAGACTGTTGGTGGATCTGAGCCATATTACATCTTTTCTAAACATGTAGGGAAATAAACAGAGCCCTTGGCAATATCAGCAGCTATACTTAACAGTTTTCTTGAAGACGTATGTCTGTATCTTTTTCTAGTATGGCACATATGTGCCATACTAGAAACATATGTTAATAATACAATAGCCACATCACTCTCTGCTCATTTAACACTAATATAACAGACGAGCATAGAGCCAACGCGTACAGTTGAGACATAATAATAAAAGAACGATACAAATATAGCAGTAGAGTTGTAAATCTTACCTCTTATGTTGTGTTTGTTGTAGCGTTGCGCCGCTTTGACTGTCACTGTGTTAGTGTGTTTACTGTTGCAACAGCAGGATGCTGATAGGAAGGCTCTGCATCCCATAGCCTGGAGGGACAGGCGTGCTTGTGATTGGCTGGTTTGCGCTACCAATGGAGACGACATTAAATGTGTTGTCTGTGTGACTCATGGTGATGATGGTGTGACTGTGTGTAGTAGTCAATTCGTCTTTCCAAGTGAGGTCTCTCGCGATATAGCCATAGCGGTTAACTCGGGTTAATGCTATAGTTTTATATAATAGGCCTATTGATCTTAAGTAAAACAGCCCAAATAAATCTGTTGTCTCCACGCGTCCGCAGTTGCCTGACAACACCGGCACTCCAGTATATGGGATACTACATTTGCGTCACCGTTAACTAATGGTGTGTTACCGCCACCAACTGGCCAGAGGTGGAACAACAGACACGTTGAAGGTAAAACATGATTGATTGATTGATTGATTGATTGATTGAAAACGAAAGCAAAGTCAATACAAAAAACACTTGTGGACGAACCATATGATAAAGCATTGAGAAGTGTTTACAACAGGGTCCACAATTTTCAATTCATCAGAACATTTAGAGACATACACATATACACTTCTATAAAAAACAGGAAATCATAATAGGGAAAAACATGTACAGTATGGGGAAAAGTAGTAGGGTGGTAGCAGGGCAGCTTTTGAATGCTGCCCTCAGGGCAGCTTAAATGCTATACATACAACCAAGGTTACTGTGATAAGGTGTGCTGTGCAGGCCAGGTACGAGGGAAACAAAAGACTGGCTCTACGCCAGGGGTTTTCAACAGGTGGTCCGTGGACCACTGGTGGTCCCTGGAAGTATTGCATGTGGTCCCTGACCATTCATTTAGTAATGTATAGGATTTGTTGATTTTTAAAAATGTCATTCCACTAGTTGAGAAACAGTGAACTGAATGACCTGGTGACCTATATGATGACCGTCCATGTAGTCATTTACCGACAAATTGGAGGTCAAGAAATTCAACAGAAAAAGGGAGTTAGAAATCTCAAGAGGGGGAAGTGCAGCTGATTGTCTGGTTGAGTCATTATTATTAGGAAATTATTAGTAGTCAATGGACAGTGAGAGAAACAGACAGTGGAATGTATACACATGGGATGCATAGCAAGTGTTACAAAAGCATTAATCTTAGCCCATATCACCAGATTCCCCACCCAATGCAACAGTGGTCCCCAGGTTGATTCTAAAGTCAGGGTGGTGGTTCCTGGTTCACAATCAGTTGAAAACCCCTGCTCTACGCCACCACTGCAGGCCCCCTTTCCACCGGGTTTGAACTGGTTCAGTTATTTTCTCCTGCCTAATATTCAGTGTTTCCACGAAAATGAATTGGTTCAGATCAGAACCCTGAATGTGGGTTTGGAACTGCCACTGGAGCCAAAAAAATGGTCGCCGGTTCTGTGAAAGGTTCCAAGAATCTAGAACGGAACAAGTTCTAGAACCTACGTTATTTTAGTGGAAAAGAGGCCTCAGTGTGGAATGCTCTGCCAGAAGGTATGGAATCCCTGAATTCCCTACTGAATTTCTAAATTGATCTTAAATCATCGCTTCGCTTACATAGCTAACGTATAAAGATGCAGTCTACCATTCATTGTCAATTTTGGAGCAGCTACATGCATCATTGAGTCTTTGCATCGTCATGTCGCTGGCTTCCATTGACAATATATGGTAGACTGCATCTTTTACATCTGCCCGTGTGAACGCACCATTAAAGCCATGTCATAGAAATGCTTTTTAATCTCCATAGCAACCATGATGACGTCAAATCAGTGCTGTGTATCTGTGACACATTACTTTGGGAGGGCTTTGGGATATATAAGTAAACGTGTAGAACGCCGGGCTGACCTTGCTCTGCCACATTTCTGTAATCTCCCTCGACAATACAGCAGCAACCGCCGGTACCTGGGGAGTACATGACAAGCGAATCTCTTCGCTACAATCACAATCGGAATCAAACTTAATTGTCACATCAGAGGTTTACAGAGGTGTAAATATTTTTTTCCTGTGCATGCTCCGTCATATGGTCGTTTTCGTGGGAAGAGAGAGGGTAGAGGTTGACAGTCAGAAGCAGGAGAGAATAGAAAAACAGGACAGAAACAGGTCAAAATCTAATTGATGTCAATGAAATTGATATCAAAAGAGCAGCTAATTGTTGCAGTCCCGGTGGCGCTGATGGCAGCCACGGCAGGTTTCCTGGTGGGTCGGTACCTGGGCAGACACAGCGGCCACAAGAAGGCCCAGTGGGTTAACTCGTGCATCAGCAAAGACAGCCCCAAGGTGGTCCACACCTTTGACATGGAGGACATCGGCACCAATGCTGTCTTCTGCCGCTGTTGGAAGTCCAAGACGTTCCCGCACTGTGACGGCTCCCATAACAAGGACAACGAGGAGACGGGCGACAATGTTGGACCGCTCATCATTAAGAGACGTACGCCGTCGGTGGAGATTAATGCCTAACGTGTACAGTTGGAGGCCATCGATATTGTCCTTTTCTTTTTGCTGAGGTTTGCGTGATCTGCGCAAAAGGACAGTTAACCCATTTTGGGCGGGAACCCCTTTTGGTGTTTTAAACATTGTTATAATTTAGCTATTGAAAAATAGCAGATCTACAAGCTCATAGCGCGCCACCGAGTGGCGCGCTACGAGCTTGTAGGTCTGCTATTTTTGAAAAATCGTGAAAATATTTATTTCAGAAAACTGGAGCATTTAGAAGGATTTTTTAAAATTTTGAGGTCAGGCCTAAATGGGTCAAATGATAAGGGACAATATCGGTGGCACCCAACTGTATGTGTGCCTAAAGGATCACCTGCATGCTCCGTCAACCATTACCCCCAACACATCCCCAACCCTGAGCAGAGGGGAACAGACAGTATAGGGCCGTGGCCTGATGCCTAAACCAGCTTCTCGTCCTTTTGATTTCCAAGGACCCCCATTTTGGTATTTGGCACCTCAGTGTACAAATGGTCCTACAGGCCTGTAACGGTCCATTTGGAACCCTGGTGGTCCCAGGACCGGATGTTCAGAGCCATTGTGTTCTATAGATCGTCACACCCGAGTGTGATTTTTGCATACAAAAATCACAATGCATTTATATAGCGCCTTTATCCAAGGCGCTTACATATATTGTGCATTACTTGTGCATTACATTCACCCATTCACACACACACATTCACACACTGATGGCGGCAGAAACCATGCAAGGCACCAACCAGCACATCAGGAGCATTTAGGGGTTCAGTGTCTTGCTCAAGGACACTTCGACACTAACTCTGGGGGAGCCCGGGTTTGAACTGGGACCCTTGCGGTTACCATCCAGCCACTCTACCCCTGAGCCACCACCGCAAATCTACAATTTTCGTAAAATCCTTTTCAAAAATAGCAGATCTACAAGCTCACAATGGGTTGCATCGCAATTATGCATTGTGACATTTTGATCTATACTTGGTGTGAAACCTTTGCTATTTCAGTTTGATCTCTCATGTCGTCAACGACATACATGTCCAATTGATGTGCAGCTGTGACGCACCAATTTGGGAGAGTATGTGTAAATAAATGTGAGAGCCCTTGTTGACTCATTAATACAGTTACATCCACAGCGGGAGCTGTGCTCATAGTTAAAAGCTTCAAAAAGTCAGTCTACTTGGCCAACATATAGATTTGGTAGGACAAATAAGCGCAATGCCTGAAATCAAAGTAACACCATTGGGTGCTGGACAGGATATTGGTCGCAGCTGCATCCTTGTGTCATTTGGAGGCAAGAACATCATGCTGGACTGTGGAATGCAAATGGGACACAATGACGATAGACGTTTCCCCGATTTCACCCACATAATGCAGAACGGACGTCTGAATATAGACTGCGTGATCATCAGCCATTACCACTTGGACCATTGCGGTGCTCTGCCATATATGAGTGAGATGGTGGGCTACAATGGGCCCATCTACATGACCCTCCCCACAAAAGCCATTTGCCCTCTTTTGCTGGAAGACTTCCGGAAGATGAGTGTTGACAAAAAGGGAGATGGCAACTTTTTCACTGTGCAAATGATCAAGGATTGCATGAAGAAAGTGATTCCGTTATACCTGCATCAAACTGTGCAGGTAGACGATGTGCTGGCGATCAAGGCTTACTATGCAGGCCATGTTCTTGGAGCAGTCATGGTGCTCATCACAGTAGGATCAGAGTCTGTGGTCTACACTGGAGACTATAACATGACGTCCGACACGCATTTAGGGGCTGCATGGATCGATAAGTGTCATCCAGACCTCCTCATTTCAGAGTCCACATATGCCACCACCATCCGTGATTCAAAGATATGCAGGGAGAGAGACTTTCTGAAGAAAGTACACAAGACAGTAGAACGAGGAGGAAAGGTTCTCATTCCGGTTTCAGCCCTGGGGAAAGCACAGGAACTGTGCATCCTATTGGACTCATTTTGGAAGAGAATGAACCTGAAGGCCCCAATCTACTTCTGCACTGGGATGACGGAGAAGGCCAATCACTACTACAAGGCCTTCATAACATGGACCAACCAGAAGATTCGCAAGAGCTTTGTACAGAGAAACATGTTTGACTTCGAGCATATCAAAGCCTTTGAGCACTCCTATGCAGATAATGCTGGATCTATGGTGGTGTTATCCACACCAAGTATGCTGTCTGGTGGTCAGTCTTTACACCTTTTCAAGAAGTGGGCCAGTGATGACAAGAACATGATAATCCTGCCTGGGTTTTGTGCCCCAGGGACAATCGGAAACAAGATCATCAACGGGGAGCGCAAGCTGGAGATGGACGGCAGAACGCTGGACGTGAATCTCCAGGTGGAGTACATGTCCTTCAGTGCCCACGCAGACGCCAAGGGCATCATGCAGCTCATCCTCATGGCGGAGCCTCGGAACGTGCTACTTGTTCACGGGGAGACGGTGAAGATGGAGTTCCTCAAGGGCAAAATTGAGGAGTTTGGCATAAACTGCTACATGCCACGTAATGGAGAGACCGTGACCGTGACCACCGACCCTATTGTACAAGTGGACATCTCACTCAAACTGCTCAAGAGGAGAATGGGTTACGGGGGGCCTCTTCCAGATCCAAAGAAACCTCGCACCATACATGGAACGCTGATCCTGAAAGAAAACAGTCGGAAGTTGGTTTCGCCGGAGGATGCTTTGATGGAACTGGGCCTCAAGGAACATCAGTTACGCTTCACCTGTATTGTGCAACTCCAGGACCCCCATAGTGACCCTGACGTCCACAGAATCTACACACACCTGCAGAGTGTGTTAAAAGGTTACACGATCCAGTACCTCCCTGACAACACGGTCACGGTGAAGTCTATAGTCATCAAAGTGGGCACTTCAGCTAAAGACAGCAACACAAAGGTTCTTAAGCTCTCTTGGAGTTATCAGGATGAAGAATTCGGACGCTATCTTTTTACTCTCCTGGAAAAAGGACTTCCACTTCCCTCGGGACAAAAGTCAAATTCTCTAAATGTTTATTGAAAAGAACGATTATTAACCACTTTAGCCCCATGCAGTCTCCTCTTCTGTCGGGAGCATTGGGCAAAAATAGCAAACCTACAAGCTCACAACGTGTGGCCACTATTTTCGCGGTCCAAGTACACGAAGACTGAAGGGGTTCAGTGGTTAAACATCATTACAAAATAAAAATCACACCTGTGTGAAGTGAGGGGTGCTCTTATCATTATACATCATCATACATCATCTCATGAACAACTGGATTTATGTGATTGGTTAGCCGATTTGCTCGTCTACATATGACGTAAATTTTCCCTTCATTATCAATGGCATTTAATGTTTGTTACCACAATCGTGTCCATTTGGTTCAATTTGTACACTCTCAGAGTTAAATTATCATTGATTTTACAATATACATTGGGGTCCCCGAGATATAAATGCCATTAAACCACTGCACAGGGCAGTTATTAGGCCAACACCTAACACCTGAGAGGAGCTCAGTCTCTCAATCAAGGACTCACCAGGTTTTTTTGTCTCCACCAGGCCGAAGGCATGGGGAGAGAGTATGTTTTGCACTCCGTCCGTCCGTGTGTCCGTCCTTCCGTCCGTCCGTTACCAGCTAATCTCCGGCACCGTTAACCCGGTCGATGCCAAACTTTGCACACACACTCCCTGGATGCCAACGATGAACCTCTGCCCCACATTTTCCAGAACGGTCTGTTATAGCGCCACCATGAGGCAGCTTTTCACATTTTTTACCTAAAACTGCACCGATCTGCATGAAACGTTGCATGCACACTCCCTAGAGGCCAAGGACAAACCTTTGACCTGCATTTTCCACATCTGCCTTTTATAGCGCCACCAGGAGGCCGACTTTTGTAAAACACATTTTTTGATATTACTCCTCCAGATTCTGTCCAAAAATCTCACAAATCGTTACACAGTATCTCTATGGTCATGTGCTCAAGTCGGATCTGTCCGATATTTCATATTCCATCCTAATTGGCTATAATTGGCTTTCACAGTTTGCAAGATTGCCCCGTTTTGAACAAAAGCCTCAAATCATGAACGCAGCATGCAATTTACGTGAAATCTTTCACACATTTTCTTACTAGGCTGAGGAATATATCCCACCCTTTTCACATTGGCCTGTTATAGCGCCACCAACAGGTTATTTTTTGCAAAACACATTTTTGGAACAAAATGCTTCAAATCATCCAATTGCCATCAAAGGCGTATGAAGAAATGGCACCCTTTCAACATTGGCCTATTATAGCGCCACCAGGAGGCCACAACATGACCTGCCCTGGTGGAGACCTGGTGGAGACCTTTATTGTCACATAACAGACAGACAGTTTACAGATGTAAAAAGTAGGTGGACATTTATCCTTATACTGTACATGTTCGAGAGACAGAATATCAAAATGTCTACATAGACCTACATTATCTACATAGACCTGTGGTCATTCAGGGCTATTGTAGCTCTTTGTGGCACATTTTGACAGAAACGTCCACCACAAACCAGCATGGTGATGACCCCTGCCTTGAGGGATCAGGTCAGGGTGGCACAATTTGACTGATTAAAAGTCACTGGAAATGTTTTACCATACAAACATGTACCCTAGTGCAGGGGTTCTCAAGGTTTTTGGCCGGGGACCCCCGGAAATGCTTTGGCAATGTCTCGGGACCCCCGCCCCGCCCCGCCCCCTCCCGACCCCCAATATAAATTGACTGCTACAATAACCTTAAACCATTTTGGGCGGGAACCCCTTTTGGTGTTTTAAGCATTGTTATAATTTAGCTATTGAAAAATAGCAGATCTACAAGCTCATAGCGCGCCACCGAGTGGCGCGCTACGAGCTTGTAGGTCTGCTATTTTTGAAAAATCGTGAAAATAAAGTTTTAAAAAAACCCTTTTTTTTTTTTTTTTTTTTTTTTAATAATTTGGGGACCCCCTAAAATAATTTGGCGACCCCCCGAGGGGTCGCGACCCACGGGTTGAGAACCCCTGCCCTAGTGTCACCACTGAGTGTTTCTCCTGCAGCACAGTTATGACAACGGGAGCTAAATCATTTTACTATGGGGGTCACAGGACAATCAGGACATAATCATTACTATAATGAGGACCACCTGTCTAATAAAAGTTTAGGCCCTCGGAGTCCATGACGTCGAAAGGGATTCAGGATAGATGGGCACTCTTTTGTCCAAAATGTTAAAAAATAAATTATTTGAAAAATGTAGGCATGATGTGAACATGCACGGTACATCATTATCAGACTTAGTTTTATCCTTCAACTTCTTGTTCATGCCCCAACATGACTGGATAAAGTGGATATACAGGTGTTGTTGCAATTGTAGAAATATTAGACCTTAATTGTCTAATGTTAAAGCATGTTCTTCTAATCATGCAAAGTATACCTTTCTTAAAAACAAACTTTTTTGTATATATTTTGGGAGAAATAGCCAATTTAACCCAGTGGTGCCCACTCTTCCTTGGTGCCCAGTCTACCCACCTATCCTCTTACCGTACTGTAACTAAACTGTGCCCATGATATGAATCTCTAAATATGTCTAGCGGCAGATATATTTATTTCATCTTTCTATAGAGCAAATATAATGTTCCCAGCTAGGAGGTCAGGGCCAGGCTTTTACACTTAGCAAACTGGAACTGAGTTGAGTCTGTACTTGAGTATTTCCAATTTCCAATATTTTTACTTCTACTCCACTACATCTGGGGTCCAAATATTGTACTTTTACTCCACTACATTTATTTGAAAACTTTACTTACTAGTTAATTTGTAGATTCAGATTATTATAACTAAACATACAGTAACCACTTCAGTCTTCAACCCTAGGCTATACATTTTTGCCATTTGAAAATAGCCGATCTACAAGCTCACAATGCGTCGGATGTGACGTATTGTGAGCTTGTAGATCGACTATTTTCAAATATGTTTATACATTTGAAATCTTGAAATGGGACATTCTCACAATGACTAGCCTACTTTTACTTTTGGTACTTTAAGTACATGTTTTGATGCCAATACTTTTGTACTGTTACTCAAGTACATTTTGAATTCCGGACTTATACTTGTAACAGAGTAGTTCTCCATTGCAGTATTGATACTTTTACTTAATATAAACATGTGAGTAGTTTTTCCACCACTGTAGATTGGATAATGTTCCCTGGCTGGAATTTTAGATGCTGGGGTTCTCAAATTGTTGTGTACACAATCTGAGTTGTTGTCCAGCAGGTGGCAGTAAAGGGTTAACAGCTACAGTTCCTCAGTGAGGAAATGGAATCTAATGAAATCTGGAGAAACGAAAGTTAACAGATAAAAGTTTGGTGGCAGCGACACTCTATAGTCTAGAGTCTCTAGTAGGCTTACTAGGCTACTCTCTGAGTCTACAGAAGACAGAACCTTTCAACAAGACGTTTTACACACATACCGACAACTTAAACATTGGTAAGTACTGCATTTAGTTAATGATTTATCCTAATAAGGAAACCTGCCTCTGTCAGTCAGTCTGTCTATTAAACTCTAATCCTGATTTCCTCACATGACCATCATAAACCCGTTTTTCACTTTCCCAAATTATTTAGCCTAAATTTAATTAATTAAGCTATATTAGTCCGTTTTTATGATTTCAGCTGAGCTGCTGTGTGTGCGTGTGCCCTCTCCCTACGCTCATTCTGTAGCTCCGAGATGAGGTCACAGAAAGAAACCCCTCCCACCCCGTTCAGAAACGGCGCATGTTTCCACAATTCCCCATTGCTTACCCTTTTCTTAACAATGCACCAAAACCTTGAAGTGACGTTCCGGGTTTACACTAATTTACCGTCAACAACGGAAAAGAAAATCCAACTAGCGATTTGAACCGAGCCTTTACGAAGCGAATTTTGTCAGTCGCTTCCATGTTTATCAAGGGATTGGTGCGTGTGCGCGGGCATGTCGAGTGAACTGAAGTCAGTTGGACATTTTCGACCAGGGGAGGCGCCGGGGAGGCGCTAAAGCTTTTCAACTTCCTTGAAAAACATGCTAAACAACCGCTGTAACGCTCGTGTAACCGTTTAAAGTTGGATTTTCTTTTCCGTTGTTGACGTTGAATTAGTGTAAACCCGGAACGTCACTTCAAGGTTTTGGTGCATTGTTAAGAAAAGGGTAAGCAATGGGGAATTGTGGAAACATGCGCCGTTTCTGAACGGGGTGGGAGGGGTTTCTTTCTGTGACCTCATCTCGGAGCTACAGAATGAGCGTAGGGAGAGGGCACATATGGGGCTAGTGAGAGACGTGTGTGCGTGTGCGTCTGTCATGCGCCTGTCTGTCTGTCTGTCTGTCTGTCTGCCCCTCTGCCTTACTCAAATAACATATTCCTCCAGTTTTAACATCTTTAAGATCACTGGCTCCCGGTAACCTTTAGAATTAAAAAATGCCTTTAATTGTTTTTGAGGTATAAATTGTGTAGCACCTTATAATTAATTCCTATGTTTCTTGTTGCCTGCCCAAATATGTTCCAACACAGTTTTATGTGTATTCAACAGCCTATCCAAGAATCCAATAACGTAAAAAGCAAATCTAAAATCTACTATCATTTAAGAGTCTGCACAACCTGTCTCCTTAGGTCATTAAGTGCTGCTGGCCTCCTCGAGGTGCCAAAAATGAATTATAAAAAACAGGTGGAAACATCTTTCTGCTTTTATAGACCAATTTGGCCTGGAACAAGCTCCCATTACGTGAGACAGGTAACGACCACATATACAGTAGCTTTAAAAGCAAATATCCACTTTTTACTCTAGCTTTACCTGTAAATGTACATTAGTATATTATCTTTCAATAGGTAGAGTATGTGTGGTTCCTTATTGAAGTGTGTATCTACTATCTATCTAAATAGGTGACAGGTAGTCTGTGTGGTTAAATGTGAAAGTGAATGAACAGGTGTGAGATCTGTGAGTCTGTAATTCTTCTAAAAGTGTAAAATGTAGTGATGTTATGTTATTTTAATGTTGGTCTTGCCTCCTTTTAAATTGTGTTCTTGATCATGTTTTTGATCTTATTGTTTTTAATCTGGTTTAATATTATTAATGTTATTTTTCTTTTTTTGATCTCTTTTTTTATGTAAAGCACTTTGGACTGCATTTGATGTCATTAAAGGTGCTATACAAAAGAAAATAATCTTTGGCCTATTGATAATCACCTGTCTAAAGGAGAAGTGATCATTTCCTCTCCCTTTGGCCTGCTGAAAGGTGGATTTTCACTTTTTCAGGCCTGTCTTAAAGGACGCCCAGTGATCTTCATTTTTGAGGGAGGGGGTCAGGGCATTCCACACTTGGGTGGCAGTGCTGTAGAAGGAGAATTTAAGTGTGTGGTACCAGATCGTTGTTCTAGCTCCCTCTAGTATTGTGGCTGTGGGTGTCAATCCCTTTTTTTAGGTAATTAGTCAGATACTCGGATACCTGTGAGAAGTAACATCCAACTAAATATTTTTCACTTTTATTTTCAGTGTGTAGAAATGGCATCTGCCAGCAGCAGTCTCTTGTCTGAAGAGCAGTTCCTGTGTTCTATCTGTCTGGATGTGTTCACTGATCCAATCAGCACTTCATGTGGACACAACTACTGCAACACCTGTATCACACATTACTGGAATACTAGTAATGTGTGTCAGTGTCCTCTATGTAAAGAAACCTTCAATATGAGACCAAAATTGTCTGTTAATAAAGTCCTCTCTGAGATGGCCGATCAGTTCAGGAAGTCAAAGCAGCAGAGACAAACTTCCAGCACAAACCCAGAACCTGCTGAACCAGATGAAGTCTCCTGTGACGTCTGTACTGAGACCAAACCCAAAGCTCTGAAGTCCTGCCTGGTGTGTCTGACCTCCTACTGTGACGCTCACCTGGAGCCTCACCTGAAACTCCCGGGGTTAAAACGACACAAACTAATCGACCCTGTGAAGAACCTGGAAGACATTCTGTGTAAGAGACATGACAGACCTCTGGAGCTGTTCTGTAAGACTGACCTCATGTGCATCTGTCAGTTCTGCACTGAGTCAGACCATAAGTTACATACAACTGTATCTCTGGAAGAGGCATATGAAGGAAAGAAGGCTGAGCTGGGAAAGACAGAGGCTGAAGTTCAGCAGATGATCCAGGAGAGACAAGTGAAGATTAAGGAGGTCAGACGCTCAGTGGAGCTCGGTAAGAAAGATGCGGATACAGTCGTAGCTGTCAGTGTGCAGGTCTTCACTGCTCTGATCAGCTGTATTGAGAGAAGCCAGGCTGAGCTCATTGATGTGATCGAAGAGAAGCAGAAAACAACAGAGAAACAGGCTGAAGGCTTCATCAAAGAGCTGCAAAAAGAAATCACAGAGTTAGAGAAGAGAAGCTCTGAGCTGAAGCAGCTCTTACACACTGAAGACCACCTCCACCTCCTCCAGAACTTCACATCCATCAACATCCCTCCACCCACCAAGGACTGGACAAAGGTCAATGTACATCAGTCTTCACATGCAGGGACTGTGAGAACAGCTGTGGCTCAGCTGGAGAAGACACTCAGTCAAGAGATAGAGAAGAACCTGCATGATGCTGAGCTGAGGAGGATCCAGCAATATGAGGTGGATGTAACTCTGGACCCTGATACAGCACACTGCGAACTCATCCTATCTGAGGATGGAAAACAAGTGAGTGATGACAACATAAAGAAGAATCTCCCTGACAATCCAGAGAGATTCTCTACATGTGTCATTGTTTTAGGAAAACAAAGCTTCTCCTCAGGAAGGTTTTACTATGAGGTCGAGGTAAAAGGGAAGACTGCCTGGACAGTAGGAGTGGCCAGAGAGTCCATCAACAGGAAGGGAGACATCACACTGAGTCCCAACAATGGTTACTGGACTATATGGTTGAGGAATGGAAATGAGTACAAGGCTCTTGCTGGCCCTGGTGTCCTCCTCCCTGTAAGAGAGGAGCTCCAGAAAGTGGGAGTGTTTGTGGATTATGAGGAGGGTCTGGTCTCCTTTTATGACGTGGAGACCAGAGTTCACCTCTATTCTTACACTGGCTGCGCCTTCACTGAGAGACTCTATCCATACTTCAGTCCATGTGTTATTAGAAATGGTGAAAACTCTGCTCCTCTGATCATATCTCCTGTCAATCACACAGATTAGACCAATCCGCAGCGAAAGGTTTTCTTTCATGTAAAACAAATGTGTGTATAGAATAATTCATACAGGTTTGTCAGTCAACTTTAATTTCAAATAAATCCATTGTTGTTCGTAACAGATGTATAAATATATATTATATTAATCTATCGAAACACAAATGTGTATGTGTTGTAGCTAAATAAGCAAAACATGTTTAGAATTGGGACTAGATTGTATTTGATTTTATGGCATTCAGGTTTACTCAACATTGGCAAGATTGATATCTACCAGGAATACATCAGTCTTGTACTAATATACTAGAACATTTAATAGTGCAAATAGGAATGCAGTGATTCTGCAATGATTATTTTATTGTCTCTTAAGTACAGTAGTAATCTAATATGATGTTATCAATCATAGAAGATGGACAAAATAATCAGTTATTGTACATAATGTTCATATGACGGTAAACAACCACTTGAACCCTAGCATCCTTACAGTATTCTGGGGGAACGTTCACCGAAGATAGCAGATCTACAAGCTCACAACGCATTACAATGCGTAGCGCTGTCACGATTACAAACTTAAAGGGATAGTTCAGATTTTTTTAACTTAAGTTGTATGAAATACTTGCCATTAATATAGTGGTTGCAACTGTATTCATTGATTGCCTGAGTCCCATGGTGGGAGTTCTGCTCTGGTTTTGGTGAAATATCAAGTAGTTCCGGTCATTTTGTGGGGGGCACTGGGGGCCACGCAGTAAAAGTAAATGAATCCACAAAACTAACGTAATTTGTATTGTTGACCTATTTCTAAAATATTAGTGCAACTTCCGTTCTTTTTTTACCCCTCTAATCACACAGAACTATGTTTTTTGTGTCCATATCACTACGCCCAAAAAATAGTTCCATGTGATAGAGGGGTCAAAGTTGAACGAAAGTCGCGCTAATATTTTAGAAATAGGTCAACAATACAAATTACGTTCGTTTTGTGGATTCATTTACTTTTACTGCGTGGCCCCAGTGCCCCCCACAAAATGACCGGAACTACTTAATATTGCCCAAAACCAGAGCAGAACTCCCACCATGGGACTCGGGCAATCAATTAATACAGTTGCAACCACTATATTATTGGCAAGTATTTCATACAACTTAAGTTCAAAAAATCTGAACTATCCCTTTAAGTTGACGATTAATTCTCACACAAATATTTGAGATTAATGATTTAAGTGTTTTTTGCATTGTACATTGGAACATGTGTATTTCTGTTTCCCTTTTAGGCTTGCAAAAGTTGCAGAGGGCAGATATGATGAATAACTGAAATATACAAAGAAATCACAGACATTTAATATTTTGTTCTTTCCAAAAAAAAATCAACATGGAAACCATTGACAATTATGCAAAAATTGCGTTTGGGCCATCATGTAATAATAATAATTGACAGGTTCAGGTTCAGGTTCAGGTTAATTTATTTGTTTGTCCCCGAAGGGCGATTTGGTTTACAACAAGGCATAACAGGCAGACACATGAATCACATAAAACACAGTAAAAAGAGCATGGTACACATAGAAATAAAATAAACAGTTCAAGGTTTCAGTGTAGCAAAGGAAATTCATAACGGCGACAAAGTTACCTCCTCCTCCTATCGTCATTTAAGGCCTAGCAATGCCATGCGTTGTGAGCTTGTAGATCTGCTATTTTTGGTGAAGAGATTTTGTGTAGAAGGGGTGAAAAAGAGTGCACCAAGTACAGTGCCAATTCAGGTCTGTTTTAAGTATATAGGGTATAAGTTAAGACTTGTGATTTGGGGGTTCTGGGGTACAACATGTTGTCACATTGATGACCTTCATATAGTATATGTTGGTGTTCATCTCATGTTAAATTGTGACAGCATGTTTTGCATGTCTGGGATTTGCTAATGAGGAAGATTTTGATGTTTGAAACAATGGAAAATACAATTTGGTGGATTTTACAATAAATGTTCATGAGGAGATTATCCAGTGTCCAGACTATTCTTTACTGTATGTATTATATTGTTGTTCAGAGACCTCGTGTCTCACAGACTGACACAGTGTATTCCTAGAACTTGAAATGTCCTTCCTTGTAACACTGGGGTCTTTAAACCACCAAAACTAAAATGTGGAACACCCTACCAACAGCCGTTAAGAGATGTGAATCCCTAGACTCCTTCAAGACCGCTTTCAAAGAGCACCTACGCGGGTTGCTGCATTTTGAAACTGGCCCCTGTAAAAACAAAGGTAAAGTCCCCCTCCCACCACGACTTTCCCATACTGTACATACTGTACATTGCACCGTACATCATTATCAGACTTAATTTTATCCTTGAACTTCTTGTTTAAGCCCCAACATGACTGGATATACAGGTGTTGTAGCAGTTGTAGAAATATTAGACCTTATTGATTAAATCCGTCAATTCCGTCAACGGGAGTCTAAGGGTTTTAACCCGGTCGATGCCAAATTTTCCACACACTCCCTGGATGCCAACGATGAACCTCTGCCCCAAACTTTCCAGAACGGCCTGTTATAGCGCCACCAGGAGGCCACACCTGCCCTGGTGGAGACCTGTGCCCCGAGGGGCACTTTTTCTAGTTGATTTTGAATTAAACGAATACCAAACATAACATATCGATATCAGACCATCTACATTTGCCCAAGGCAACAAGCATGGCAACCCCCATACCTTAAAGACACTTCAAGACCCACTTGACGTCAGTTCTAGAGAATCGTATCCCTCTTGGCCCCCAAACTGTGGAATAATCAGAATCATCTCTATTGTCACATCTCAGGTTTATAGATGTAAAACCACCTGTGGTATAACCTTTTTTTTCTCCAAACTACCCATTAACTAACTATTGCAGTCAGAACTGCAGACTCACTCCCAATTTTCCCTGTAGTCTGAGGACTCACCTCAGACTCCCCCTCACTAGCCTGGCGCGGCCAGATTCATAGCGAGGGTTCACTGATGTTTCCTCATATGCGGGGAAGAATCTTCAGTGAATCCCCGCTATGAGGCTGGCCAAGCCAGGCTACCCCCTCACCTCTTCACTCTACTAACCCCCTAGCACGCCTCTCTGCTTGTATACCATCTTGTCACCTTTCAATGCTTTTGTTAGTTAGATTTGTTTCTTCCTGACCACAAATGTACAGATTATTATTTGTATGTTGTTTTGACAGAACCCATTGCAATGTGTATTCTTGTTTCTATGGGATACCATGTTGTTCTCTCTGCATTCTTGTGACTGTATTATTTACTTTGTTAAGGTTCATGCATATACTCTGTAATCTGATTGCACACTTACTGTAAGTCGCTGTAAGTCTACTGTAAGTGTGGATGACAGCAGCTAAATTACTAATTGTAAATTCTAACCAAAGGGATTTGTACTCTCTGATTTACAAATTAACAGTGTGAGTGTAGTAGGCCTACTGTAGTTGGACCACATCACTTCACCCTTGGTTGATGGTGTATTACCGCCACCAACTGACCAGGGGTGGAACGACGGACAGGAGTGTACAGTTGACCGTGGTGTGCACTACTGTGCAGCAGTCAGTCTCTTATAAGTGACAGCTGTCCAGTTGTCACGTGTCACTATGCCACTGTACAGGCCAACCATTGGCTGTCTTAGCTTACTAAGTGTGCTTCAAACCTTCACCGCAAACACACTGCATTCAACAAGCCTACTGCACAGAACTGCAGGGATCCACCACTGAACTTGACCACTACTTGAAGGTAAAGTGTAGGCTTTTAACCTCTTTCAATCTGGCGTCCCTATTTTTAGAATGTTTTTAGAATGTCATGGCTTGTAGATAGGCTGTTTTTATTATAATACATAATAAAAACAGCCCATCTACAAGCTTTGTGAGCTTGTTTGTACCATTTTTGTTAATTTTCAAATAAGGCTAAATTGTCTTGAGAGGTCACACATTTTAATATTTCCTCCTACTACTACCACTGTACTACTACTCCTACTACTATTACTCCTACTACTACTACTCATATACTACTGCTCCTACTTCTAGTGTACTACTACTACTACTACTACTACTACTACTAATTAATAATAATAATAATGGTAATAATGGTAATAATAATAATAATAATAATAATAATAATAATAATAATAATAATAATGATAATGATAATAATAGTGATAATTATAAAATTAAACCTTTACTTTTGCCATTTTTCTTTTGTGGTTAATTATGCATTGTAGTTTAGACAATTTGGACATTGCATTGTGTTTTATTTTTTAGATATTTCATCGTTAAATCAACTTCATTGTCACATCACAGGTTTACATATTAAACTAAACCTATGTACTTCCAATGGGACGTTTGTGACAGCTGGCATGGCAACTGTGGAGCAGACAGTTGTCATGTCGATTCCAGCATGGGTTTTGGAGGGAAATTACGTAACATGCTAACATGGTTATTGGATTACTTTATTATTACACCACTATTGACATTTATTTTGATTTGTTTTACGTTTTTAATCCTTCATTGTTGGTTTGCGGTTTCTTTCATGAAGCAACACAATACGGACAAAAAGGAATTATCAACGAATTAGCAGCAGTATTGAAGACAGACAGACAGACAGACAGACAGACAGACAGACAGACAGACAGGTATGGGAGTAACTTTGCTGGTCACCTACATAATATGTAGGCTATATTATTAGTGCCAGCATACATATAACATCTGGATAGTTTAACTCTGAGAGGGTACAAATGGTTTCATTTGTACCTCCTCAGAGTGGACAGTACACTAAGCATTGTACTGCAGTAGTTAAACACTTACAAGTGAGAAAAACATGTTCATTGTGTTATGTTATGTTATGTATAGAAGAGAGAGAGAGAGAGAGAGAGAGAGAGAGAGAGAGAGAGAGAGAGAGAGAGAGAGATGGGAAAGGGGGAAGGGGTAATAAAAACAGTAAACTTTGGGGTGGGACTTGAACTCTCTCTCTCTCTCTCTCTCTCTCTCTCTCTTATTCATTTGGAAGACCACATCTGATGAACCGCTTCATGGAAATATGCACATTATAATAAATCAGTAGGCTGCATTACGACCATTTCATCACTAATATAGATTGGATATAAGCTGCAACAAAATAACATAAAAAAGTGAGGATCACCTTGCTTGGAAGTTACACCAATGGATACAATTCTTTCAGAGGTTTCTACTGAGGCGACTGGCTTCCATCCCTGCAATGAATGCACAGGATCTGGGGAAAACAAACGGGTAAGGAATACTGTAGATCTGTCCTCACACAGATTCAATGACAATTAGGCTATATATAAAATGTGTATACACCTACAGTACATGTGCAGTGGCTTTTAAAGTGGGGTTCAAGGACCCGCAGGGGTCTTAAGGATTTGGTAAAAATCATATAAAACCAGGGGTCATTGAAATTAAAACATTATATATTTTGCGCTTTTAAGACTGTGTGATACTCCTATACCTTCCTTTATTCATGTATTGTGACTACAGAATAAAACACAGCTGTTCTTCAACAGTATATCCTAGTGCTGGCCGTTCCAGCCTGCTGTCTTTTCCTCTTTTTGTAAACCTCCAGGTGTCCTTGAGGGGGTTCTAGGGGGTCCCCAGCAAAATGATTGATAGTTAACTAGGAACCAATTGGACACACCGGTTTGTAACTCTGAGTGTACGGATGGGGTCCATTTAGGTTCAACCTCTACACTGTCAGAGTTAAGGGGGGGTGGGGGCCTAATAACTAATTATTGAAATAATAATAAGTTTGAGAACCACTGCTTTAAGGGGCCATGTCATCTGTGTGCTTATGCACAAGCTGTCACTTGGCTTCGTATCAATGAAACGAATGAAGAACGGGAGAATAAAAGCTTTATCTGAGAGGTCACTGAACTCTGAAACACAGCTCTGGGAAAGATGGTAGAGGAGAGGAGAGCGTGAAAAAGGGGAGAAGTGCCAAAGGGATGAAAATAAAAAATATATACTAGATAAAGTGGGAGAGCAGATACGACAGAGTAAAGCCTGATTTACGTTGCTCTGGTGACATGCAATGGAAATAGCAGATCTACAAGTTCACAACGATCTGCTATCTTCTGAGTTATCCTTCAGTCATTACTCCCTGGAGTAATGTGTGATACATGAACCCATTTTGGGAGCTGCACTGACGTAGTCAAAAGTCTGTCCAGCTGGCCTTAATAAATGTATCCATTAGATACCAGCTGTGAGTAAATCACAGCGTGGTATTATTATTATTATATCAATATCCTCACAGTTAAACATAAAACATTGCAGGCTGTTTCCTAATCAAAGTGGTTGGGTGCCACGCAGAATGGAAGGCCTACAAATAAGCTAACCCCCGTGGACCACTAATTGATTAAGTGTCCTAACCCATTGACACTAAAGCTCTCAATTGAAGTGAATTATATATGGTAATTAAAATAAATAAAGGGCTACAAAAGATGGCTCAAATCTGAGAAACGCATTCAACTCTGAAACACACAGAGAGCAGAGAGGATGAATTGTTTTCAGTATCCATCTTTCTCCTTCATCCTCATTCATTCTCTGTCAGTCTCTCTCACCTACTTGACACTTCTGACATAGCCTGGCTAATAAGCCAGACTAATATCACACAACACTGTCGCGGTATATTAGTCTGGGCTGGCTCCACTTGGATTTCATTTCCCGGGGGGCGGGTTCAAACATTTTCTCTTTGACGCAATTGGTCAGAGCTACTGTCAGTCAAAAGTCTCAAGCATTGAACGTCACTGTACCAAAGCCCCCCCATATTGCATACCGTGTCCCGATTGGTCCGACCTGTTCTCGGTTGTAGGAAAGAGGCGTGCTACTGAGCCTCGCCAGACCGTAATCCGCTGGTAGGCAATTTTTTTTGCCAACGGCTGATTCGGTCTGGTTTATTAACCAGGCTACTTCTGACATACTTCTCTTCCCTTCAGGTGCACAACAACAATGGCGGCTGCTAGCAGGATGCCTGCTGGTCAAGACTGTATCTACTCCACTGTCAACAGGTTAGGACTGAACAGTCAGAAGGACAATTGAACATTCTAAAATCATTCTAAAACTGCACTTTGAAAATGGGATTGGTGCCTGCCTATCTCATTGGAACCAACAAACATCATTTGGATATGACGTATAGGCTACTGTATGGTCATGGAAGGTCTTTGAACTTGGGCCTTCCCATTTCCTCTCATTTATTTGTTGAAATAGAACAGTTTGATGAAGCAGGCTCTGGTCCAACTATGTGTTTACGTAGAGAGGTCGGTGAGACAGTGATGTTCGGTCACAGGCCTGTCCTCTGGCATTTTACTCCCAGACTTATAAACCAGGCCTGGACTTTCCCACTGACGCCAGAAAAAGCTCTGAGATGTCCCCTCACAGGCAGTCCCATCAGCTGTACTGGGAATTCACTGGGGCTATTAGTATGCAGTCTTTTGGTCTCGCTATGGAATTGTATACAAAACATTTTCATGTCAAGGAACCCCCCAAATTAGGCTGCAAACCCCCCATTTGAAAATATGTTGTGCCACAGTGCCAGGGACCCCCAAAAGAGAAGACTTGTGACTTGAAAATGGTAGATAAGCTCACAACGCAATGCTTGGAAGGTCCACCAAAAAAACAAAACATCTAAAAAGATACAGGCTGAATTGCATTTCCCACATCATTTGCTGTGCACCTTCTGGTCCCAGAGAATGACCCTTACTGATGTTGGTGACCCTTACCTTTCCTCTAGTGCCAAATTCCATTCAAGTCACACCTAACACCTCACATCTCAAAATGTAATGGACAGTTTGCCATGACTTGCTGAGCGCATGTATGTCCCCGAACTATAAACCATAAACCCTAACTCAGTCCTTGAAGGGCTTACAGGGGGTCCCCGGCAAAAAAAAAATCAGTTTGACCACTTTAATCGCATTTCATACAGTACTTCGGCTATTCAAGCATACAGTATAAATGATGTATACTTATTTGCTTCAGGTTCAAGAGGGGGGATTTTGGAACGAGACGTAGCCACGTGTCTGCGGGACCCAAAGCAGACGGCCGGGGGACAGAGGAGGGGACACCGAAGCTGCCCTTCAGCCCTCTGGACAACCTCACCAAGCCCAACATGTCCCAGAGGAGGCGGACCACCACGGACCCTCACGGCTCAGAGAACACCCCGCCGGCCGGCGGCAAGGTCTCCAGCATCGGCGGAAAGTAACTAATATAAAGTACTTTTTTGGAGGGGCCCTTCCAATAGATGGCTTTTGAAATGACGTCATCATATGGCAGCCAGGTCTATGGACTTTTATGTTTGTTTTAGGGCACTAAATGACGACGTGAGACGCCATGTGGCCAATATGAATACATCTTGTGATTTCGTTTTAGATTTATTATACAATAACACACTGCATACATGTCTCTTGTGACTGATTTAGTTTTAGATTTATTATACAATAGCACACTGCATTCATAGTGGCAATAAATCTGCAAGCCACAGTGGGTCACTTCACATGAGTTTTTAGTACTAGACTTAAAACTCCATACAATGTTACGTTATACAATCTTTATGGTAGATTAGGTTAATACAATATACAATTCAAGTATATCTGACAATTTGATGACAATAATTTGGAATGCTGGCCTTTGTGGGAGAGTATTGCAACAGAGCATTTTTATATTGTGGTGTTGTGACTTTTATCTAAGTAAAACATCATGAGTACTTCTTCCACCACTGGTCTGACTCTCCAGGACCCAGCGAGCCAACATCAAGGACAAGATCTCGCAGTGGGAGGGCAAGGAATCCACACATCCACCATCACCATCACCATCACCATCAGCGGGCCCAACCAGTGCTGTGAAGAGGACAGAATCATTGACAAAGACCAAGAGTAACCCCCGTGAGGACCAGAGGGGGGCAATGTACACAGAGACGCACAATCCTGGGAAGGAGAACATCTCGAAGCTCTGGGGCTCAAGGCCTTGTTCGCCTCTCCGGTCGGAGCATACGCCAGTGTTTAAGGAACGCGGTGGTAAGCCCAGCCAGAGCCAGGAAGGGGAGAGCAGCAGTAATGCAGCCTGCAAAGAGGACCAGAATCCTGTGAAGGAGAACGTAGGACGGGTTGGGGGTTCGAGGCCCTGTTCACCTGCTGAATCCGTGGACAGCAACAGTGGCAAACCTTGTGATAAGGAAAGAGGGGAGAACTGCAGGAGAGTGGCCCCCAAGGAACAGCACGCCGACGGGAAGGAGAACGTCACAACGCTCTGGGCTTCAAGGCCCTGTTCGCCTGTGGAGGTAGAGCATGCTGGGACGCTTAAGGGCTGTGGCGGTAAGCCCAGCCAGAGCGGCAACACGTCCTGCAAAGAGAACCAGCAGCCTGTGAAGGAGAATGCAGGTATAGCGTTGCCGCTGGGGACTGTCCATAACTCTGACATCCCGTTAGTCTGAACATACGTGGCCTCTGCGTGCGGTTAGGTTTAGGGTTAGGGATAGGGTTAGTAATGAGGTTAGGGTTAGGGATAGGATTAGTAATGAGGTTAGGGATAGGGTTAGTAACGGGAGGTCGGACTAACGGGAGGTCGGACTAACGGGAGGTCGGACTAATGGGAGGTCGGACTAATGGGAGGTCGGGCCATTGTTTTCTTAGCGATTATTCTATCCATTACGTTTCCGATGAATTGAACAATCGAGAAGCACGTTTTATGCCTTATCTGAATGTAGGAAATCTTGTGGGTCCGAGAGCCGGTACGCCGGTGGAGGCCGTTGACCAGCCGACGGGGACGTTGAAGAAGAGCGATGGCAGGAGGACGGCGGAGCGCAGCGACCAGGAGAAGAGGGCCGTGTTCACCCTGTTCCGAAAACTAGAGCTGAATGCACAGAACCACAGCAAGACCCCGGCCGAACTGGGGAACTACTTCTGCCCACCGAGCAGGGACAGACAGGTGAGGGTCGGTGGTGAACCATGACTCTGCTTTTGATACCCGCCCCCCCTCTGGTCATTCATTTTTAGTGGCCTGTGGAGATATGTTTTATCTGCAGTCAGGCTGAATTTTGTTGGTTTTCTGGCAGAAACCTCTTACGGTATCTCCATATTCGTGTTTTTATAGTTTTTTGTAAATGAATGCCCTACGTGATCATACTACAGTGTCACACAAAAGACAAAAGTATCAAAAGTAGCAGATCCGCAAGCTCGTTTTGAGCTTGTAGATCTGCTACATTTGCTATTTTCGAGTTTGAATCCTGAAAACAAAAGTAACAGTTTTTTGACATGTGAGGTTTGCACCCGACAGACGATTTAATACATGAATTTCCTTTAAGAAATGTACATATGTCGGCATGACATGTTTAGTATTGATATTGCAATTTAACAATTAAAGATGTTAATCAGATGTTAATTCGTCCAAAATGTAAAAAAAATAATATATATATATTCTTTTCTGTTTCTAACAAATCCTACACTGTGCAGGTGGAGGCCAAGAGGAAGGAGATAGAATCCATGATCAGTCCTTGCGGTGACGCCCGGGACGAGGGACGGCGTAGGCGTCCTCAGCTCTACAACACGGAGCCGGGGTCTCCACCCATCAACCCCGTCCCAAAGCCCCAGCGCACCTTTCAGCACCCCGCCCTGCCCGGCGGGAGGAACCTACCCCCACTGCCCTCCATCTCGCCGCCACCTGCCCCGTCACAGCCCCCCGCTGCAGGGGGCTACAAGAGGCCTCGGGGTGGCCGTTACCGGGACACCACCAACAGGTACACGGAGGGAGAGACTGAATGCTGAAACGACTTTATTGCCTCATCACAGGTTTAATGGTGTAAAGAAGGCGTGGGTGGGTGGGTACAAATATTATAATATACGACAGTACTGTATAGGTATATTTCATTGCAATAATTGATTTATTCAGCCTTTAAAGTTATTTGCAATGAATCCCTCCATATATTTTGTGACACCATTTAATTTGTAAGCAAATGTCTTGCTGGCTTAAAAAAGACAGAAGAAAGAAGAAAGCTGCATTGCATAAAGCTTTTAGTGAATAACATGTTATTTTAACCAATCTGTATCGTAGAGTAGGCTATGTAATACATGCAATATATACTGTATAACTATAGTACAATACATCTGCAGAGGTGGTCTGTCTCCATACTTACACTGAGACATTTAGACCCTGTTGTTGGGTAGAACAAGTAAGTAGTACTGCCTGAAACTCAAAGTCTAATATCTCTATCTGCCAAAACAGGCTTTCCATCTTAGCTCAACAGTATAAATGTGGCTGCTATAGGTGCTACTGTAGCTTTTTAATTCCCAGTCCACAAACCTTGCTAATACTTTTTTTTCTTTTCAACTGCCCACTGGGTCAGGAAATCTGAAGAGTCTGAAGACCTGCCAGAGTCTCGTGATCCGTCGAGCGGTCTGCTCTTCTCTCGTCGACTGTCACAGGAGCATCATTATGAAGTCATACCCGGTCAGAAGCCTCTCTTTAATCTCTTTAAGCTACACAGCAAAGAAAACATCCTCAAGCCTTAAAGCCTGATTTCTACTTTGTGTCCTGTCCTCAAATAGCGCGGTTCGGATTCTCAACCTTTCCTGGGTCAGGCCAGGGCACTCGAAAGCGTTCGTGGCTGCCGTATTAAGTGGTCAGATGGGAAGTAGGCTGTGTCCGTGTGCATTTTCAGAGCATGTTTATTTTAATGATCAATCAATCGATTGTGTTCCGGGATGGATTCGATATAATTTAGGGTCGCCAGTTATTTGGTGGCCCATTTGGAATATACTCACAGATGACAGACCCCCGTGTTTTGATAATTATGCTTAGACAACGGACCCCCATTTGATACAATTGTGTCATAGCTGGGACACCAAATCTACGCTGCACCCCCCCTTGTGTTAATTGAACTCAGTGTACAAACAGAAGCTGATGGTTCTCTTACACTCCATTGCATTGTGGTCTACTATAATTAATTCATTACTAATTCATATACTTTTAATTGATTGATATAAAACCCACACAGTTAACCACTTTCATGTGTGTTTCTAAGCTCATCTGAGATAATCAATTCACAAGCTCAGAGCTTGTAGATCTGCTATATTATTGCAACTTTTGCACGACACAACAACACTATTGTACTGTTACTAGAATTTCGCCGCCCTTCGGGCGGCTCATCCTAGTTCCGTTGCAGCGCAATGGGAAGAAGGAAATTGCGAGATTTGACAGACTCCACTTCATGTTTCAGCTGTGTTTTTAAACCCAGTATTGTGCCCTTCACATGTATTAACAGATGGGTATTATTAGTATTTGTTGTATTTTATTTTCACATCAAAGCAAATTAAATTAATTTAAAATAAGCACACATGAAACTGCTTTTTACTGTTTTGGTTTACTTACAATAAGTTAGTGTTTTTGGAAACCAAAAGATGTTGAGAATGGAGCAGAACATACTGTAGTATATTTTTGTGGGGACCTTGACTGCATTATAGTAGGCCTACAATCTTTTGGATTGCAGTGACCCCACATTGTTTCTTCGGGAACAATATTTGTAGTTACAATGAGGGCTACATGAGCCGAAGGGAGAGAAACACGTCGCCTCTCTCCAGTCCGTGCGTATGTTGCTGCTGGTGGCTGAATAACAACGGATCGCATCGCTGACTGACATAAACGCACAGTTACAAATCAGAGGCACTTCAATAAGAAAACTCAACTAATAACGCTTGTGTGTGTTAATCTGCCCGATGCTGACGTTAGTATATAATGTTTAGATTGTTTTCCTCTTGTACATGCGTTTGTGGGCACAGTGGCAGGGGGTGAAAAGCCGATTTGTCCCATGGTGTGCACTGCGCAACTGTGCAGTGTAAAAAATGCTGAAATCAAACCACACACACACACACACACACACACACACACACACACACACACACAGTCACTCAGTCACAAATCCTCCACAGTGTGATTACGTGTCTGCAGTGACACTGATGCGAGGTTACAATGAGTCCGTGGTGTGGTGAGACTGGGAAAGGAATAAATCGCGGAAGAGCTTGGCATCCGACTGCGCGCGTTGTGTGGATGAGATGGGCGCGTTGGGAAATACCGCACCGAAGCACACTCGCCTATTAGTTTTCATTGCATTTGCACAGTGCGCTCAGTGCGATATTTGCGAACGTGTCCGTTGTGTGTGTGTGTGGCTGGCTGCGTGGGGATCGCCATGTGAGGGGGCTAGCCAATAAGGGGCCTGTTGCATTAGTGTGTGTGGTGTAGCCGAAGGGGGTGTTGAGAACATGAGGGGGATGTAGCACAGCAATCGGTGACCCCTACATTAAGCTGTGTTGCTCCCATCATGCAGTGCAAATGCGTGTTGTAGCAACCGTAGCCAATGGGAAAACAGGATGCAGTGTTGCCAGGTCCGCGAATTGTAAGCGAGTTGTAAGTAGCGTGTTGAATGGCATTTTTTCTGGGCTAGTTTTCATAGACCTGGCAACAAATTAGGCGGGGGTGTCGGTGCTTGTGGCGTGTTTGTGTTTATTATTGATATTGATGTTGTTTGTGAGTGTGGACGGGAGGCGGCTTTAGTGGCAGTGCAATGACAGTTTTTACGCGGGTGTTGTGGAATGTGGTCGTGCGGCGCGACATGAGGAGATAGCCGTGGATCGACGCGGAGGGTAAGGCTGTGTCGTGTTAGTGTGTTGTTGCAGTGTGTGTTGCAGCGTGTTGCAGTGTGTCAGTGACGTAGTAGCTGGTGCCTTTTGTTCCTGTGCGTGCTTTTGGGCACATGTTTTCAATTGTAATATAGGATATTTGTATACTGTATGTGTACAGTTGAAGGCCATCGATATTGTCCTTTTCTTTTTGCTGAGGTTTGCGTGATCTGCGCAAAACCCCTTTTGGTGTTTTAAACATTATGTTATAATTTAGCTATTGGAAAATAGCAGATCTGGCGCGCTACGAGCTTGTAGGTCTGCTATTTTTGAAAAATCGTGAAAATATTTATTTCAGAAAACTGGAGGATTTAGAAGGATTTTTTTCGGTGGCACCCAACTGTATGTCACTCATAAACATTGTGTGTATTGTATTATATAAGTGTCCTGAAAACGTTTCACTGGCGAGGGGACCCCAACATAGATGTACAAATAGATAACTTTGTCATCAGTTTGACAAGGAAACAAAATAGAAGCAGATCATTTAGGCTTAATCCTCGATGACCCTTGGGGTTCCCCAGCAGGCCCACTGTGAGAACAGCTATATGTCCTTTTAATTGCAGGAAGACAATAAACAATGATTGGAAAGAAAACATGAACAAACTGACGTCGCTGTTGGGTGGAAACCTTGTATGTCCAACAAGGTTACTTGAGCTTCTAGAGCGGCTATTTTGGCTGTTTCTGCTACTTTATGCGACACTGTTGTACGACGAAGTAGGGCAAATTCATTTACGGCAAACCATACAAACCATACAAAGTTGGAGATACATGGTAGGTTTCTGCCCGACAGCAACGATAAGTCCTATACCTCTGTCTTTAAGTCAGGGGATATTAATACAATTCTTCACCAATGTGTTTGTAAAGGTGTCTACTAACACATCCCACATTGGTTTCTATTCAGCCACCCTAGGGAATTTTTGACAGCTGCTGAAAGTTGGGGTACCATTAACAACCAATATAAGGCAACATTTTCTAAATTTCATTATACTTTAAATAGCATGTGACGTGTCAAACTAGAGGGTTTTCATGATTCTGAACCCATTCCAGGCATTAGTTTTGCACTAAACACTCCTTGGGCTAAGTTTGGCCATATGCCCATATCCACTTGCCCAAATGTGCTGACCTCATGATGACGGCTATGGCCGTTTTTAGCCCAAGGAGTGTTTTTTGTGCAAAACTAATGTATTCAGAATACTGAAAACTCCCTAGTTTGACACGTCACATGCTACTTAAAGCATAATGAAATTTAGAACATTTTGCCTTATATTGGTTGTTAATGGTACCCTCAACTCAGCAGCTGTCAAAAATTCCCCTAGGGTGGCTGAATAGAAACCAATGTGGCATATGTTAGTAGACAGTAGACACCGTTACAAACACATTGGTGAAGAAATGTCTTGGTAAGAAATGTATTCCAAGGTTTGACATTATTCTGACAATATTCTCTGACTATTTCTACAGACTCGTCTAAAGAGAACCCGTACGAGGACATTGAGGTGGACAGTCAGAGTTCCCAGCAGTCCCTGCCCTCCTCTCCTGGCGCAGACTCCACCATTAAGGTCAGCGACGCACATGCTAAACATGATATACGGTAATATCGTCTCTGTCTGGTTGGAAAACTCAAAGTTTGTTTGTATAAACTGTTTTAACCTGTTGTACGGCGACCTTGAGTGCCCTGAAAGGCGCCTTATAAATAAAATGTTTTTAAATTATTATTATTATTAAAACTGGTTTAAGGATTGACATTCAAAAGTAGCAGATCTACAAAACAAGCTTGTGGACATGCTAGGATACTTGTTGATACTTTTGTGTGACACTGTAGTATGACCAGTTAGGGGGTTATTTAAAAAAACACACAAAAACACAAAGTTAGAATATGGAGATAAGGTTTCTGCCAGACAGCAACGATATGATCCTCACATTCTGTTATTTGTCCACTTTGTAACTCTGACATGTGGACAAAAAAAAATGGGAGTTCTATTAACTCTCAGGATTTTACTGTGCAGGCTTCCAGGCCAGGCTTCTTCAGGCAGAACTCCAACAGGAGTTTTAAGCTGCTGGACCTACGCAGGGTCAACCAGCACCAGCGCACCCGCAGCACTGGGGGGCTGCCCTCCCCACCGCAGCTCAGCCCCCCTTCCACTCCCTGCGCCAGCCCCGAAAACGCAGTCTCCTGGCTTACCGGGGACACATACAACAGAACATTCCGCAGGATACCAACCGTGCGTGTGTGCGCTTGTGCACGTGTGTGTGTGTGTGTGTGTGTGTGTGTGTGTGTGTGTGTGTGTGTGTGTGTGTGTGTGTGTGTGTGTGTGTGTGTGTGTACATGTCACATCCTTACTGTACATTACTATACTTGTGAGAGACAAACAAGCGTAATCGATGTAGTCTTTATCTCTGCGTTGTGTTGAAGGGATTAGATGGACCCAGAACTCTCTTTGGAGACAAACCTCCTTTTATTCTGACAAGAAATAACTAGTAAACTACTAAATAATAGTACGTCTCCAGGTTAGGTTGTTTTGTAGTGCAAGGACTCCTCACTCGTCCCTACACGGCTACACGGAAATATACAAGCAATATGACATTGATAATAAAATATATAAAACAGTAAAAACACATATATAAAACATACTGTACCTGACAAGAAATAACATAATACGTCTCCCGGTTAGTTTGTTTTGTTGTGCAAGGACTCCTCTATAAACAAAGTTAAACAAACACCATATACATAATTTGCAAGTACAATTCTTATACAGGAACGTTAACAACAGACACCCACCTCGTTCCTACAGATTAGACAATTCTATGGTTCTCACAATACTGTAGCAATGGTTGTTTTATGGCTAAAAGTTATTTATGGAGTTAGATTTACAATTTGGAAGAGATTCAGGTGGGGGTTAGGATTAGATTAGGTTAGGTTTAGTTATTGGGAGTCAGTGTTGTGCACCAAAAATAGCAGATCTACAAGCTCACAACACATCGTGCTGTGATGTACTGTACACATTGTGAGTCACAGCATGAGTGTACACAAGAGTGTAACCAAAGGGTTACATTTGATAACATTTTTACCATGCACCATGACTTTGGCATTCCAAATCTGAATTACACTGGACTCTGTCCCAGACCCAGAATGTCAGCCAAGATTCCTTTGTAGCTTCCAAACGCGTCATTCACTCATCATGGTTAGTGAGTGAGATATTTATACATCACTGGCATCAGAACATTACTTTTCATCATCATGATAGTCAACTTTCCTTGACTCCAACATGGCCTCCAAGTTTCCCCTTAGTTCGTCCCCCCCAAAAAAAATATAATTTACTGGAGGTTGTTGATACGTATGCTCAATTTTCCTACACCTGGGCTTGTGTATTAGTGTTCTAATCTATTACACTGTGTGTGTGTGTGTGTGTGTGTGTGTGTGTGTGTGTGTGTGTGTGTGTGTGTGTGTGTGTGTGTGTGTGTGTGTGTGTGTGTGTGTGTGTGTGTGTGTCAGAACAGCATCAATTATGCTCCAGAAGAGAAGGGTAAAATTCTGCTTCACAACACAATGCAAAGAGTGTAGTTATTTACAGGGGTTCTCAAAGTGGGGTTTGGGAGCCCCCTTGTGTCCTTAAAAGAGGTTCCAAGGGAAGGGGGCCGCAAAATAAGTTAATATAGCACCAAAACATGTTTAACCACTAAACAATTTTTATACTTCAGCCAATCGACAAGCCAAGCGTGATGCAATGAGCTGTGATCAGTTATTTTTGAAACATTGTGGAAAAACAACACAAATTGTCTCTTATCACTAGCATGTCTGAGAGGTCATTTTGACCGATTTTTTTTTAGATTTTGAAGTTTATTATCTTTGCCCATGAAGCTTTCAGAAGGTTGCCCTTCCATGACCATCATCATCCATCACCGTTCTATCATCTCAGAAACATTTTCTAAATGTGAATTTAAGCACATGCTACTTGTGTCTCATTTTACTTCAGTTTGTCTCATGATAAAGTGTGAGAACCACCGATTTACATCAACTCTTTGTCAACAGGTTGTACTGAAAATCAACAGCATCTTTGAGGCTCGCATTGGGAAGAAACATCTGAGAAGAGTGTACCATTATGCAGAGACCAGCTCTGGGAGAGGTGAGAACATGACCATAATACGCACACCGTTTCAATAATTGGTGGGGTCTTTTCGTCAGCTATAAATTCTCCATTTGTCTCTTTGCAGTTACAGACGACAACAGTGACTCAGAGAGTGAGGTGGAGGAGAGGGCTAAAGGTACAGTATAGCATGACAGTGGAAGAACACATTTGTACGGTGTGGCTCTATAGGAGTGGTTCGGTCCATTTGGTTCCATTTGTACACTCTCTGAGTTATAGACTCATAAGGGTCCCTCCACCATTTGGCTGGGGACCCCTGGAAACCCCTCAAGGACCCGTGGGGGTCCCCAGACCCCACTTCGAGAACCAGCGCATCATGCCATGGACCTCTTCCATTCGTTCGTACAACTTGTGGCTGCATTTGTAACCTCTCAGAGTTACAGAACCACAAGGGTCCATTTGGTTCCTATTCTCATAATACCTATCGATCATTTAGCTGGAGAGCTCATGGAAGCCCCCCCAAGACCCCCTATGGTGTATAGTTGCAAAAGTGACTGCAAGGTCACAATCAAGGGTTGAAAAGACACTATAGCAAAGTGGTTAAGTATGAAATGATCATCAGAGATCCAGGCTTACTAAAGTCACCTCCCTTTGGCCTTGGCAGCAGAGCGGCAGCGGCTGGTGTCGGTCCAGTCCATTCTGAGCCAGCCCAACCAGAACCAGGTCCACCACAACAACAACAGAGGCGGCGGCGGCAGGCCCATCTCTCTGGACAAAACACTCAAACAGGAGCTCCTCCAACGGCAGCTCTTTGAGTACTTCCTGGTCGTGTCACTGCACAGGCCCAAGGCTGGCGGCCCCTACCTGCCGGAGGTCACACAGCAGTTCCCCGTAAAGGTTAGGAGCAGAGAACTGCAACATGTGCTGATACGTATGCATTCTGCATCACTATACTGTAATTGTAAATTACTCTGTTTTCGAAAAGGACATGCAGCACTTCAGTGGATGGATAAATTGGTACGTTCTTTTCTCCCACCACAGAATAGCTAATAACTAATCCATTCTATATTTGTTTTGCAGTTGGAACGCAGTTTTAAGTTCATGAGGGAGACAGAAGACCAGTTGAGGATCATCCCTCAGTTCTGTTTTCCTGACGCCAAGGACTGGCAGCCTGTGGAGAGCTTCCCCAGGTGAGTGTTAACATTTTTAGGTAGATGATTAATATAAAAAGAAAATACTACATCCACAGAACATTTTAAAAGCTTCAGCTTCAGTTCCCCCCTAAAGTAACACTGTTACATCACAACGTTGCAAACTGCAAATTGCTGTCTACTGAACCTTTCATTTATACTTGTGTATTAATGCACATATGAGTGGAAATAACTTTAGAAATGTGCGTTTTGTGGTTGTTTAGGAGGAATGCGTTTCATTTAAAGGTTTGTATCATCCAGCCTGTATGCGAGCGTGAGTGTGAGTTTATGAGAACAGTACTGTAGTTGAGTTGTTCCTATACAAGGATGGAATTATAAGTCCATTATGCGCTAAAATAAGTAGCCAAATGGAACCTTACATGAATACAGGTCCAGAGAGAGAGAGAGAGAGATATATGGGTGGCAAAACAGTGACCTTCAGTGATCTGGAAAAAATATGCATAGAATAACTGAATTTAAGGTTAAATCAATGTAAACCATAAGGGGTTGTATTTGCCATCCCCTGGGGCGCCAAATGACACCCCTGAGTTGCATATCACTCCTATTAATTACAGCCACAGATGTGTATCGTTCTGACGAGCAGAAACATTGTATCTCCATATTACATGTTTATGTTGGTTTGGAGGGGGTAAATGATGCCCTACTTTGTTGTATAGTAACTTAATTGTTTTTTAATGAATATTATACCAATGAAAAGTATGAAAAGAGCGTGGGACTAAATAATAGCTACATTGGATACATTCTTGACATACAAGGTTTCCTGCAGGTGACAGTGATGCTATTGTGTGTTTTCCTTGGCTCTTTCTGTGCAGTGAAATGTTCTCCTTTGTTTTGACTGGCGAGGACGGGAGCCGAAGGTTCGGATACTGCCGGCGTTTACTGGTAAATAAGAAAAAAAGAAAAACATCATTAATACATTTCCTGTACACTTATTTATTTGTGGCTCCACCCCCCCCCCCCCCCCCCCCCCTCCTTCTTCTGTGGAGCTACTGGACAGGAAGTGACCAAGTACGTGTCAGCTGGATAAATAAAGAAAATAACCCAAATAGCCGACGCACTTGTGGGAAAATGCGTCCAGTCTCAGATTCTAGACTCGGAGGAAGTGTGTGTGTGTGCGTGCGTGCGTGCGTGCGTGCGTTGCGTGCGTGCGTGCGTGCGTGCGTGCGTGCGCGAGTGTGACATCAGTGTTTTATTGGCTCCAATTTTACACAGTACAAAATGTTCTGCGGGGCATGGAATTAGATGTTTATGTTCTCTTTTGGTCCCCCCTTCTCCCTCTTTACCGTCCTCCTTCCTCATCTTCTTCCTCCTCCTCTCAGCCCAGTGGTAGAGGGAAGCGTCTTCCAGAGGTGTACTGTATTGTGAGCCACCTGGGATGTTTCAACCTGTTCTCCAAGGTAAACTGAATCTGATGTCCAACATTATTTTCTCACTCAAAAGTAGACAAACCAACATACAGTATACAGGGTATCTGCACATATCTAGACCTTTATAACACCAACTTGGTCAAATTGTCAAATATTATGTAAAAAATCACACCCGTGTGAACTGAGTGGTGTAAGATTTTATATAGCATGATCAGCTGTGGTCTGACGTAATAAGGTATTATATAGCCTGATCAGCTCTGATCTGACGTAATGAAATCACACCCGGATGTGATTTCACAACTGGCTTTTTTTGTGCAGAGAAAATGACCACGGTTGCTACGGTCATCCAGTTCACCCGGGTGTGATTTAATTACGTCAGAAATTATTTTGAACATAGCAACCGTGGTCATTTTTTTCTGCACACAAAAGCCAGTTGTAGGAGTGGTTTACACCACTCAAAAAGAGGCCAGCTGTCACGATTTGCAAAAACTGGCAGAGCCAAAAGCAGAACACAAGCCAAAGTCCAACGGTGAAATTAGGGAGCTTGTAGATCTGCTATTTTCGGTGATGGCTTAGGAGTGGTCGAGGGGAGCAGGCTGAGGCTGGTGGCAGGCAGGCAAGGTAAAGGAGCAGGTCGGATGGGCACTGAGAAAGAGGAGAAGAGCAAGGGTCAAAAATCACGAGGAGCGAAAAGCAAAGTTGAAAAAAAACACTAACACCAAGGATTCACGAGGGTTTACACTACTGCTACACGAGGGTTTACACTACTACACACAGAGAGTTTGACTAGAAGCGTTACCATGCACTGGCGTTTTGAAACTATCTGGCATCGGCACAGAGAGAAGACCAAACATTTATAGCCTGGAGGATGATTAGCTGAGTCAAACTAAATGTATGCCTACAATTCCAAGTGCTTGTCAGGGTACGGGTCCCCAGTTAAAATTATGATTTATTTGGGGGTCGCTTGGGAACCCTTGCCTATAAGCCAGAACTGTTTGCGTGAATTGTTGCTGTTATTAACTTAGCATTTCTTGTAAAATGGCATTTCTTGTAAAAGGGCTTATACTGTAGTCATTAATGTCACAGAGCCCCAAAAGGAATAGCCTAATGTAAAACAATCACTTTGAAGATGTCACACAAGAAACGTACCAGCCTACCAATTATTTTAGAGAGGTATACAAAAAGCAAGTGCAAAACAGCGATTTGTGGAATTTATAGAAGGATGTGGACTTGCGTGTGTGTGCGCTTGTGCATTTTTTAGCTTATACAGTATGTGTGCTCCGTCCAGGTACTGGATGAGGTGGAGAGACGCAGGGCTCTGTCTCCAGCGCTGGTCCAGCCCTTCATGAGAGCCATAATGGAGGCCCAGTTTCCTGCCCCGGGCAGAACCATCACCATCAAAACCTTCCTGCCTGGATCGGGCACCGAGGTGAGGCCCACATCTATCAAAGGTTTTTACAGAACGTATAGGCACAGTTTTGCTCTCTTTTAAACCCCGCATTTGTCAAATTTTCACTCGGTTAAAGTGTTCTACAGTAGCTCTGTCCAAAATAAATACAAGAAACGAATTGCCCGCGTCCATTTTTAGATTTGCAGGGGAAAGCAAAATGTGGGGTGGAGGTAAGGTTCTTCCTTGGCCTACTAGGAGTATGTATGCATGCAAAGTGTCAAGCTGACCATCCCATGGTGGCCCTAAACCTAGCCATAACCCTTTTAGCAATTTAGGCTTAGGGTTACTTTTAGTAGCAAATTCTGATTTAAGCTCAGTTTTTGAACACACCATTGAACTTTAGGCCTGACTATTTCGTTTTAATCTAGTCTTAGCCAACTAAAAATGTATACTGACAATTGCCCACACTCTTCTTCGACAAAGATGGCGAAAGCAAACATTCTTTGTTCTGTACTTATACATACAATTGTATGGTACAAAACACTGAAGTCCTTAAACCAGAAACCTAAACCTAAGGTAAGTGGGGAACAGGGACAGGCTGGAATGGCTTAGGGTTGACGACATCATCTTGCAATGGGTCTGGTCCACAAGATTCGATACACCACCAAGATACCCATGTTGTCTAAATACTTCCTTAATGTCAACGAAGTCCACACCCACAACATCAGAGGGAGCTCAACAAACCATGTGCAATCCAGATTTGGCACAAACAAGGGACTAAATTCATTTCGCTCCTATGCCACCAAAATGTGGAACGCCCAATGGTCATTAAGACATGCGAATCCCTTGACTCCTTCAAAACCGCTCTCAAAGGGCACCTACGGACGGCTGCAATTCGAAACTGGCCCCCGTAAAATCTGAATCCCCCACCCACCCCTTTTCCCCCTCACTGTATATGTTTTCTTTTCCCTTTTTATCTCCTTTATGATGATGATTTCCTGTTTTTTGGCTAGAAGTGTATATCTGTATATGTCTCTAAATGTTATGATGAATTGAACATGGTGGACCCTCTTGTAAACAAGCGTAGTGCTTTGTTGGTCGTCCACTCACAGTTGACAGTTTTTGTATTGAGTTGTGCTTGAAATTTACTGTAATTCTGCATACTGTTAATAAATACTTCAATCAAACATAGAACCTGGGGAATATATGGATGACCCCTGTCTGTCTCGGTTGCTGTCTCTCTGTCTCCCCAGACGATGGAGCTGTGTCGTCCATCAGACTCGCGCCTGGAGCACGTGGACTTTGAGTGTCTGTTCTCCTGTCTGAACCCGAGGCTGCTCTTCAAGGTGTTGGGCTCTCTGCTGCTGGAGCGCAGGGTCATTTTCACTGCTGACAAGCTCAGGTAGACCCACGCACACACACGCACACACACACTCAACCAGGAGGTCCCCAGATAAACAATTCATAGTTAGGAACTATCAAATGGTTTCAATTGTATTCTCAATTTCTTTTCTTTTTTTGATTTCTTTTAGGCTTTTCTGCCTTCGATACAAGTGAATAATGACAGGAAAGAGGGGGGGGGACATGCAGAAAAGGTCGTCATGAATAGGGACTCGAACACGTGACTCGCTGTCAGGCCAGAGCCTATATGTGGCATGCGCCTGGACCACTAGGCCAGCGGGCGCCCCTAAATTAACATATTACGTTGTATTTTGTAGTCCCTGAAATAAAATGTAATAATGAGGGTCCGTGACCTAATGCATATCAAACCTTTTTCGTCCTAGTAGAAAAACAACGCATAATGTAACTGAGTTATACGTACATATATTTTAATCAAGAGTTGTTATACCCGTGGGTGGTCCAGACATTCACTGCATTCTTTTATCTGCTTGTAATAGTAGGTTTTAAGGATTCAGTCCGGGGGAATTTGCCATGGGGTTATATTCTGAGGGAAGCCTGCTGTTGAAAGGCTTTACCGGGGTCAGTTAGTTTGTTTTCTTGGGGGGATAAACCCAGAGGGAGCCCAGGGGGGTCACAGTAGTCGAGGACAGGAATGCAGAACGGGATGACGTGTATTAAAGAGTTATGTGGTGTGTAGGGTTCCTTCCTGGGAAAAGTTGATACCATAGGGAATAGTCATACAGACTGCGATTATTTGAGGTGACACCACCCTCATGTGGTAAGAGTAAGATCTGCTTTATAATTACAAAAGTTGGAAATAGCCAATCTGCAAGCTCACACCGCATTATGTACACATTACACCTTACAGCTATTTTCCCTATTGTATTGTTTCCCCAAAATTTGTATTTTTCTTGAAATCTCCTGAATGTTTTGTTTTGAACTTTAGCCTATAATGGCATGTCCAGAATAGGAATGCTGAGTTTAAAACTTGTAGAACGGCTATTTTTGGCAAAGCATTTGTTGTGGAGGGAATGGAAGGCGACCCAAGTATAGACCCTCGGGGGACTCCATTCAACAAAGTACATAGGGTTAATGTGGTTGACTTGACCCAGAAAAACGCATTAGACATATCTTTGCTGTCAGGCAGAAACCTTGTATCTCCTTTCAAGTACATTTTTTCATACAAAAGTGTCACACAAAAGTAATGAAAATAGCAGATCTACAAGTTTGCAACACGTCACAATCAATAACATTGCGAGCTTGCAGATTGGCTAATTTTCACACATCTGTATAGGCCTACTTGTTGCATGTTAATTGAATATGGTAATACAAAAAATGAACTTTTTTTGTTTTTGGACATACAAGGTTTCCACCCGAGAGTGCCGATATCCTATATATGATAACAAAATCAAGTTTTATTTTAGTTGCTTCTCTCCCGGGCTATTCTAGACAGGCCGGAATGGCTTAGGGTTGACGACAGAGTAGGCTACAGCATCTTGCAATGGGTCTGGTCCACAAGATTCGATACACCACCAAGAAACCCACCTGTCTAAATACTTAATGTCAACGACACCCACAACACCAGAGGGATTTCAACAAACCATGTGCAACCCAGATTCGGCACAAACAAGGGACTAAATTAATTTCGCTCCTATGCCACCAAAATGTGGAACGCCCTACCAACAGTAATTAAGACATGTGAATCCCTTGACTCCTTCAAAACCGCTCTCAAAGGGCACCTACGGACGGCTGAAATTCGAAACTGGCCTCCCCCCACCACCTTTTCCCCTCGCTGTATATTTTCTTTTCCCTTTTTACCTCCTTTCATGAGGATTTCCTGTTTTTTGTTATATAGAAGTGGTATATTCGTACGTCTCTAAATGTTCTGATAAATTGGACATGGTGGACCCTATTGTAAACAAGTGTAATGCTTGGTGTCGTCCACAGTTAACAGTTTTTGTATTGAGTTGTGCTTGAAATGTACATATTCTGCATGCCGTTAATAAATAATAAACTACTTCAATCAATCAATCAATCAATCTGCTTGGCAGCACGCTGTCCCAGTGCTGCCACGCCATGGTGGCACTGCTGTACCCGTTCGTGTGGCAGCATACCTACATCCCGGTGCTGCCCTCGGCCATGCTGGACATCGTGTGCACCCCCACGCCATTCATCGTGGGCCTGCTGTCCAGCTCCCTGCCCCAGCTGACCGAACTACCCCTGGAAGAGGTCCGACAGTTCAAAAACTTCAAATAGCTTGACCTACACGCACGCACGCACACACACACACACACACACGCAGTTTTTCAAACTTCTCGTATGATGAATAGTGAAAATAGCTAATCTACACATTCAAACTGTAGTCCATTTTTGACTATTTTGGCTTCATTGTGCTGAAACGAGGCTTTTGGTTTGCAGCAAGTTTGTATAAAAAAAGGGCTGCAACTGTTGATTATTTTCCTAGTGATTAAAATCAAGTGATCAAGACGCGAGCATTTAAACACATCATGAAAGGATATTTGAAAACTATAAAAGTAAAACTACAACAGAAAAAAATAAGTACGTAAAATTACTCTTATTTAAAGTTACTTATCGTGACTAGATAAACTGGTCACAAAGTGCTTTAAAAAGCTGAACCTTGTTTTTCGTTACACAGGTTCTGGTGGTGGACCTGGGAAACAGCCGCTTGCTCAGACAGGTGCGTCACGTTTACAATTATTTGGAAACTTTATTTACTAGTTACTTAAACTTTGGCTATTTTGAAAATAGACGATCTAGAAGCTCACAACGCGACGCATTGTGACACATTGTGCGCACGTAGATCTGCTATTTTCAAAAGACTTATACACATTTTAGAGGGGACATTCTGCATAACTATAGTACTTTAGTACTTTTTGGACTATAAATACATTTTGATGGCAACGCTTTCGTACGTTTACTCAAGTGAATTTTGATTATCCGGACTTTTAGTGTAGTTGTAACAGTGATACTGGTGATAATAGTGTGATTGTTTGCAGTTAGAAGATGAAGACACCATCCTGCCCTCCAAGCTCCAGTCAGCACTTGAGAATGTCCTGGAGAGGAGGAAGGAGCTAGCCAATGAGAGAGGAGGAGATGGTGAGGGGAATAGTGTCTTTTCTGCTTTTGCTCGACATAATTATCGCCACTGAAAATAGCAGATCTACAAGGTTACCACCGTGTAACCTGGTATTTTCTGCAAGTGCTTTCCCTAGAATAAGATTGCTGGGGTTTAATCACTGGTGGTTCTCAGACAGGTTTTGTGCCAGGAGAAGAGTTATGTAAAATGTTTTAAATAACATAAAAGTATTCAACATTTTCCAAACATTTGTTATATTTTTTCAAATATTGCCAATATGCTTTTTTTTTAATAGCCAACGTATAGGCCTACGTTATGGAAAAAAGTGGTCAAAATGATTGTGATGCTACAGTATATTAAATAATTTTGCTCACAACATACGCCACATTGTGAAGTTGTAGATCTGCTATTTTCCAAGAATATTTGCCTGTTTTTGTTGATTGTTCACCTATTTATTACGACATTCATGAGATAAAAACACTAGGGTTCATGAGGTTAAGTTTTAACCCATTAAAAACCGAAAAACCATTATAAATAGCAGATCTACAAGTAGATAGCGCTGCAAGCTTGTACATCTGCTATTTTTGAATATTTTTCAAAATGCTTGACAGTGTGAGAACTACTGATTTCGAAGGCATTTAGCCTCAGGTCTTTGGGTTCAAAACATAACCGCGATCCCCAGACTCCAGCTCTGACAGCACCGTGGTATCCGAGGCCTTTGTCCGTTTCTTCGTGGAGCTGGTCGGCCACTACCCGCTCTTTGTGGTGTCTGACCGCGAGGACGGCTACTCCTCGTCCTCGTCCTCGCCGGCGCCGTGCTCCTTCCGCCGCGAGGGCTTCTGCAAGTCGGTGTCGTCCAAGACGACGCGCCGCTTCCTGGAGGTCTTCATGGACACCCAGATGTTCGGCTGGTTCATCCAGGAGAGAGAGCTCCACCGCCGGGTCGTCAGAGGTACTGCGCCTAAACCGGCCTTTGTAGGCCTTCGCCGGGGGTTTTAGATGCTCTGAGTCAAATGCTTTTTTAAATACTTTATATTTTTAGTCCTGGCAAGGCAAGGCAAATAGTATTTGTATAGCACATTTCAACATTAAGCAAAGGAAACGCATTTGAATTCCATAAAAAGAAATAGAAAAAAGTTTATTTTTTCTTTAGCTTTAGTCACTAGTTACGTTGCAGATTTATATTAAATGTACAATTAAATTTATTAAACATCAATTTACAAGTATTATTATATATTAAACTAACCGGCATCACATAAAGTAATTAATTTCAGCTGCGACATTAAACATCTCTCTCTCTCTGTCTCTCTCTAGGGCTCTTTGAGCAGAGGGTACAGGAGTATTTGGAGTCCATTCGTGACAACGAGCACCGTCGGGTCAACAGGTTCCTGAAAGGCCTGGGTAAGGAACCTCTGTTTCCCTCCAACTCATTTCACCAGAATAGCATTATGTGTGAAGGCCAGCTCTCTGCAGGTGGCAGAGGTACAACAACACACAAACAATCTAACAATCTAACCAAAAACATTGTATCGTTTTCCGTTACGCTTTAGGAAACAAGATGAAGTTCCTCTCCAAGAAATAAAATCGCCACAGCTGCACCAGTGGAGAGATGACGGTCGTTCAACCCGTGCACCGAGGTCGGTCATCGTGGAAACGAGAAGGTCCGCTCCAGGGACTGGGGAACATTTTCTACGTTCACTTGTTAACCACTTAAAACCCTAGTAGCCTATGAACTTTTGGGCCATTTGAAAATAGCTTGTAGATCAGCTATTTTCCAAGAAACAGGTGGTTAACTGAGAGATTTGACAGTGAGCGAGCCCACTGGCAGCTGTTCAATTAACTGTCTTGCTCAAGGACACGGTGGACACCACATCTGTCAATGGACACAATAATGCTGGCTAGTGGCTACAGAGGTTGAGACGACCTCTCTGCTGGAGACGCAGTGTACTTGGACTAATGATTGATGGAAGAATTGCGCGTTCTCTTTTTACAAAGAGGGATGTCATCTGACTTCTCAGTGATATACTGTTCAGTCAGTGTGGGTTCAAAGCACAGCAATCTTGGCGATATCATTTACTTCGAATAATTACAAGCTTGTTCTTTTTTGTTGTTGATTCACCACCAGTTAAAGCTGCTGTACGTGATATTTCTATTACTATAACAAATATTGCTAGATTACTTTATTCAGTAACAGGATCTCCCTGTCTCTGTAGCTTTTTACTAAACAGCTAAATACATTTTCAGGTGGTAGCCTACACCAATTTCATCCTATCAGGAGAAAGAACCCATTTATCAGCTTCAATTTTATATTGTTGTAGTAACAATGTTGTCTCCTTCGTGTTTTCTTTTTTGCCTGTTTAAACAATGTTTTAGTTTTAAAATATTTGTTTTTCATCACTTCCAATTTCACTTGTTTATCCAGTATCCTGCATGAGTTCTCCCGACTAGATGTAATTGTTATCATGACCTGACATTTTATTTTCTGTTTACTAAAGAACCGGAGATACGGGGACCCCTATTACTGACACTCTATAGCAATGATTACTATCAGAAGATAGATTTATTTTAACAAAACAATATCACTTTTACAGCACCTTTAACAGCATTCATAGGTCAGTCAGTAGTACTTAATAATTTCACCAGGGGGCAGTAGTATATCTTCACTCGCTGGACAAGTGGCGCTGATAATCATGAAATGAAATGAAATGAAATGAGGGCATATTTACCCAGGGTATCTGGGCTAAGCTCAAGAACTTGTTTCCAGCCAGGCCCTGCTCATAGAACACATTTCATCGTAGTGGTTGATGCCTTGTTCAAGGGCATTTCAGCGGTGGTAATTTTTAACGTGTCGGACGGCTGGTTCGAACAGGGAACCTTCCGGTATCTAGACCGCGCCGCTATCCGTTCGGCCACCGCTGCCACAAATAGATCACGTTCAAAGGCACACATGCTATGCCAAACTTTCCCAAACGTTTTGCCTCAAGACCCTAAAGAGAAATGTAGTGCCTCCCCGTGATCCAAATGTACAAAAATGCATGATACATAATCACTTTAGTTTATAGCTTATTTCAAAAGGTGCCATGATGCAATGCATTGTGTATGGGGTTATAGATTAGCTATTTTCATTATTCATTTCTACCACTAATATGTTTTGGAAACTATTGAAATTTTAATTGTATTTGTGAATATCTTTTTAATTTATTTTTCAGATTTTCTTTTCTTTTTGAATTTCAGAAAATCTGGTGGATACAGAGCCCCTTGGGAAATCTTTTTTTTTTTTTTTTTTTTACTTTTCTTTTAAATAATTTGTAGAATTTTATGTAGAATTTAGTTTATTTTGGGAAAATAAACAAAACAAAAACAACTTGGATATATAAAGGTCCCATAAAAAGACCAACATCGTTTGGGAAACACTGCCTTACGCTGTGCTTCAGCTCTGTTTTCTTGGTGATGAGCGTTCTGAGCATGTGATGAATAAATAAACCTGCTATATCCCTGCATGCCTTTGTTTGGAATGGGATCATTGGTACAGTAGCAGCTGTAGTTCACAGGAGAGCCTGCCGAACTGCTGCACCTTCACCGCTGGAGAAAGTATACACTTTTTTCACGTATACTTGGTTGTCCCTCAGGGCTCTATAGGCCTACGGGGTTGCTGTTTTTTTTTTTCTTTCGCCTTTATTTTATATTTTTTATGGAGGGACAGACAGTAGGCTGACAGGAAATGGGGAGAGAGATGGGGGGATGACATGCAGTAAAGGCCGTCGGGATCGGGAGTCGAACCCGTGGCACTGGATTGCCAGCCAAGGTGCCTGGACCGCTGAGCCACAGCCCAGGCCCGGGGTTGCTGTTTTGACTCATTAAAAAATATCTGCGCTGAGAAAAGCCGATCTACAAGCACGTCATGAGCTTGTAGGTCGGCTATTTTTTGCAAACGTTTTCCACAGAATTCAGATGCTGGGGTTAAAGTGGTTAGGTAGAAGTAGCAATATGCAATGTAACCAGTATAAGACGCCTGAGGGCGAGAAGCGACCTCGCCCTAAAGGGCACGCATCCGCCTTGTTGATGGCAGACTGATGGGCGAGCACTGGCGCTTTGGCATGGGGGGGTCAGATCCATATGGAATGAATTCTGTACTGGCCATATAAGGAGCATGTCTTGAGTGTACAGGGTTTGATGAGGACAGATCAACATATGGAATGTCAGAACAGGTCAGCTCCATATATAGAGATCTAAGGGTGGTAGCGGGGACATTCTCTTGAGTGTACAGGGTATGATGAGGACCCAGGTAGGGCCGGGCCTTCATTTTCGGGCCTGTTGAGAACTTTGGGGCAGGCCCGTCTAGAGTTCTGAAATATATCCAAACACTAACTGACGGGAAATGCTCGATTCCATAGTTTGCTGCGACCTTTGGTCGCAATGTCAAAAAACGCAATGTAAAAAATCACAACAATTATGCACTACTTTTTGAATTTTGGCATGGTGTTAGGTATGGGCATATGGTTTTCAAAAACCATTGCAAACCAATTGGGGTTTCAACCATATACTGACATATCTAATATGGTTTCATTGTCATCTAAATCTGTAAGCAACTAGTCACTAATGTTTTAAATAATTGTAGTGGAGTACACTATGCCTGTGAGAAGTAGTAGAGTAAGTATTAAATGTCAAAACAATTGAGCACTTGAGAAAATGTACCGAGTTGCGTTCCACGGTTTACACACACGACTGCCCCGGGTTTGCTTTCCTTTTTCTTTGGGTGACACCTGAAAACTTTGGCACTGTCTCAGCAATGTATCTCATGTGATCCTTTGATAATCACACATATGGAATTACATGTCGTAAGCTTCCTCTGGAGTACTTCAAAAGTTCAACCGGTTATCTCAACCGTCTGCTAACAGCTCTAGAAATTACAGTATGATTAATGACATCGGAGGTGTGTGTGTGCGTGTGTGTGTGTGTGTGCGTGCATGCGTGCGTGCGTGCGTGCGTGCGTGCGTGCGTGCGTGCGTTGACTGACTGACAAATGAGACAAATATCAGATGATCCGATATGACAACGTAAAGATATGTATAACATTTGTTTACAACACATGATATAGTATCACCATGCATGCCATCAGCGTGCATATAGATTATTATGAGCAGGGTTAGATTTGAGATCTATTGTAAAGTGCCTTACTCAGACAGCACCACATGCACACGGAGCAGGCAAACCGGTGACCTTTTGCTTACCAGATTACTGTATTATTATTATTATTATTCAGATTTCATAGATGGCTTTATAAACTTCTTTGACAGCACTCTCAATATAGGCTATGCACATGACATCATCGTACCTGGAAATTACAGTATGTGGGAACGCCTACGTACTGAATGGCAAAAAACGACTTACTGGCCTTGACAGCCCATACAGTACATCCAAACTGAAAAGTCTGTATATTAAATGATGTTACACTCGCCAACAGCAGCGCCAATACTCATGGGGTTGGCGAAAGGGCCTTTCTGTGTGGAGTGTGCTTGTTCTCCCCATGTCCCCTAGGGTAGGTACAGTTGGGTGCCACCGATATTGTCCCTTATCATTTGACCCATTTAGGCCTGACCTCAAAATTTAAAAAAAAATCCTTCTAAATCCTCCAGTTTTCTGAAATAAATATTTTCACGATTTTTCAAAAATAGCAGACCTACAAGCTCGTAGCGCGCCACTCGGTGGCGCGCTATGAGCTTGTAGATCTGCTATTTTTCAATAGCTAAATTATAACAATGTTTAAAACACCAAAAGGGGTTCCCGCCCAAAATGGGTTAACTGTCCTTTTGCGCAGATCACGCAAACCTCAGCAAAAAGAAAAGGACAATATCGATGGCCTCCAACTGTATAGGTACCCAGACAAAAACATGCAGTAATGCTGGTCTCTATACTACCTGATGGAGGGGAAAGGACATGGTTGGAATAACATCTTCCTTCCACGCATTACGCCCTACCGGGGAAACTCCCCATGTCAGGTGATAAGATGCAGCCTGCTCAATCCTCATGCATTGAAGGAAGCATGAGGTTCGGGGCTTTCCCCAGGTTGGCAGAGGGAGAGTCACACCCAGGATTACAGCTTAAGTAATTGGCACCGGGTGAAAAATGGGTTACAAAATCATGGGATAAAAATTTAGAGGAAAAAAAGAACTCACCAACATTGTACCTGTACGTACGGAAAGCTTGAATTACTTCTTTCTATCTGCAAAGTTTTTGTTCCACCAGAGACATGTTAAAGACCATATTCACACGGTGGCCATATTGCCATTAAAGTTAATGGCAGGGTGGCAAGTTTCCAGTTTGCCAGCCTGCTTTTTCAATGCAAAATGCCCCAGGTGATTATTTTTCTATTTTGGCAGAGCTTGTTTTCAATTATGCAATGCCCTGCTGCCTTCTGCAATATGTGCAATTTAGAAACAGGTGGTAAGCAGGACAAGATCTCACCGATTTCCACTAGCACTTCCAAACTCCAATGCTCCTTGCTCCATGCATGCTGCTCAATGTTTTGCTAGCTCTCAGTCTAGATGAGGGAGGCATGTGCATACTCTCTATATTATAATATTTTGACCATTGGCTCTGTACTTGGTTCGCTCTGTTTTCCCTCGTCAACAAACCTCTACGCCGAAAATAGCCTACAATGCAATCGGCTCTTTTCCTCCAGAATAGGGATGCTAGGGCCCAAGTAGTTAATGTAAATCAAAAACTCACACAAAACACCTGTGTGAAATGAGGGGCACTCTTGTCATCGTACATCAATTTATGTTAGCGGACATTTGACATTGCTACATAAGGTACATAAGGTGGTCCCTTATTGGCCAAGTGCTCCCTCCAACATGTGATTGGTTAGCCGATTTGCTCGTTTACATATGCCGTAAATCTTCCCTTCAAAGTCAATGGCGTTTAATGTTTTGATGTTTAATTTACATCAAACTTGACGGAACTCTGATCACTGGGTTATAGTGGTCTAGAAATGAAACGTAGATCACTAAAAAGTTCACTTTTAGATCAGTTATAACCTGGTTTTAGATGGCCATTTAGACATATTTTAGACATCTAATAGCCCGGAAAATGCTCAGTGGTTGCAGAGTAACGTACTTTGTCCACCATTGCTAGTATAGCCATTGACACAGAGCATTCTAAAAAAAAGTCCCAGTAGGAAGTAAAACAAGTCTACACGTAAACTGTTTCACTCAGAGACTAATTCCCATTTCCCGTGCTAGCCTTCACGTCATAAATGATCTGCCCCTTTTGAACCACAAAGACCGTCAGTTTACAGTCGGTGGCAGACTGTTGCTGTTTCTGTCCCGTGAGTCATGGAAACAAAACAGATCTTCACGCCGAAAGGGGAGCGCACGTCTTCGTCAGCAGCAAAGCATAACACAGGTGCACCGGCGGAGCATAGTGGCACATTGTCTTCATGCTGAGCTTACCGTGCACACTGTGAACCCTGCGTAGCTAGCCGCAGGGCCTTTCTGAGCACTCCACACACGCACGCACACGCACACACGCACATGCAGACACACACTTATGATTTGTATAGTTATGAGGACATCTGCTTTTTCTGGCATTTTTGCCATTTTAACCTAAAACCAAAAATAGCCAATCTACTGTTAAGCTACATAGACAATTGTACACCGGCGAGCAACTAAGTATATAAATCAGACAAAACTTCAGCCCTAAACCTAACCTATTAATGCTAAATGTTAAACCAAATCCTATTCCTAAACCCTTCACAATGTCTATTTCTCACATTCTACTATACTTGTGGGGACATAGCAATACAAGTAAAGCACATGCGTGCACATCACACACACGTGCACATCACACACACGTGCACATCACACACACACACACACACACACACACACACACACACACACACACACACACACACACACACACACACACACACACACACACACACACACACACACACACACACACACACACACACACACACACACACACACACACACAGCCAAAAGAGAGAGCGCATCCTCTTGCTAATGCAGCGTGTGAATTGAACCAAGAGAGTGACTGTACAAATGGATTTTACAGTGTGTGCTTCCAAGGTGAGAGGGTGATGGATGGATGTGGTGAGAGAATCACTCTGACATGTTGACTCTAATTCTGTGTGTGTGTGTGTGTGTGTGTGTGTGTGTGTGTGTGTGTGTGTGTGTGTGTGTGTGTGTGTGTGTGTGTGTGTGTGTGTGTGTGTGTGCGCGTGCATCAGTGTGTTTACAGGGGTTTGTACAAAGTGAAATCCTCAGAACCACTTAAGCCCTAGCTATTTTAACAGTCGCATCACAATGCGTTGTGAGCTTGAAGAACCATTTACAATATAAAATCGCACCCGTGTGAACTGAGTGGTGCAACTCCATGTGGGGGTCCCCAGAACTTCCAGACCCCCAGGAACGCACCCATGGTGCCGGCCCGGTTCTGGCGAGCTGCCGCGCGTCCGAAACGGTTAAGAAATAACAGAGTTACCTGCATGTGAGGGTCCCCGGGGGGGGTCCCTGGAACATCCAGACCCCCATGAACGCACCCAGGGGAACAGTGCAACACTCTCTCTCTCTCTGTTTCTAGCTCAACAGCACCACTTTGGCACCTGTTGGTACCCTAAACATACATAAATACATAGGGACATAGGGAGGGACGGACATTGCTGTTCCTTGGAGTGGCTGCACCACTCAAAAATAGCAGATCTACAGTAGGCCTACAAGCTCACAATGCGTCACAACGCAACCCACTGTGAGCTTGTTATGCAGTGTTGTTTTCGTTGACTAAAACCAAGACGAAAAATGTTCGTCGACTACCTTTTTTAACTAAAGAAAACTAAATGGAAACTAAATGAAAGCTAAGCTATGATGACTAAAACTAAGACTAAATATATTGACAAATAAAAACTAGACTAAAAATGTTAGGAAGGGACTAGTGGACAAGAGATCCAGTATAAGTCATTTTACACTTGGTTGCATGCTGAAAATAGCAGATCTACAAGCTCACAATGCGTCGTGCTGCGACACATTGTCAGCTTGTAGATCTGCGTAGTGTAAAATCAGCCATTACGACGGCATTAAGGCCCGCCAAAATACACTTTAGTCGACTAAATCAACTGTAGATTTAGTCGACTAAATAGAGCGTCGCAGTCCCGCCTCCTACCCTGACCCAGGAAATGAAACCCAATGCATTATTCTCATAGACATTTCGTAAAGTATTTATTTAAAGACGGTTACGCCGCGGACAAAGCCAACTCGAGTCGTGACAACTCATGACAACACAAACAATATTTTGGACCAAACAAATAATTAGAAAGAAGAAAAAAACGGCAGGTTACAACACTTTTTTTGTTGTTTTTCTTCTTTGTAATTATTTGTTTGGTCCAAAATATTGTTTGTGTTGTCATGAGTTGTCACGACTCGAGTTGGCTTTGTCCGCGGCGTAACCGTCTTTAAATAAATACTTTACGAAATGTCTATGAGAATAATGCATTGGGTTTCATTTCCTGGGTCAGGGTAGGAGGCGGGACTGCGACGCTCTATTCACATGACATTTAGTCGACTAAAACAAGACTAACACTAAAACATTCCAGGTGACTACAATGTGACTAAAACTAAATGAAGTTTCATTCCAAAGACTATGACTAAACTACAATAGAAATTTGCTGCCAAAAACCACACTTGTTATGTAGCTCAGCAAAATGTTACCCCCAGAAAAAGCTACTGTATAGGAGCCAGTGTGGTCATTGAGAAGAATCATGGCGATTTAAGGTGTTGTTGATTCTAAGTCAGTGGTGCTCAAACATTTTCATTACTAGGACCGTCCCCCATATCCATGTCAGACTGTCAGGGACCCCCATTCAAGATTTGCTTTACAATGTGTAAAACATTCAAAAAGTTCAGATCTATAAGCTCACAACGTTGGGTGCTTGATGGAGGCTACAGCAAATAGGGTTAAAGTGGTTAAACTGAGCTTGATGCTATATAAATGTCGCTTGTGAGTCGTGACCCCCCTGGAACCGACTCAAGGATGTCCGGGGTTACCCGGACATCACTTTGAGAACCACTGTTCTTAGTAGTATAGCCTAGATCAGGGGTTCTCAACCTGGGGGTCGCCAAATTATTTGGGGGTGTCCCCAGATTATTACCAAAAAAAAGAAAAAAAACGGAATGGCTGGAAATGGAAATTAAGAGTTTACATAGTACACATAGTGCATGCATATATATGATTCTATCTGGTTTCAATATTTATTTATGATGTATTTTCTCTATTTTTAAGGTTATTGTAGAGGTCAATTTGTACTGAGGGGGCGGGGCAGGGGGTCGTGAGACATGGCCAAAGCATTTCAGGGGGTCCCCAGCCAAAAACGTTGAGAACCCCTGACCTAGATAAGTGTGCTTTTGGAAAATGTCCAATGAAGGGACCTGTTCAACAGCCCATGCAGGAATTATGCATGGATTCATGTGTGTTTATTGTGCTTTAACGATATCTATTTGAAGCTATTTATAGAATGGAAAGATTAACAGGTTTTTTAACAGGTTAGTCGTTAGTGGTTGCTGCCAAAACCACATGAGAAAGGCTGCAGAACACACAAACAGCCAGTCACTCCACACGCACACGCACACACACACGCACACGCACACACAGTGTCACACACGCACCAATGCACACATTGACCTTGTAGATTTCCAGCAAATATTCGTCAAATGTATTTTATTGACAATATTTGTATTTTTATTCATTCATTCATTTGCATGACCATAATCTAATGTCACAAAGTGGGTGGGCGAATCGGCACAAATAAAATGAATTAAATGGAACAGGAGGCAAGCTTGCAGAAACAACATTTTAAGGTTTGAAATTTAAATAAAATTTGATCGATGCCAGATGTATTGCAACTGAATAAATACATCTAACAAAAATCTAACAAACAATTAATGGAGAGGCACAGTGACAAGTTCTCCCCATAGCAGAATACATTACTTACGTTACTTACAGTACATTACTACGTTTTTGTCACACCCAGAGTGTGCCACGGCTGGGTCGCCTCCCTCATGTTTTCACCCTCGTTTCCCCTGTGCTGCTTCCCTTCCTTCCCACCAAGGGGCCAGTGAGGCTATTCAACGTTGAAGCTCTGGGTCCTAGTGGTAGGAGGAGGGACTACAGGCGGACCCGTGGATTCATGACCGGGAAACCCCGTGCAGCTGGGCTTTAACATTGAGCGCTCGGTTGCCCTACGTCACCCAGGACCTCAAAGTTGAGGTCCGGAGGAGGGACTTCCGGCAGTCTTCCGGGTGCTTCAAAACGCCACTGAGCAACTTCCACTGACATGAATAGCGGAGGGGGCGGAGCTTCGCGCCAGATCAGTCTCTATCCTTTTATATACTCTATGCTTCCCACCATCATGCTGAGACTGTAGTGATTGCTGAACATTGCCACCCGTTTGCCCAGGTGCGCTAATGATTGTCTGACATTCTGTGTTTGCGTTTAGATGTTATTGTTTGGTGCCCTATACATGTCTCCTTCTGTTCCCTGTGGGGGATAAGAAGTATTGGGGCCATTTGATTCCGCCCTGCGTGGCAAGTATTCTTTGTTTAATAAAACGGTCAGCAAAGTTCCGGCTCTCTCTCTCTCTGCATTATTGGGTCCTCTTATTCTCCAGATTCCGTTCCTGACCCTGACGTTTCCTTTATATAGGCTACTCTTCAGACTCCACCCTCAATCAGATCTCCAGGCACCAATCACCCAACTACACAGCTGGCTTCAACGATTCAGAGATTACATCGGCATGTTTGAACCAATTTCACCACTAGAGGGTGGTGTTACTCTGTTGTCAGTGTTCACAAAAGGTTTCAATTAAACAAATGTTTGTTTGCTTACAGACATAAAAACACATTTATGTTACTGCAACCCTGCTTGGAGTTGCAGTAAAACAAACCTGGTACTGCACTGACTTGCTACAGTGTGCAACGAAGGTTTTGGTTTAAATCCTATAGCTTTGGGGGGACTGGGCGGGACGGTCAGCTGAATGTGTTCGTTGCGCTGACTGATTCAGTCGGTGAACGACTAGTCTCGTTCCCAGCCTTTACTCATCTCAGAGGAGAAAAGCCTGAGGTCACAACCTAATTTAGAGTGTGTCTATTCCGTCGTATATGTCTCCCGGAAACAATCTTTTTCAACCCAGCGCTTGTTTCATTCACAGAGAATGTAAACAGATTGATAGAGCATCAACGACATTCCCTTGGGCGGTGCTTCTGCCAAATTCCAGTACTCCCGTTTAAACAGTCAACCGGCTAGGTGTTGCCCAGTGTGGTGAATGACCACCCCCCTCCACCGCTATCGACATGATTTGCCGCAAACCATTTCACACTGGCTGTGAACGGCGCCCATGAAAATGGGCATTAAAAAATGGGCATTAAAATGGGCATTAAAATGGTCATTAAAATGGGCATTATTGATTATTGATAATGTACCTGTTGGTTGTACCTGCCCAACCAACACCGGTAGACGTGCACCGGACAGCGCGCGTTGACGTTGGAAAAGTATTTGCGTGTTTTTTTCAATTTGTTTTCTCCCAGCAGCATGGCGATTCTAGTTGGTGCTATGGGTGGCACGTCAATACTGTGTAGTCTACTGGAAGCCCCCATAGGTCCCATGTTACTAGACCCAGAAATGTTGTTTAATGTAAACTTTTGTGATTCAAATGTCATCTATAGGCTTAGCAGATGAGATTAAGCTTGGTTGCTAAAAGTTGCACGTTTGAGTAATTAATTAGCACAATATGTGACCATATACCATTAATCACCATTTCTGGGTTCATGGAATTTTCTGTACAGTAGACTACTGCACTACAGTGCTGCTGGTGTCAACTGGCCTTGAGAAACACATACTGTATAGGCCCAGCTGTTTCACCAGGAAATAGCGTACTTCTCGATATGGTTGAAAAAAGCCATTTCAGCTCGTCTTTAAAGTTATAGTAGCCGCTATGTGTGTGTGCATGTGTGAGAGTGTGTGTGTTACACCGCACTATTCACAGCAGAACTATGGAAAAATAGATCCTACCACCAATCAATATCAGGGGCCATTAAACCACTGGCTGGATTATCAGAGAGCATCATGGGAGTTTCATCGCCCCCTGTTTCAACCGTTACCAAGCTCATATGATAGTCTCAGGAGCTCTGCTATCGCTAATTACGTGATTTATGGATGGGATGATTTATGGTGGCTGGGACGTGCGCGCTAAACCGAGTTGTAATCACCATCAATCAAGACAAAAAGATGAATGTCATTTTTTTCCTCCATTCAATCCAGACCTCAGAGCCTCTGCGCGCCTTTGTTAAAGGGTTCATTTCATTAGCCACGCTCCCAGGTGATCTGAATTCACTAACGAGCTCTGGGATCGCACTGGATCCCTAAGTGAGAATTCACACACACACACACACACACACAAACGCGAGCACCGCTATACTGGGGACGTTTGGCCCTCACATGTATAGGAAAAGTACGCGCACACGCGGATGCGGCCGTGTGCTTGTTAGCGACAGACTCCCATAGGCCGTATTAACCTGCTACCCTAGTCTGCTGTCTCATACAGAAATCAATTAGAGCAGACAGAGCTGTCTGAGAGCCATAGACAGAACACAACTGTGGGACGAACAAAGGAAAGAGAAGAGATGAGAGAGAGGCATAGAGTGAGAGAGAGAGAGGCATAGAGTGAGAGAGAGAGAGAGAGAGGGAGAGAGAGAGAGAGAGAGAGGCATAGAGAGAGAGAGAGAGAGGCATAGAGTGAGAGAGAGAGAGAGAGAGAGAGAGGCATAGAGAGAGAGAGAGAGAGAGAGGCATAGATTGAGAGAGAGAGAGAGAGAGAGAGAGAGAGAGAGAGAGGCATAGAGTGAGAGAGAGAGAGAGAGAGAGGCATAGAGAGAGAGAGAGAGAGAGGCATAGAGAGAGAGAGAGAGGCATAGAGTGAGAGAGAGAGAGAGAGAGAGAGGCATAGAGTGAGAGAGAGAGAGAGAGGGAGAGAGAGAGACATAGACATAAAGGGAGGGAAGTAGAGGGATCACAGGGTGGGGCGGAGTTTCACAAACGTGCTTACTTGCACAAAGACAAAGACATGCACACACTCACAGATGCTGTAGTCAACACTGTAGTATACTGTAGGCACGCACATATACGCACGCACACACCACCACACACACATGCACACATTCCCTAACATGCGCGCTGTCAGCACGTTTCCCTGACGTTGTGGGAGGCTGCAGGTGCTGCGTCCATGCAGCTGCAGCCCTGCCACGCATGCCAGCCCCGATTCATTTCCCCTTTCACTACAGCACTACACGCACGCACGCACGCACGCACGCGCACACACGCACACACGCACAGAGACAGACAGACAGACAAAAGAAATACAAAGAGACAGACACACGGATGCACGCACGCACACATGCATACATGCACGCACACATGCATACATACATGCACGCACACATGCATACATGCACGCACGCCCAGAGAGAGGGAGAAAGTGAAGGATAAAGGGAAGAAGAGAAGAAGGCATGGATAGAAAAGTGGAGGAGGAGAAAGGAGGGATAGAAAGGCGACGAGGAGGAATAACAGGAAGGGGATCGAGGGGCTGTGGGGAAAGTGAGGGAAGACAGAGAGCAAAACTATTGTGGTGTGTGAACTTGACCTTTCCTTGTTTCCTGTTCTCTCCCCTTGTTCCCTTTTAATGAAAGACACGCACGGACACACACACACCCAGACCGACCGACCGACCGACCATAGATCTTATGCATTGTAACATTGTAACATGTAGCCTACTGTAACATCTATTTTTGTTTTCATGTGTATGTTGAATTAATGTATATGTGATCAACATTCTGTGCAACAACCAATCGATCAACCGACCCCTTGACCCCGACGCAAGGCTCTGTGACATGCTTTGGGCACACAGTTATTTTTTCCGACGGTCACGCCAATAAAAGCTCCTTTGAATTAGATAGAGAGCCTAGGACACTTGGAACATGTGTGTGGGCCTGTGAGAAGAGAGAGAGAGAGAGAGAGAGAGAGAGATGACCACACACATAGATTTCCAGGCCCGAGGGCGCGTCCGTCAGTCAGAGCTGTCTGTATTTCTCATGTGTCCATGTCTGTCCACAACCCCACCACACCATTAGTCATGCCATTTAATCTCTCTCTGTCTCAGTGGTAGAAGAAGTACTCCGATTATAGCAACACCATAATAGAGAATATACTATAACTACTGTTAATAGTACACTGCCTGTTTTCAAGGTAAAGTGAAATTTCAAGGCATTGGCATCAAATTATATACTTACAGGACCAAAGTCAACATACATTTATTCACAGATTTTAAAAGATTTGACAAAATAGCTGACCTACAAGCTTATAGATATAGTAGGATCATTTCGAATAGCTTGAGTATAAAATATAGGTCTTAATTGGTTACTGTATGTTTTGTATTACTAATCTAAATCTAAATAAGTAAAGTATACATTATTTGCCTGAGATGTAGTGGAGTGGAGGTCCTGAAGTATTGAAAAAGTAGAGTAAATATACTTTCAGTACTTGAGTAAATACTTTCCAAATCTGCTCTCACTCACGCACTTGCTGCTGCTTCTCTCTCTCTCTCTCTCTCTCTCGCTCTCTCTCTCTCTCAAAGAATGATAGTACCTGAGCCCACACAGTAAAATGCTTGTGTCTAATTGAACTGAAATGGACCCAAATGGACCCTGCATGCGAGTGTGAGAAGATTTGCACGCACGCACGCACACACACACACACACACACACACACACACACACACACACACACACACACACACACACACACACACACACACACACACACACACACACACACACACACACACACACACACACACACACACACACACACACACACACACACACACACACACACACACACACACACACACACACACACACACACACACACACACACACACACACACACACACACACACACACACACACACACACACACACACACGGTCCCAGTCTTGTGTATTCTTTCCTGCGGATGCTTTGTCAGAGTGTCAGCTCCAGGGTGGTCTAGTAGTCTGTACACTCATCCAGTATCTCCTCATGTGGTTTTGCGTGCCTGTGTGTGCGAGTGTGTGATGTGCATGTGTGTGTGTGGGTGGGTAGACATGTGTGCATGTGAGTATTTGTGTGGGCCATGTGTAGTACAACAGTAATATTTCATCAGATTATGCCTTGGCTACCAGAACAAAAATGTAATATTCAAAAATAAGTCAGGCGATTCAAACTTCATAGCATTTATTCTTGCTATTCGTGTCAGCCCTCTGGGATTTACGGTGTCTGCGGACTGAACGATTTTGGGTGTCTTTAACATTTATTACATGTCAGCAGTGTTGGAAGAATTATACTGCTCCGATACCACAATATAACCATACTCTGTTACAAGTATAAAAGGCCTGTATTGAAAACATTACTTGAGTATTGGCATCGAGATATACTTACAGAACCAAAGTCAAATGTTGAAAAATGGTTGGTTAATGCATTTGCATAAAACAGTTTCAATATCATATTGTTTATGTCCCTCAAATGTATTTTGAGCCTAAATTACCACTCTGATATAACCAGTCCATGTAATTTCTGTCTGGCTTCTAAAGCAGTTATAGCTGCAGTACCACAATGTCCTGATGTGGTGAGGGAGCTATGTATGCATATTATTTTCGCCCCCCCCCTCCTACAGTCGCCACAGACAAAATGCAAATTTGGAACTGAAGTGATTATACAAAGTAGGGAGATATGACATCACAAGTAGCACCAAATCAGTTGGCCTGTTGTGAGACACCCCATTGATGAGAAGGCCTGATTGTTAAAAATTGGGTATTTGTGGGGATAGAAGACACATAGGGGAGCCCAAAAAACATTTCATGTTGCAGGAGTGATCCTTTAATAATCTAAATCTTCAAAGTAACTAGCTATAACTAGTATATAAAATATAATTCTTGAAAATGTTCAAATACAGTAAATTAAAAGCACCTCCAAATGGTACTTAAGTACAGTACAGTATACCTGAGTAAATCTACTTAGATACTTTCCACCACTGCATGTCAGACATGTGATGGGATTGAGGTAGGCCTGTAGTTACTTGCTTTCATGTCAGCCTGATCTGACATTTCTGAAGCTTTGCAAACGGCTGAGCCGACACCACACCACAGATTAGAAATGACAGGGAGCCAACAGTCCCGGATTTGTGTCACATATGTCTTTGGCGCTGCCATTTTGTTTGTGAGTAATGTGGTTCTGTGCCGGTGCTTTTTTTTCTCTTTTTTTTTCCTTCACATTTTTGATGTGGTCTAGCTGTCTTCGCACAAGCCTGTTGAAGTGGTTAATTCATATTTTTCCTGATAAAGAAAGTGATTGCATACTGCTTTTTCTGTTCTGTACCCCCCCCCCCCCCCCCTCCCTCCCTCCCTCCAATTTTAGTTGCTATATGCCGGTTTCTGATTCTTCTTCTATACTGTAGTAATCGGTTGTTATTTCCGGCATGCCACTATAAGCGAATACTCGAAAGAGAAACCGAACTTTCAAAAACGGTGAAAATACTTGTAATAAAGCCCACAACACTCCGCGATGCGTCACGTTGTGAGCTTGTAGATCTGCTATTTGCATTATTCTTAACCCTTTCTTTGCATAACACTGTAGTGCAATGAACTAAGCACAAAATAGGGCATAAGATGTTAACCGATTTGTTGATAGATGAAAATGTAAAACAATTTGTTTAATTGAAAAAGTCATCGATGGAATAATGGTCAAAGAAAATAGTCCACGTCGCAGTCTACACGCTGAACAATATGCATCAGCTAGAATGACCTATTATGTGTTTGTGCACGTCTCTTTGTGACCGCATGTCTCGTCTTCAGCCCTCAACCTTCACCTTCACACTCGCCAACATCAACACAACGAGCGCCAATCACCCCGCGTACAGCCTGTGCGCCGCTAAGACCATGAGATGTTTGCTCCACGACAGACACACCATCTGCTAAGACCATGAGATGCAGTGAAACGCGAGCCACTTGCGCATACCTGCGAAGGCGCTCAATTCCGTGCACTCTGACGGCTTTACGGTGACATAAAACAGCTTGAGTGACAATTACGGTTCACCATGAAGACTGCATAAGAATGTGTAATAACAGGTGGTTCTCACATCAGCTATGAGACGCGTGTGTGTACAGTGCGTGAGTGTGTATGCATTGGGATTGGATCGCCTTTCAGGGAACATAATACGCACTTGAACATTAGCCAACTTCCACTCATTGCTAGGCATTGAATGAATAAGACACAATTTATTATAAGACATTCAACGTACCACATGCACCATAATATGATGTTCTGGGCTGTTGACAACAGCAGTAATTCATTTTAGGCCTTGAGTAAATAAGGCACACTCTACTGTATGTTAACCCCTTTTACGGAGGGCATAACTCGAGACTTTTGAAACGATGTCAATGCCAGTAAAACATAAATAAGATAACAATTCACCTCCTTTATGAATAATACAATTTGTTCTTTGTTGGTAACTGAGGGTATTTGAATAGGAACAAATAGCATCACGGGGGCATTGGGGGCACTCGGAGCACTCCTTAAGAGAGCTGTGCTATTTGCAGAGAGACAATCGCATGACAACTTGTACACCGTTTGTGTGAGATGTCGTCTTTAGTGCTGCCAGTCCGTCGTTCATCGAGCGCGGATTATAAATGCTCATTTCTCTGCTGCCATGTTTATTTTCCTTCTACAGCTGCTACATGAGTGCTTTCAGCCCCCTCTGTGTCTGAACGAGAGCAGCGTTAATCTACACCACCACTTATAGCTGGAGGGAGGCGTTCCGCCATCAGTCCAACCTCTGTCTGTCTCGAGGCGCCTTTCCCCAGCTGTCAACAGCTCTCTTCTTCTGTGCTTTTATGCTGAACGGACGGCACAAGCAGCATCAGAGGCCTCTCTCAAGTCAGCCCGAGGTCTGGTTAACGTGCAGCACTTACAGTAAATACAGAATGGAAGGAACCGCTCAGGTAACCCCTTTAGCCTATAACAGCCCTTTCAATGTGCAACAACTTGTGCATAAGCATAATAGTTCACCTATACTGGCAGCGTGCACAATACAGTTTTAGCCCCGGACAGTCTCACAGACAGACCACCTTCTTCTATAGGCAGGACAGGACACTCATGAATGATATTGTTATTGTCTAGAAGTATATTCTTTTGCTATAAATGTCCACAGGCTGACAAACTATAGGCATAGTTGATGTCGATGTTCCGGACACTTTATTTTATATTGTGAAAACGTCCATAGACATTCTATCTGAAAAAACACAAAAAAACACATTCAAACATTGTGATCTGGCTCCTAAGAGCCACACGGTACGGGACCGCACGCCACTCCTCCTCGGGAGAGAGAGCGAGAGGGTGGCGGAGTGAAGCGTTGTCAACTCGGATACGTTGTGGAGGGGCGATACTTCCCTCGTTACCATGTCAATCAAACCTGATGAGCTGCCACCTGCACGACCACACCCAGCAGCTTCTGTCATCCCTCACTCTGCGTGAGACTCTCCCTGAGACAGGCTGGCGTGCGGCTCCTAGTAAGAGGAGCTTATATTCCCCTCTCTACATTTCATGGTGAACAAACAAGATAGTAATTATGTGTCTCTCGCCTCCTAGGCTCATTCACCCGATGCATGTTGAAGTGACCGTTGGGCTCTGAGGCAAGAGAGGTTCAAGTGAGCCCCGGTAGACCCCCACCCGTGAGTATAGAGTAAAATGAAGAACATTCACCTACCTGTTGGCCTGAGGAAGGAAACCTGGCCGCCTTACCTTGAATAGAAGAAGCCTAAGTTAATTATTTGATACAGAAGGAACCTTACCTGTTGGGTCCGCCTGGACTCCGCCTCCTCCTTGTCGATGGGCAAGAATAGCAGATCTAGCACATACAGTAATGTGTCATGTACTGTACTCACCACAGGCTGCTGGGCCCTATTTTTACATAATTTGACCTACAAATGAAGCGTGGGAGTGAAAGTATTGGAACTGGTCCATTCGTTCGCCTCCAGACATCCATGTCCGTCTGGAAGGCAAGCCTGTAATTCAAATACTTTTTCCATTGCCAGTTTATTCTTATAGGCCTATCTGCCTGAAAACATTCCAGTGATCTCCGAGGGTAAAAACAAATCAAAGCAAAAAACAAACCAAAACCAAAAACACCCAGACCTGAAACGTCCGGACTCCGGAGGCAATGCATCCAAATGGACCAGTTCCAATACTTTTCATGCGGTTCAAATGATCTAAAAATAGGACCCGGGTTTAAAGAAAACAAAATTCCCCTTTATAACGTGCCTACAGTATTGTTCTTCAATTGTCCCATTAAAGCACATATTCATTGGTGGAAAATTCGTGTCTACTTTTGTCCACTGTCAGATTAAAGCACATATTCATTGGTGGAAAATTCGTGTCTACTTTTGTCCACTGTCAGATTAAACAAACACAACTGGGAACGAGGCGAGGGCCTGTGATACACAACGCAAGATCACATCTGTTAGATTTAGGTAGCTCTGGTGTTCTTGGCCAAGACCCCCCAACCCCCCCCCGCAACTTTCCACAGATATCAGGCTGTCCTGTACATCTTGACCAGATCCCATATCCCCTGTAACTAAATGTGGAACAAAGAGTTTTTGTGGGACAAATGGACAATGTGGGACACGTCACCAAGGCTGAGAGAGCTATAGTCTACTCTAAAACATTTGATATAATAGTTATAAACATTTCTATTCCGGTGCTTAGCTGGTCGATTCAGAAGCACACAGCAGATTACAGGTTAAACCGGTCATGCCCCGCATGCGGTTATGCAATACGTGTTGCCAGAGTACCCGTTGTACCAGCCTGTCTGTCTGTGTCCCTTTTATGCCCATATGTGGAGATCTCTGCATCTGTCAGTCCTGGTCCCCTACTCCCCTTAAACCCAGATCCCTGATGTCATCGGTATATATGAGCATATTAGCAGTCCTGTACAGTGCAGGTCCTCCATATATGGTATGCCTACTCTATACAGTATATGGGCATATTGGTCGGATCGACGGTTCTGAACAACCGACTGTCTGAACAACTTGGCGCCAGGCACTGAGACAATGAAAAGGGTGGGACACCTTCATCCATGGGACAAGGACTAAATCCTGGGCAGTCCCACATAAAGTGGGACACCTGGTCACCCTGAATCTTAACCCATTTAGACCTGACCGATTCTAAAAAATGTCTTCTGAATCCTGTTTCTATGTCAGTGGTGCTCAACCTTTTTTCATGTCAAGGACCCACAAATATATATGTAATTGGCCGCCCACAAATATATAGTATGTAATTGGCCGCCGACCCCCATTTGAAAATATGTTGTTCCAGAAGTAGATTTGAGTTAAAAACGCTGAAAGAATATACAGTATATTCAAAGATTTGTGCCACTTTTTCACGATGTTTCAAAAATAGCAGACCTACAAGCTCATAGCGCGGCACTCGGTGCCGCGCTATGAGCTTGTAGATCTGCTATTTTTCCAATAGCTAAAGTATAACACAGAATGGGTTAAACAAGATGCTATCAAACTGCCAAACAGATACCGTACATTGCATTTGGTCTAAACATTGCATCTTTGCTGTATTATTCTTTTGTTCTGCACCAAAGATTATTCGGTAATTGAAAACATGCCTCTTGCAGTCTGCTCCTTTCTGTTTTTCCACCTCGGCCGGCTTTTGCGATGATTTGTGGGCCAACCCGTAGTTTTTATATTTTCTTAACCAACACGCGTCTGGAAAGCTTCGGAGAAGTTATGGAGAAGAGTTTCCAAACCTGTGGATGGCATTGAGTCCATTATTGTCTCTCGGAGCTGGTGATATAATGGCTTTTAATAGCCCACCATGATGTCACACAGAAAAATGCTTTAAATATTGAAAATCCATCTGTGAAAAAGAAAAAAAAATAAAGAAAAAAAAGAGGGCCTGAATATATTTGACATGTTTTCACTTATATGATTTGACAAGTTGGGGAAAGAGAGCGAGGACTTGGCAACGTGAGCCTGTGAGCACATGGAGAATAGATTTGAGAGAGAGCGTAGTAATAAAGGAGCAGTTGTCCAAGGAAATGTCTGTGTGCATGTGCAGTGTGTGCACCGCACGTGTACAGTATGCAAGAGACTATTTGTGCAGAGGAATATAATTATTACATTTTAGGCACTTGCTGCCACAATATCAAGTTCCATCTTCAATCAGAGACAAGACACAATGAGATGAAATGCTATATGGTTACTGTATATCCAAACAATGGGTCTGGAGCTGAAATGTTTGGGAAACTCTGCTGTACATCATATCAGAGACATGCACAGTATATGTACACCGAAAGATGCGCGCAAACTCTGACACACTGAAGGTGACAGACATTTGTGAGTCAGGTTTCCTGCCTGCTTGAAAGACATAAACCGTCATGCCACATTTAGAACCAGTGCACGCAATGGCTGTGCTGACAGTAGCATTTTGTGCCCAGTCAAACATCAGGCAGAAGTTGGCCCAAACATCAGTCACTTGTTAAAGCTGCAATCCTAATCTCTCCATCCGAGCCTCCACTGCCAGTGACCCTGCAGTGTAGACGACACCCGCTTTACATCACATCTTGTAGTCTAGACTTCACAGCTTCATGCTCTCAGAGGGACTTCAATGTCTTACAGTGGCCACAACAGCAGAGTTCAGAATAGATCACGAAAAACCCCAAAGAAACTAGGGTTTAGATGTAGGGGAAGAAGAGCTTTGTTCCGAAATGATAGCGTGAATTTTAGTCATTTACTGAAGGTATAAAATAGCTCAAGGCTGTATTGCTGATTACTTAGCTTAGGACCCCCGCAGTGGTGTCCGGTTAGAACTTAAACCAGGATGCTTTGACTTCTGCCTTCTCCCTGAAGCCGACCCTCTATATATTCTCTGACCAGGCTTGTCACGATGACTAAGCCAGTTAGATCTATCCATATATGGTTCTACCATATCTATCTGATATCAGCACTAGGTCGGCTCGGGCCCAAATATAGGGATTGTCATACTAAACATGTCGTATGTCATATAGCCCAACGTCCTAGTCAGAGTCTTCGTTACAGCCACCCCAGATTTCACGTTGAAATCTATACCGCATCCAGAAGACTCAGACAATTTTCCTTTCTTTCGGCTAGGTTCTAACAGGCCAGGCCTGGTAGTTATCCAGCAAGGGAGGCTCTCGAAGATGTTAATCTCTCTCCATTAGTCTGCTGACGATCAGTGTATACTCACAATCCAAGCTATTTGGCGATCAATGCTCCCTCAATATTATTGACTTGGTTTGGCTGTACGGCAGGAGATACCTCGGAAGATACAGCCACCCCATGCAAAACTTGAAGATCTCTCATGATTCTGATACGCAACTCTTCAGGTTGACCCCTCAATCCGAACTGCTTGGCAACTGGGTGTAACAAAATGGTTCGCCCCGAACCATCATCCAGAACTGCATATACTTCCATTACTTTGCCACAATTGCAAATTAGAACTTTGCACACCTTTAACATGACATTTCTCCCTTTAGTCGGTGGATAGCCCACATGCAAGGACTCTCCTGCTATAGTCAAGATTGCTGGCTGCGGTAATTCCTCTTGTAAATCCTGTCCCGTCTCGATCTTACGTGTCCTAGGGTTCCGCAAAGGTTCATCTGCTCTCCGGTTCAACCGGGTCCGGCTCCTATTAATACTGTGAAGAGCCAGAGGGTGCCTTCCACCACATTTCACTCCTAGTCTGTAGTTTACAGTTTCTTGCCTGCATGACGACGTCCATTGCTGATAACACAGCTTCATCTGTCACATCAAATCTCGTTTCGCCATTAAACTCAGTCGTTTGAACCTGCCGCATACCCCAAGATGATGTGTGCCGCTATTACAGTACTGACATACGGCTTCTTGCCGTCTTGCTGGTTGCTTGGTGTACGATCGGCAGAATTGGGTGCTACTACCGTACCATGCATGATGACTGTTCGTCTCCGGTTATGCTCATGGTCATTTCTGCAAGAGTGACCGTCCAGCCTCCTTGCTGGACTACTTCGGTCCCTATGAACCTGGACTTCTGGTCTGTCAGCTTGCACTTTCATCTCGATATCCTATCGGTGAACGAAGCCTCTGCCGTCCTCCGACTGCTCCAACATCTATGGGAGGGTTGATATAGCTCCGATGCCCTTGCATCATCATGCTGTCCAGACAATGCTCTCCTGATATCCACCAGAGCCTTCTGGCCCTAATGACATATAAAGCTCTAGGTGAAAGCCTTCGTTACACAATGACACATGAAGCTCTAGGTGAAAGCCTTCGTTACATTCATCACCACCCCCAGATTTCTCATGGAAATCTGTACCATATCAAGAAGGCTTGAACAGTAGACCCCTCAGGCCACCCCAATACAAGCATACTGAGGCTTGAACAGCAAACGTCAGCCATTCAAGCCACCCCATTGAGGGCGTCCAAGCTTCCCGCTTTCTTCCTTTGATGTTACGGTGGGTCATAAAAACCTCAAGATCAAAACACATGCCACCCATTAAGGGCGTTCCCTGTCAATGGGTCAGAGTCAGCCAACACATGCAGTTCCAGTTTGAAGTAACGCCCTCTTGATCGTATCAAGGGTGGTCCACAACTTCGGACCCAGGCTTCTACAACACCACGCCACCACTTCGACCCTGGCGTCTACAACACGACGCCATCACTTCAACCCTGGCGTTTACAACACGACGCCATCACGTCAACCCTGGCGTCTACAACACGACGCCATCACTTCAACCCTGGCGTTTACAACACGACGCCATCACGTCAACCCTGGCGTCTACAACACGACGCCATCACTTCAACCCTGGCGTCTACAACACCACGCCATCACGTCAACCCTGGCGTCTACAACACGACGCCATCACTTCAACCCTGGCTACTTTCAGGGAGGTGATCATGTCCAGTGCTCTCTCTCTCTCCTGCACATCACCAGTTCTCTCCCTCTAAGACCGATAGTCTCTCTCTCCTGCACATCACCAGTGCTCCATCTCTCCTGCACATCACCAGTGCTCTGCACATCACCAGTGCTCTCTCTCCTGTACATCACCAGTGCTCTGCACATCACCAGTGCTCTCTCTTTCCTGCACATCACCAGTGCTCTGCACATCACCAGTGCTCTCTCTTTCCTGCACATCACCAGTGCTCTGCACATCACCAGTGCTCTCTCTTTCCTGCACATCACCAGTGCTCTCTCTTTCCTGCACATCACCAGTGCTCTGCACATCACCAGTGCTCTCTCTTTCCTGCACATCACCAGTGCTCTCTCTTTCCTGCACATCACCAGTGCATCCAGATTCTGGCAACAGGGTGGGTCTCACAGCTTCGAGACGCTGCTGCTCACCTAGGGAGCAGCCAGGACCGCCAGAGCGTTCATGCTCTGGCGGCAACAGGGTGGGTCTCACAGCTTCGAGACCCTGCTGCTCACCTAAGGAGCAGCCAGGACCGCCAGAGCGTTCATGCTCTGGCGGCAACAGAGTGGGTCTCACAGCTTCGAGACCCTGCTGCTCACCTAAGGAGCAGCCAGGACCGCCAGAGCGTTCATGCTCTGGCGGCAACAGGGTGGGTCTCACAACTTCGAGACCCTGCTGCTCACCTAAGGAGCAGCCAGGACCGCCAGAGCGTTCATGCTCTGGCGGCAACAGAGTGGGTCTCACAGCTTCGAGACCCTGCTGCTCACCTAGGGAGCAGCCAGGACCGCCAGAGCGCTCATGCTCTGGCGGCAACAGGGTGGGTCTCACAACTTCGAGACCCTGCTGCTCACCTAAGGAGCAGCCAGGACCGCCAGAGCGTTCATGCTCTGGCGGCAACAGAGTGGGTCTCACAGCTTCGAGACCCTGCTGCTCACCTAAGGAGCAGCCAGGACCGCCAGAGCGTTCATGCTCTGGCGGCAACAGAGTGCATCTCACCGCTTCGAGATGCTGCTGCTCACCTGCGGAGCAGCCAGGACTGCCAGAGTGTTCAGACTCTGGCAGCGACTGGGTTACCATCTGGTTAGAATCTTGCCACTGAGTCATAGAGGCTACTCAAGGTATATGGGTTGTAAAGCCAGATACCTTGGTTCGTATGTGTCTGGAAGACTTCAGCATCCCGTTACTGCGGTAAGCCCTAATCCGGCTCGAAGGACCATATAAAATAGCTCAAGGCTGTATTGCTGATTACTTAGCTTAGGACCCCCGCAGTGGTGTCCGGTTAGAACTTAAACCAGGATGCTTTGACTTCTGCCTTCTCCCTGAAGCCGACCCTCTATATATTCTCTGACCAGGCTTGTCACGATGACTAAGCCAGTTAGATCTATCCATATATGGTTCTACCATATCTATCTGATATCAGCACTAGGTCGGCTCGGGCCCAAATATAGGGATTGTCATACTAAACATGTCGTATGTCATATAGCCCAACGTCCTAGTCAGAGTCTTCGTTACAGAAGGTATTGCAACTGTCTTTCAGAAACCCCCTGACTCTTCCGTCAAAATAAAACAAAACCATTTTATCTGCACTTAACACATTGTGTGCCCACACAACACTTTCAAAAAAATAACCCATGGTGCCCACTTTTTACATTATTTTTCTTTTTTACATAACACAAAAAAACAAAAAAAAAGCAAAAAACCTTTTTGCTAAGACGTCCACAGACGTCTTGGGCACTACATAGTGGGATTTCCCAGGACGTCTGTGGATGTCTTGGGCTCACAACCTGTCAAAAGCAAAACAGAATAGTTGTGCAACTCCCCTCTCCGCCCCCCCCACCACCCCCCCCTCTCTCTCTCTCCCTCTCTCTCTCTCTCTCTCATTAGCAGGCAACAGTGCAGCACTATCTCTCTCTCTCTGTTTCTGGCACAACAGCGCCACTTTTGCCCCTACTGGTAGGTACTCATAGTCACATAGGTTAACACGGAGTCACATAGTCACATAGGTTAACACGGACATTGCTGTTCCTTGGAGTGGTTGCACCACTCAATAATATAGTGTTTCAGGAACTGTGAGAATAAACTACGAGGCACTATAAGGACACCCCAACAGGAAACATAGATAAGTGACAGTAGCTGTTTTGGACTGTACATGAAGGATTGACACAAAGTTGGCGACATCTTGCACAACTCCGCAGGGCCACATTCTCAGCGTTCACTGTCATTGTCACAGCTCTCGTTACGTGATGACGGTGCACGTGGGACTGCATGAAGACATTATCGGTACTGGAGATCTTTGTGGTTTCCAGGATGGCCACTGCGTCTGCCCACATCCTTCCATTGTTCCGTCCCTCCATTGTTCCACTCCCACTCTACTCTTCCTGTAACTCCTTCACTAACTTCATTCATTTTTTAAATCATTTTATATATTCTTCACCTCTCACCACCCAACCTCACAACCCGCACCCTTCTGTCACCTGCACTATGTTTTGCCTTTAGGGGCAGACAGTGGTGTTAGTCGCAATGCGTAAAAAAACTAAAAGTCCTCAACAATCTTAAGACAAAGAGCAAAGTGCAAAGATATTAGCATAAAAATATAATTAAATTAGCAAAATGACAATTAATAAAAGTCATGATTAAGAATGGGGCACGTAGTAGCGTGCACGTGCATGCCCCGTTCTGTTCCGTACCTGCGTGTGCACGTCATATTTGGTTTGGGGTGTGTGTGTCATGCATGCCTATTCACTGGGGACCATGCAAGGCAGAGGCGTCCACCCCCCTGAGTCAAAGTTAGGCTAGACCGCATACCTAACAGTCACCAGGAGATGGCACAGGAACTTGGGCTAAAATAATATAAACTGCTAATGTGTGAGAGAGAGAGACCTGCCCCCTTTCTGAAACCAGCTCCTCGCCACTCGCCCTACACACTTGCCCTCGATATGCGCGTTCACGCGAGGCTGCGCCATATTAAGTGTCGTCCGAAACCAAGCAGCCTTGAGTGGAAGTGGCTTATAAAGCCCTCAAGAGCGAGTCTGTGCCGATCTAGACTCGATTGCCTTGTGCAGCCCTGTTCTCTGTGACTCTGTCCGCATGGAAACCGCGACCTACAAATGTAAGTACCACCACAAATAAATGATAAATAAACTCCTAAACAATCTTCATCTGATGCAGAATAGACAACATTCCAACTGATGTTCACAAGGGCTCTTTATTTACCCCACCGTGAAAAAACTATAAATGAAAGTTATGAAACCACACAAACAAAACAACTTTTAACACAATGATTTATAAACACCATGGATGTATATGACATGTCCTTTTTCCATATGAATGAAATCCACATGTCACAAACATACACGATGCAATGCAATATAACTGTACAAACAAAATAACATGTAACACAATTGCGTGATGGTAACCATGGCAACGAATGGTGTCTGTTTCCTGTTTCTGCACAAGGAGGGCGAGTGTATTTCTATGGCTTTTCCAAACAGTTTTTTATACCCAGCACCCTAATCAAGGGAACTTGATTCAGCTGGAGGGGCACTTTCTGACGAGGGAACCTCCCGAGAGCACTTCAAGTCAAGGGACTGGTTTCAGAAAGGGCCCTGGGGTCAATAGTGTAAACAGCAGGGTCAAAGGTCCTACTCTAAACGGATATTGGGACACACAGACGGACACAGGGACACACAGCCATGTAAAGGAGCGGTGTGCACTGCTAAAAAAAACCAGTAGCCTACTGGGTTTGGTGATGCTCTATATTGTCTGAATCAACTTTGTGTTCATTTATGTGCTAAAAGAGAGAGCTGTTTCAGTGTACAATGATAGTCAATGAGGAGCATATTTTCATTTTTGAATTATCAATTTCTAATCACTGGAGTTTGGAGTTACATCATGGCAAGTAATACAACCCAAACCTCTACCAAAGTGTTCTGAACAAAGCTGAGGGGAAAGAGGAACAGAAATAGACACGGCAGGTCTATACAACACCTTTCATACACAAAGGGTGCGTTCGGAAATTCACACTGTGCGCACTGGTGTGTCCTCTTGTCGTTCGTTTATTCAGTGCACTCGGTGCGTTTGAAAATATGGTGCGCTGCGCCCCGGGTGTACAGAGTGCCCGCACTGCCACTGGCCAACGTTACCCTACTCAGAAGTTAATGTTCATCATTTACCTTGGCCCACGTTTTAACTGGTTAAAACAAGCAGTTTTAACTGGTCGTTCGCAAATATAAGACACACTTGGTGCGCTCTGTGACGTGACCGCCCAACGCACTAAAGTTTTGTAGCACATTCCCAGTGGGCATATCCGAACGCACCCAAAGGCAAGTCGAAGTCAGAGTGCTTTACACAAGTCATCAAATGCATTTAATGAGAAAACGTGAATAAAATAGATAAATAGGCACAAAAGAGCAAAGTCCATAACTTTCTCTTCTTGGACAGGTTTCACATGCACCATCATCAGCAATAAACTGGTATTTATTAGGAGCATTGTGCAAGAACATTCTTCGGTTCTTATTCTGTTCAGCCACTTCACTTGTAGAACGTACAGTACCATGATGTCATTACTGTTTTGGTCTGTTCAAAACATATGTTGGGTTGCAGAAAACAGGGTTTCCCCAACCCGCCGTTGAACAGAGCGTATGGGTCTCCCACATACAAATACATTCTCCATTGACAACATTTAACATGAGTTTGGAAATGGAGACATCACAACATGAGCAGAGTCCATTTGCATTGATTGATTCGCAATGTAGACTGGAGCTAAATAAAGAGTTTCAGCTCCAGTTGACATTAATGTCTCTTCAATCATTCCAGACAATTTCGTCATCACATTTTGAGAAGATTCAATTCCCTGTTTAAAACAGTTAACATTTAGTCCTCAGGCGATTAAGTACCTAGAAGACAGACAAAAACTATTATAAATTCAAAAATAAGTAAAATATCACTTTCTGACATTTAGGAATAGTCAGTAGTGTCAGCCAATACAGCACCCAGGGAGGGAGCAGAAGGGGTTAAGTGTCTTGCTCAAGGGAAATTCAACACAGACTAGTCACACAGCGGGGCGAACCAGCAACCTTCCTATTGCCAGATGGCCGCTCTACCCACTAAGCAACTGCCACTCCAGACAAACTGTGCCATACACTATAGACAATATAGGTTCAGTAGACGATAGTTCCTATTTGGAGGTTTACAGGAGCACCCATTTTCAACCTTATCTTCATATAATTGGTCCTCACTAATGTCCATAATAAGATAACAATTTGTCTATTTCTGTCAGTAGCGCACCATCGCATCATCGATGGGGATTCCAAGCAAATAGCAACTACATCCTTTCTCTTCCTAGGTAGTTAGCATGCTGATATATAGAAGCCACTGTTCTGGCATAAAATGAAAATAAATCGTATTTGATATGACCAAACCTTGGAGTATATATGAATAGAGACGGCACCCGGATGAAACCCTGAGGCGAAATGGACATAGTGGCCGAATTTGATATTGCAGCATGTGCCCAAACACATGAACGCGCTGGTCCGGTGACTATCATTGTGCACGTTCACGATGACACGTGAACGCTGAATGCCTGCAATGATAGTCAGCGGCAGCGCGTTCATGTGTTTGGGCCCAATCCATCCCAGAATGCACTCTGTTCCTACCCAGAATGCACAGTGAAATCGGCTCATGCGCTTTTGAGCAACTTAATGCAAGTGGATGGGAGGAGAACTCGGGTGCCGTCTCTATTCATATATACTCTAAGGACCAAATCTGCCTACCGATGATGTCATTGGTAGGCAGATCTCTGTTACCATCTGTTATGATCTGTTATGATATTAGCCCATGCACAGTACATCTTAGTCTATGTACTTGAACTTGAGATACAGTGTACGTGATATGTATTGTGTACTGCCGGTACTGTAGCATACTTTATAGATAGGCTACGAGAGACATCTAGGCGACAGCAAGGTCAGCCTTGCTGCAGTAGGCACGTTCTTCTGTCTCATATCTTATTGTTACGTCATTATGATCCAGCACTATATATGTTTCCTGTTTGTGTAATAAACTTTGTGAACCTTAGCGTGATACTGTCTCGTGTCTCGTTAATTTGTTCTCCCGGGTACCCGCCGGCCTCCGCCGCAGTCGCCGTACCAAAGGAATACTTCAACAGGATTGTCACACACCACCCAGCCTGCACACACTACCTGTCTGTCAAACCAGACGAGGGTCCAGTATTTAGATTACAACACCATCTTCTAATGTGCATTAGTGAGGGCTATATGAAGATAGGTGAAAACGGGTTGAGTTGTAGGCTACTCTTGTAATGAATACAGTATACCCAACATGGGTGTACTACAGTAAGTCTGTGTACAATATGCGTGAGAGTCATGTGACGTCATTCTGCAATGGGATCTATATAATATACTGGCCTCTTGTGAGAAGAACACAGAAATAAGTACAACAACGCTGTTGTGACAACTCCAATGTGCACGTTAACAGGGTCACTGGGTGTGGGACATAATGCATTCCATTGTGGAAGACAAATTGTGTTTTCCTTTCCCACTGTAGGACATTCTGTAAGCACAGCCTTATGCAACAACATGACAATATGGGATAGCCACTTCATATGTAGAATAACAAGTCTGTCTGTCGGCTGTTTGTTTCCGGAAGACCTCAAATGACCGTGAAGAACCATGGAGACAGGAGCACAACACGAAGTCCTCAGTGTTCATTTCACTCAGAAAGTACAACACACGCTCTCTGTGTTACTAATGGCTGAATTAACACTAAATATTTTCTTGAGAATGATGTATATCCACGCTTGAGACCAAAAGTGACATTTTATAAGTTATGAAAGTCCAAAATACGTCCAAAAAAATTAAAAGCTCCCATCTGGAATGCACTTTATCAACTTAGAAGCCCTGCTTTCCCTCTTCAAGCATAATTTGTTTTAATCTCTGCTATCAATCACTTTATAAGAGCCAAGACAATTGAGGGTTGGACCTATTGTTTCAGACCAAAAAGAGATAAAGACACCACCGATGTGATTTCTGCTCTTGTCTGCCATTGACTACCACAATAATACCGCTTGTTTTCAGAGCTTTAATACATATAGTTAGATGGGTATCATGTTCTGTTTGGAAGGTTCAGTCACTATAGGTACACTACGTGCAAAAATAAGTAGCACGTACCCACCAGTGTTGTTTTCGTCGACTAAAACTAAGACGAAAAATGTTCGTCGACTACCTTTTTTCACTGACGAAAACTAAATGGAAACTAAATGAAAACTAAGCTATGATGACTAAAACTAAGACTAAATATATTGACAATTTCGTCAACAAATAAAAACTAGACAAAAATGTTAGGGAGGGAATAGTGGACAAGAGATCCAGTATAAGTCATTTACACTTGGTTGCATGCTGAAAATAGCAGATCTACAAGCTCACAACACGTCGCGCTGCGACGCGTTGTGAGCTTGTAGATCTGCTATTTTCAGCAAGTATAAAATCTGTCATTACGACAGCATCAAGGCCCACCAAAATACATTTTAGTCGACTAAATCAACTGTAGATTTAGTCGACTAAAATCTTATGACATTTAGTCGACTAAAACTAGACTAACACAAAAACATTCCAGGTGACTAAAATGTGACTAAAACTAAATTAAAACTATTCAAGAGACTATGACTAAAACTAAAATCAAAATTTGCTGCCAAAAACAACACTGGTACCCACGTACCCCCCCACAGTTAACTCATCACACGTCCAGCTACCTCTGTATCTCTGCGTTCAGGGGGGATGCACGCTCCCTCTGCGTCTCTTCGGTTCACATGAGGTAGCAGGCCGTCGCCATGATAAATGTGGGAAAGAGGGAAGTGGCTGAGCTGTACTCTATCTTATCTGTCGAGCGTCCAAGCCACCGACTGAGCTCTGTCCCAGGAGTGACAAGAACAGTTGTGTGTGTGTGTGTGTGTGTGTGTGTGTGTGTGTGTGTGTGTGTGTGTGTGTGTGTGTGTGTGTGTGTGTGGCAGTTGGCAAACAGGGCCGTGTCTTCAAAACAGGGTAGGCTTTCGGGAGCGTGATGGAAGAGGTCTTAGCTAACACTCCCTCGGCAGGATGTTCCCAAACGTGCTCGTATACGCGGTGGACGGTGGTGTCGTCTGAACCGCCGCGGGGAGAGAAAAATATAATGTTGTGAAGGAAAAGTGCTGTACGGCGTAATTTCGCTTCGTTCGTGAGGTCGTAATTGGCCCGTGAGCAAAACCAGAGACGTTTTAACGAGCAGAGGCCAAGAGGCGTTTAATGAAACGATTTTGACGATACGGGTCAACTTGGCTGCACAGGCCCTGGAACATTTGAACACTTTCCTCCCAAAAGGAGATGTCTGAAAATAAAATAATAAGAAGTTCCAAGCCATAAAACACAATAAAAACAAATAATTCTTCTTTCTTTCTTTCTTTCTTTCTTTCTTTCTTTCTTTCTTTCTTTCTTTCTTTCTTTCATAAGAGATTGTAGGGAACGCCAAATTGAACCCAAAGCTCTATTAAAGTTTATAATGTGAGTCCAGAGCCTGAGTAATGATATTTCACCAAAACAATAGGCTATGAATATCGTCGCTGTCGGGCAGACAGCTCGTAAGTCTGAAGGTGTTTACTTTTCAGGAAATTGAAAAAGGAACCTGTGTTCCAATTGACCCAGTATTTAGTCATACGCTCTAAAATAACACTTTCACTTTCAAAATATCACAAATAAATAAATAAAAAGCTTACAGTTTCTGTGGTTTTCACTACTTTTGCGTGACACTTGTGCAAAGTACAAAAAGAAATAGAAATATGGAGATACAAGGTTTTTATGCCCGACGACGGCATCAATATATTACATTGATTCTGCAAACAAACTCTTGGTTCCAGCGGGCATCGTTCCAAACGAACGGGCCCGATCCTTTCCGATGCAAAGTAGCCTAGTTCCATCCAAAAAATACGGACTTATTGATTGACCTGTGGACCGCTGCCAGCCTGTCCTCACATGAACCCCTGTGAGTCAGATAGTACTGCTCTGTGGCAGGAGACAGCACCCCCCCCCCCCCCCCCCCAAAAAAAAGGACGAAGAGAAGAAAAAAAGCCACAGCAGGTGGCCTGTGTTTGGGCCATAAGCTGGCCTGTGGTGTCGTGTTACCTCCCGTACACATGGTATGAATTAGTATAGATCTGCGCTGCGGTGGAGCTGACAGCTCATCATTTTTCAAGCCCCCCCCCCCCCCACATCCCCCCATCATCCCAGTGCTCTGTCCAATCTCCTCTCCTCCTCCATGCCAAGTAAAAGCCAAAAACGTGTGCAGAGAGAAGAGAAGTATAGTGAAAAATGGAAAGCCAATGGGTCTACAGTACAATGATGATACTGGACATGCAGTGTTGACCCAATAGTGTCTGATAAACTAGGACTACTACAGTACTACTACTACCAGTAAGACGCCTGGGGGCGAGAAGCGACCTCGCCCTTGCACTGGCCATATATGGAGTGTATCTTGAGTGTACAGGGTGTGATGAGGTCAGATCAAGATATGGAATGTCCGAACAGGTTAGCTCCATATATGGAGATCTAAGGGTGGCAGCGGGGGCAGTGTATTGAATATACAGGGTTTGATGAGGGCCCAGGCAGGGGTAGGGCCAGGCCTTAATTTTCGGGCCTATTGAGAACTCTAGTTTTCGCCGGCTGCTGGGCGCGGCTGCACAAATAACTTTGGTCTAGAGTTTAAATGGACAGGTATCAGTCAAAAATAGTACAGGAAATCTATGGAAAATACAGGATCAACCTCTAACTAATTGCAAAAAAAACGAACTCAGCTGATTTTGCATCTTCAATATATCCTGAATAACAGAAAAAAAGTTGCCTGGAATTGTCTGAGGGGGAAGTGTTGAAAATAGCCTGTACAGTGTGGCCACCATTGACATCTTGGCCATAGCAACTTGCCCAAATGTGCTGACCTCATTACATTTTGGCAAGTTGCTATGGCCAAATTTAGCCCAATGAGTGTTTTTATGCAAAACTAATGCTTGGAATGGCTTCAGCATCATGACAACAACCTAGTTTGATATGTCACATGCTACTTAAAGCATAAGGACATTTAGAAAATATTGCCTTATAATAGGATGTCAATGGTGGCCATACTGTACAGGCCATTTTCAACACTTTCCCCTCAGACAATTCCAGGCAACTTTCTTTCTGTTATTCAGGATATATTGAAGATGCAAAATCAGTTGAGTTTGGTTTTTTTGCAATTAGTTAGAGGTCAAATTACATTATTACTGGACTAAAAGGAGACATCGAAAAGGAAGGATGGATGGGGAACGATCAACATATGGATGACATATTATACTATTAAATATAATAATATATATATACTAATATTGATGACATCAGGGATCTCCATATATGGGCTTAATTGTGACAGCAGGTCGCATTTACTATGCTATACTCATCTCCATCCCTGATGATGTCATGCGATGTCACGAGACCTGGGCACCATTTGGCTTTCCCCATGTATGGGGATTTTGAGTGATACACTGACTGACGGGAAATGCATGATTCCATAGTTAACTGTGACCTTTGCGGCAACCACAGTGATTATCATGAGACTGACACAATATGATCATATATTGGCATTCGGTATATGGGCTTAATATTGATCACAGTCAGCGATCTCCATACTGGGCATAACAGGGATTGCATTAGGGTATCAGATGGGAATGCCCATGTATGGAACTTTTTCACGTGATGCCACGATGATGTCACAATGACCTGGGCACCTGGGGGCTTGCCTGGGGAGACCAGGGGACTGATGTCACGTGATATCACGATGACCTGGGGGCTTGCCTGGGGTGAGCGACGGTGATTTGAGTTAGGTGACGTGTCAGAATGACGGGGATTGTGAGTGAGGTGACAAAAACACAAGGTTTCATAGTTATCTGCGACCTCCGGCCTCAATTAAGTGTAAAAGAAGCACATTGCACATCCGACTGATCACCCCCAAAACACCACCAGACGTCCCAAATGTAAAGCACGTAGCTCAACCACGCACAGACAGCACTGTGCGCTACCATTTTTATAATCATTCAGACGCCAAAGTTCCAAAATCCAACACGCCCCAAAATGTCAATGTACACAGTAAAGTTCAAGGTCTGTAGATGAGAGTATGATATTTTACCCTAGCCCCGTTTGGAACCTCACTCTCCACGATAGCTCCGAGATGAGGTTCCGCTGCATAGGGTCCTGGCAGAGGTTTGCGTCTGGCAAAAGTTCAAAAAGTAAAGTTTAGTCCGAAAGTTAGAAATAGTCAGATTTAAATCGCTTATTTAGTCAGCCTGTGCCATGTTTTTCTTTTGCCAACGGACGCAACCTCATGCCAGGACCCTATGCCATGGAATTTCATCTCAGAGCTATCGTGGAGAGTGAGGTTCCAAACAGGGCTAATATTACCCTTACCCGTCTTGAACTTAAACTTAACACTCTGAACTTTAGTGTGTAATAAGTGCTAAGTGCACGGCCAGGAAGGGGTACGGCGCACAGGTGTAACACAGTAGGCCCTGTTGGGTGCATTCCTGCGGAGTGAGGCAGGCGTTTTGTAGCCCTTGGACCACGACCCGGAACACGGCCTCGGATCTTGAAAGAGGGTCGGAAAAAAGTGTCCGTTCCGAAGAAAACACGTCCGTCACTTATGCACTCATTCAGAAATATGTCTGGGCCCGGTCCTATATGTGAAACACTTGTACAAACACAGACACTCTGCCCTTTCATAGTGAATGTCTCGGTCATTTGTCTCTCTACAATCTCTCTCTCTCTCTCTCTCTCTCTCTGAATGCTGCCTCCAGGGAGGTGTCTCTTTCCAGTCAGTTTCCAGTCAGAAGGAACGGTATAACTTTCTGACCGGGCCACAGAGCCCAACTGAGGTCCATGCTACCTCATAATGTGTGCAGCACGTACGCATGCACGCACACACACACAAGCACGCACGCACGCAAGCACGCACGCACGCACGCACGCACGCACGCACGCACGCACGCACTGACACACACACACTCTGCAGATTGTGTGCCGATATTATTATCTGCGGTTAGGGTCGGGTTTGCACTACGCAGACTTTGAGAGAAATGAGGAATAAAATCTTTACGATAGAGATTTAAAATTAAAGGGATTCATTCCAAAAAACGCCAGGTGTCCATTTCTGAAAGTAGATTGTCACCTGATGTTCATTACTTAAAATGAACAAAGACGTCCGCAGTCGACTGATCCCTGCTCAAACGTTACCTAAAAGGCCTCGTAAAAGGCAACAACTTGAATCGTGTTCAAAAGTGTGTTCTGCTTCCCTGCCAGCAATCATGTCATCAGCACAGGTGGCAGGGGGTCGTATTCGTCAAACGGGGGTGCGCCTAAAACAGAAACTCAAATACTGTGCATGTAACTTAACTCCGCTAACAGTCTCATTATAGTAAACAGAGAATTTGGACGCCTCAGCACCTTCCCAGCTCAGAACCCATTCGCTGATACTGTAAATATAAGCCGACTCGGCCAAAGGTAGTGCATAGCCAGTTGTGGACCGTGGACAAAGTACTACAGTGAAAGTATAGAGACTCCGGGTCGAATATTAATCAACTACAGTAAAAGTGAAAGTTGCTCTGTCAAATTTAAACTTGAGTTAAAGTACTGGAGGATGAAGAGGCTACATGGGGTGTGCAATTGATAGAAAATAAGTGAACTAATCCTTTAATATCAATGCATTGCTGTATATGTAACTTTTTTTAATTAATAAAATGTAATTTTGTCCAATCTATATGAAAGAGTAAGACTATGTTAATACAATATAACTTGTACAATAATTGGTATTGCATTTCGTCTCCCTACTCTTCTATTGAGACATTTAGATTGTGTCAAAGGTCATGTGCTCATGTCACACCTTTGGGGAGGAGGTCGTATGGCGGTACATCGTGCGGCGCGCCATGGACTGTCACCCAGCAGGAACCTGAGAAAATGGGAGAGGGAGAGAGGAGGAGAGAAAAGAGAGTTTTGTTTTGATTGTTTTTGTTCTTTCGTTACCGCTGTCGCAAAATTGCTGTCGGACCTTTGCTCTACATGTAAAGTGTCTTGAGACAACTTCAATTCAATAAAATGGAATTGAAAATACTCCAGCAAAATTACTGTCCACCACTGTGCATATCTATATCTAGCATAAACAGTCACACAAATCTAAGTGTATTTTATTCCCATTGAATCCAGATGTTGGTCAGTCAGAGGGAGCATTCGGGGTAACAGGTAGAGGGCTCCCAGTCCCCTGGCTCTTAGCGCCAGCCCAGATACAGCTCATTAAACCGTGATTATATCACTCCCAAGGGCCCGGACCGCTGGAGCAGCTCATTACCAAGGCAATAAGAAACAGCCAACGGAGAATGAATCACAATTATGCGGTGTGTCTTGACTCGCTAGAATGTACTCGGAAGTAGTTTGTCTCCAAACAAATGGCTCATGATTTTTGAGGGTTTTTTTCTAAGAAAAGAAAAGAAAAAAAGAATGGCTAAAGGGGAACTTCACCGATATTTATCGCAAATCCTACAACTTTATTTTCAAGGAGGATGTGAAAATGATGACACAATGCTATCCAGTGTGTTCTGTGTGCAGAAAGCTCTCTCTCTCCCTCTCTCTCTGTGCTGGAAAATCTCCAGCGTTTTCTTTCAGCGCAAGCCCTTTCTTGACACACAGAACACACTCACCACAAAACAAAACTGCATTCAATACTCCCTTGTAGTATTTGCTCACACTGTCACTTGCACTAATGTGCATAATACCATACATTTATATGCACCTTAGTGAACATTCTACAAATCCAGATACTGTACTAACGCTTCCATATTCTGCACCCTGTTGATGCTTCAGTGGTTTTAACTTTACTATTACAGCTTTTTTTCCGTATTCCATTATTTTATGTTCTTATTTTAATTATCACTAATATTGACTTTACTATGAAAACCTGCATTTCACGTCACACCTCCATATATGGTCACACCTCGTGACGTCACGCCTCCATATATGGTCACGGCTCGTGACATCACGCCTCCATCTCCAAATATGGAGCTAACCTGTTCTGACATCCATATGTTGATCCTTCCCCATCCATCCTTCCTCTTCGATGTCTCCCTTTTGACTGATACCTGTCCATTTAAACTCTAGACAGGCCCGCCCCAAAGTTATTAGTGCAGCCGAGCCTGGCAGCCGGCGAAAACTAGAGTTCTCAACAGGCCCGAAACTTAAGGCCCAGCCTTACCTGTACACTCAAGACACTGCCCCCGCTGCCACCCTTAGATCTCCATATATGGAGCTGACCTGTTCTGACATTCCATATGTTGATCTGACCTCATCAAACCCTGTACACTCAAGACACTGTCCCCACTGCCACCCTTAAGCCCTAACTACACCAAAGGGTCACCATGCACATTGCAACTCCTTGGGTCCAAACGGTTGCAAGGAGTTAACGCTAAAACTGTCTTGACCCTTTGGTGTGGTTTGGGCCATTGAATTCCATGCGTTGAATCACTAGGGTCAAGACATATCACACCGCAGGGACAACGCTAAAACCGTCTTGACCCTTTGGTGTGGTTAGGGCTTTAGATCTCCATGAAGCTGACCTGTTCTGTCATTCCTTATGTTGATCTGACCTCATCAAACCCTGTACACTCAAGACACGCTCCATATATGGCGAGTACAGAATTCATTCCATATGTTGATCTGACTCCAGCAGTCTGCCGTCACCCAGGCAGATGTTGATCTGACTCCAGCAGTCTGCCGTCACCCAGGCAGATGATCTGACTCCAGCAGTCTGCCGTCACCCAGGAAGATGATGATCTGACTCCAGCAGTCTGCCGTCACCCAGGCAGATGATCTGACTCCAGCAGTCTGCCGCCACCCAGGCAGATGATCTGACTCCAGCAGTCTGCCGTCACCCAGGCAGATGATCTGACTCCAGCAGTCTGCCGCCACCCAGGCAGATGTTGATCTGACTCCAGCAGTCTGCCGTCACCCAGGCAGATGATGATCTGACTCCAGCAGTCTGCCGTCACCCAGGCAGATGATGATCTGACTCCAGCAGTCTGCCGTCACCCAGGCAGATGATGATCTGACTCCAGCAGTCTGCCGTCACCCAGGCAGATGATCTGACTCCAGCAGTCTGCCGTCACCCAGGCAGATGATCTGACTCCAGCAGTCTGCCGTCACCCAGGCAGATGATCTGACTCCAGCAGTCTGCCGTCACCCAGGCAGTCTGCCGTCACCCAGGCAGATGTTGATCTGACTCCAGCAGTCTGCCGTCACCCAGGCAGATGTTGATCTGACTCCAGCAGTCTGCCGTCACCCAGGCAGATGCGTATAATTCATTCAACCATATCATTCATTTAGCCTAAAGCTACTTTCTTCACACACCGGCGCCATCAGATCTACAAGCTCACAACGCGTCGTGAATGTTGATGCGAAGCCTTAAATTGTGAGCTTAATCTATAGTGTATAGATCCAATATTTTCAGCATACAATATTGGCAATAAACAAAAAAGATATGTGTAAAGGTCCAGTCCTGGCAAGTAATTTGTAGCCATGCTGCCTATCTTGTCTATTAGCACTCAAATGAATCGTTGGTAAATGGTAAATGGTAAATGGTGCATTTATATAGCGCCTTTATCCAAGGCGCTTTACATAGATTGTGCATTACATTCACCCATTCACACACACATTCATACACCGATTGCGGCGGAAACCATGCAAGGTACCAACCAGCACATCGGGAGCAATTTGGGGTTCAATGTCTTGCCCAAGGACACTTCGACATGTGGACAGGAGGAGCCGGGATTCGAACCACCGACCCATGGATCATTGGATGACCTGCTCTACCTCCTGAGCCACAACCCACCTGCGCTAAACCTAGCTCCTCCCCGCCCTCAGGCTAGCGGTGTCCGCCAATATGAAATACACGGCCACACGCACGCACGCGCGCGCACACACACACGTGAGAGAGTGAGAGCGAGAGAGCCACAGACAGACAGACAGACAGACAGACAGACAGACAGACAGACAGACAGACAGACAGACAGTGTCCGGCTATATGCAACCTCTCTCCTATACCAATTGTTTTGACAGTCATTAATAGCTGTTTGAAAGTATACAATGACTTAGTGTGTGTGTCATTCCTCATACCCTCTCAACGTACAGTACAGGCCCATCCAAGGTTATGCCAAAACAAGCATTAAAAAACCGACAGCGTGTTTAATACCTCCGATATGAAAGTATGAGGCAGAGATGATAGCTCTGTGCAGCGTGTGCCAAACTGAATACCACGACGCGGAGGAGCATTTTACAGACAATACTCAGACAGAGATGGGCTTCAATGATTAACCATGCAGGAATTCCACCTCTTTCAGTGGAGATTCCCAGCAAGCGAAAATCAATTCATATTTAGTTTGGGAATTTAGGCGAGTGTCAAATGTTTTTATGTTTTATGTGATTTATTTTATTGTTGGCAACCGTCATACACAGAAGAAGGTTAAAAGACAATCGAGGATAATAAAAAAACCATATAGGGCCCACTTATTTCCACTGTGGGGTGGGGCATTCGCCAAAAATACAGGGTTTTAAGTTGTTATATTATCATGTGTAACGTATTTGTATGCCAATGAAAGAAAAATATATAAGAATGCACTTTGTATACCCCCCCCCCCCCAAAAATAAATAAACTAGAAAGATGCAATTCTTGAAACATTGCAAAATGTGGTTGCCGCAATCGCTAATATAGGCCCCTCCCAATAAGTTGCTAGCCAATTACAATCTCACGTCACCCCTGTGATCATGTGTAAGTAATTTGGAGGGGATTTATCCCCCCCAAAAATTATTTTTTTCCCCATTTGTGGCACCCCCATGGATGAAAATGGAATTGCTTTTGGCTCTATGTTGTTTTGTTGATTCAAATTTGGGGTGGATTGGACGTTTGGTTCATGATCTGTGGCATTTTTTGTAAAATAGGCCCCTCCCACTCGGAAGCCGATTACGGCCGAACGATACGCACTATCAAAATCCTGCGTGTGGCGTTTTAATCAGTGGGACTATACGTCACAATTTGCGACATCCCATTTTGGACCTCGCCGTAGCTGCGTGCCTGCACCATGGCAACTCTATTTAGAACTAAACCTATTCTAAGGCAGGCAAACACTCAGGTAGCACTCCAGCAGGCAGGGGCCTAGCTGTGTTGTTCCGGAAGCTCCAGGGTCCCTGGGCCTGCGGTCACACCTTTTTTCTGGGCACAGCATCAAGTCTCACACCCTGCTGCTGCTGGAGAGCTGCTCTCTGCCGACAATATACTGCAGCTTTTCGCCAGCACATCAGTGACGACTTAAGCCAGCTGGTCCTCAAACGTTTTCATGTCAAGGAGGACCGGTACATTGAAAATGTATTTGGACCGCGGACCCTCATCTGAAAATATTTTATGACAGCTAGGGACCCCTAGAAGAGAAGATTTGTGTTAAAAGATTCAAAATTATTCAAAAGCTTAAAATAAAAAAAAGAAATAATAATCAGCTTGTATATCAGCTATTTTTGAGTTGAAGTATAAAATATGGTTAAAGAGTTTAAACTGATTGTATGTGTTGCTATTAACTAATTGGCATATGCTGGGAACACATCATCATAATTTTTCGACCGCGGTCGAGATCATGCAGGATTCCACAATGCTACAATTTACAATTTACAATTTACAATTTAGGCATTTAGCAGACGCTCTTAATCCAGAGCGACTTACATTAAGCAAGAACAAAAAGCATGGGAATACATCACATATGTAAAATGCATTTATCGCGAAACATGCGTAAGCTAAGAACGTGACTAGAACATATCTATATAATGACACTATACATATAAACTATAACTAGAACATATCTATATAATGACACTATACATATAAACTATACATATATGCTAAACTATGCTGTACATATATACTATGAAGTGCTATGACTACATACAATGCACTTATTGTGCTGTCTACATGACATGCTATAAGTCTGTTTCAAATGCTATATAAGTCTAAGAAGTGCTGTCTAAGGGGGGTAGGGTAAGTGCTATGGGCCATGATGGAGTCTGAAAAGGTGGGTTTTCAGACTACGGCGGAAGATCGGGAGTGATGCTGCAGTTCTGATTGCAACGGGAAGTGCATTCCACAGTTTTGGGGCCAGAAGGGAGAAGAGTTTGGGACGTGTGGAGCGTTGTCCCGGCGTTTTTAGTGAGGGTACTTCCAGCTTCCCTGCGTTGGCTGATCTGAGTGCGCGGGAGGGTTTGTAGGGTTCAATCATGCTGGCAAGATATGGGGGAGCCATACCTTTGGTTGCTTTAAATGCCAACATCAGAGTTTTGTATTCTGTGCGGGCAGCGACCGGGAGCCAGTGCAGGGAGCGGAGCAGGGGGGAGACATGTGAGAATTTTGGCTGGTTGAAGACCAAGCGAGCTGCGGCATTTTGGATCAGTTGGAGAGGCTTCAGTGCACATGCCGGTAGGCCAGTAAGGAGAGAGTTACAATAGTCAAGTTTTGACAGGACTGTTGTCTGGATTAGGAGCTGGGATGATTCCTGGGTGAGGAACGGTCTAATTCTTCGTATGTTATAGAGTGTGAACCTACAGGATCGAGTGACAGCTGTGATGTGAGTTTTGAACGAGAGCTGACTGTCCAGGACAACACCAAGGTTCCTGGCTGTTGGGACAGACGTTACCAGGGCGTTGTCTACGGAAATAGTTAGCTCCCGCATCGGGCAGGACTTAGCTGGGAAGAAGAGAAGCTCAGTCTTGTCTGGGTTCAGCTTGAGGTGGTTGGAGGACATCCACTGTGAGATGTCAGCCAGGCAAGCAGTGATGCGCTCTTCCACCTGGGTGGCAGAGGGGGGGAAGGATAGAAACAGTTGTGTGTCATCGGCATAACAGTGATAGGATATATTGTGAGCAGAGATGATAGTGCCAAGGGATTTAGTGTACAGTGAGAAAAGGAGGGGACCAAGTACAGATCCCTGTGGGACCCCAGTTTGGAGGGTTCGGGGGGATGATAACAGACCTTTCCAGGAGACCTGGTAGGTCCGGTCGGTGAGGTAAGAGGAGAACCACTTTAGTGCCGTCCCGCCGATGCCTAGATCCGCTAGGGTGTCTAGGAGCAGCTGGTGGTTCACTGTGTCAAATGCTGCTGATAGGTCTAGGAGAATCAGGACTGCAGAGTGGGAAGCAGCCTGGGCAGCATGTAGTGCTTCTGTGACTGCCAGCAGGGCAGTTTCTGTGGAGTGGGCCTTTTTGAATCCGGACTGGTTGGGATCCAGCAGGTTGTTATGTGAGAGATGGAGAGAGAGCTGGTTGGAGACAACATGTTCAATGCTTTTTGATAGAAATTAAAGGAGTGATACCGGTCTGTAGTTCTTGACATCTGAGGGGTCAAGGGTTGGTTTCTTGAGGAGTGGTGTTACTCTGGCTGACTTGAGGGCAGATGGGACGCAGCCTGAGGTTACTGAGGTGTTGATGATGGAGGTGATGAAGGGGAGCAGATCAGGTGCGATGGTCTGGAAGATTGGAGACGGGACAGGGTCGAGAGGACAGGTGGTAGGTCTAGTGGAAGTCACTAGTTGTAGGACCTCGTCTGGGGAAAGAGGAGAGAAGGAGGACATGCATAGTATGTTGGGGTTAGTGTTGGTTGAGTCAGATGCCACTTTATGGGGGAGGGGGGGGAAGGAGCTGCTGATATCGTCAACCTTCTTCTCGAAGTAGTTGACAAAAACATCAGCAGTGAGGGATGAAGGTTGAGTGGGGGGAGGGGGCTTAAGGAGGGAGGAGAAAGTGGAGAAGAGCTTCCTTGGGTTAGAAGTACAGGATTGGATTTTGGTGTGGTAGAAAGAGGTTTTAGCAGTGGTTAGTGAGAGGGAGAAGGCAGAGAGGAGTGAGTGAAATTGGGATAGGTCATCAGGTAGCTTTGTCTTGCGCCACTTCCTTTCGGCTGCCCTTAGAGGTGTTCGTTCAGATCTGAGAGTTTCAGATAACCAGGGAGCCGGTGGACATGAGCGAGCTGGCCTGGATGAGAGCGGGCAGTGTTGGTCGAATGCAGATGAGATAGAGGAGAGGAAGGATGAGGTTGCAGAGTCAGGTGAGAGAGAGAGGAAGGACTCCAGGGAGGGTAGAGAGGAGAGAATAGAGGATGAGAGGGAGGAGGGGTTTAGGGATTTGAGATTGCGTCGGGTGGTGACGTTAGGAGGGTTAGTGGGTTTAGGCGGGAGGGTGGAGAGAGAGAGGGAGAAGGCTATGAAGTGGTGGTCAGACCTAATTAACGGAGTAACAGAGAGTGTAGAGGGAGAGCAGGCTCTGGAGAACACAAGGTCCAAAACATTACCAGCCTTGTGAGTGGGAGGGGAGGGAGATAGTGAGAGGTCAAATGAGGCCAGAAGGGATGTAACGGGAAGATACTTCTCTGCTGTAGGTAGGTTGAAATCGCCCAGTAGGATCAGGGGGGTGCCATCTTCCGGAAATGAACTAATCAGGGAATCTAGTTCTTCCAGGAAGTTCCCAAGAGTTCCTGGGGGGCGATAGAGCACAATGAGGGTGAGGGGGACTGGTTGTGATATTGAGATGGCATGGAATTCAAATGTGGACAGAGAAAGGTGAGAGAGATTTAAGACACGGAAATTCCATTTGGGGGACATTAGTAGTCCTGTGCCACCCCCTGCACCTGTTGGGCGAGGGGTGTGGGTAAACTTGTGGGAAACAGAGAGGGCGGCCGGGGTTGCAGTGTTGTCTGGGGTAATCCAGGTTTCAGTCAGAGCAAGGAAATGCAGAGACTTGAGGGAGACTTGAAGTCAGTCTGCTACGCCAGACTTCCCGGTCCTTCATTGCCACCCCCAGTTCCTGCCTACTGAAGCACCGGTCCTTCATTGCCACCCCCAGTTCCTGCCTACTGAAGCATGTGTCCCTAGCGATGACATCAGGGAACGACAGCTTTCTACCTCTGGTCCGCCCTGAGGCAGGACTCCAGCGAAGAAGGGAAGATATAACCTCATTGTCAGCTCTGTAGCAGTGGCCGGCAAACTGCGCTCTTCTGGATCGGACCAGTGAAGAAACACGGGGAAGGTTGCTGTATATTAGATTAGTCGATTCTCTTGTTTCTTTGAAAGTGTCCATGTCTCGGAGCCATAGAGTAGAATCGGCTCAACGGTCGTCCTAAATATTTTTACTTTTAACATCTTACTAAGCTGGGATGACCAGATCTTATGCATGTCATTGCAGGCTGACCAGGCCATATCCTTCCTAGTTTGAAAGTCCTTTTGGGAAGAAGATATATATGAACCCAAATACTTGTAGTCATCAACCCGTTTCAGAGGAGTGTTGTTAAGTGTTTTTATAATGTGGTTATTGTTGGATTTGCATATGTTTATGTATTCAGTTTTCGTCTCGTTGAGATAAAGACCAACACAGTTGGAGGCCTGCTCAAGAGACTGAAGGAGAGCCTGAGCGTATTCCAATGATTGACTGATAAGCGCGATGTCATCAGCGAAGTCAGCTGGGAACACAAGCTGGGAACAAGCTGGGAACATTGTCACATTGTTACGAGCTTGTAGCAGAGGCGTATCTACAATAAGGCGAGGGCAGGCGTCTGCCTGTCCAAATCCATTTCTGGCCTGGCCAAAATCCATACAATGAGAAAAAAAAAGAGGACAAAAACAAGACCTGAGAACTATTAAAATGGACAGCTGATTGGCCGTTGCGGTAGAGCGCGACCCTCAATCACCCATTGGAATGTAAATGCCTTTCAGCCTTTGTATCCCACTCGTCTGGCAGGTATATCTCTGAAAACCTTTAGTGCTACGATTGTGCGCTGGGAGACGACAATTAACATATCTTGCCTGGCCAAAACGTAATTCCTGGATACGCCACTGGCTTGTAGACCTGCTAATTTCCAAAAATCTTGACTTTCTTCCCTCAATATTTTATAAACATTCACAAACCTTATGGGCTTTCCCCAGCACAAAACATTTTCTGAAGGCGGTTCCTTATAGACAGTTTGCGAATTACAGGAGCTAAATCTGCACTTGAGCCACCTTTCCAGGCCTGTTACAAATGTCTTTAATTTGGACAGTAACAACACAGACGGGAGAAATGCGAAGGACACACAGAGACTTGACTAGACAGTCCACAGGAGTAGAGTCCTGGCCAATATACAGTCCTCCACCTAACACATGCATGGCAGCGGGCCCAGGACCGCTCCGGAAGCACCGCTGGTGCTTCGACCGCCACTAGCTGCACCTTTTTCTGGGCACGGCCTCAAATATTATAGCCCTTTACCGGTGGCGGGTCCACGCACACCGAGGAGGAGAACTAACAGTCGCTCTGTCAACGGGAACGGAGGCTGTGCAGCGGATGTGTTTATTTTAAGATTTGCAGTAATTACTTAACTATGCCTCAAAGATACGCTCGGTGGAAGAAGAATGCCGCGTGTATATTTAGAGTAAATGCTGGAATAGCTACAGTCAAAACATTGTATGGCGGCAGTAATACTCCTCTGACATTGAAAATGAACTGCTTCCTGGCGCTAATGTGCTGGAAAGTCATTCGACGGGAGGGGGGGGGGGGGGAGGGGGGAGAACGACGCTGCTCATTTTCTATTAACGTTACGCAGAACATTTTTATGGGCCACGATGTCGAGAGAGGGTTAGAGAGAGAGAGAGAGAGAGAGAGAGAGAGAGTCTCGGTTGGCGTGCCACCGGGAATGCTGTCAAACATCGGTAGAGGGGCCTTCTGTCGGTTTATGATGGCTTCCCGCCACCGACACCGTATAGGAAAGAAGTGGAGCAGGACGAGGCACTTAAATGTTACACACGGCCACAACATTACACAAGGTTACGTGTGTGCATACACAGTGACAGCACACACTTGGATCCTCTGCCTAGCAGTTTTACCGCCCTTGCTGAAATCGTGCAAGGCATCATGCGAGGGATTAGTGCCTTGGTGCGCTTCAAGATTCGTGTCACGCAGGGACTTGCTTTGTCACAAGGGCTCTGGAACACTTGTTTGCAAAGCTGGGTTTGTGATAGGTAAAGGCATGCCAATACCTATCAAAGGACCACCAACGAGGTCCACGGATATGCAGGCCAGGCAGGGCTCACATGCGATAATGGGGTTCCAAATCACGGGGAACACATTCAGAGACATTCAAAAGTCTTAAGCCTGGAGTCCCATGTCAAAAATTGCCAATCTACAAGCCCATAATGCGCTGAGCCATAATTATGAGCTTGTAAAACGGCTAATTTGCCACTATGTAATGGAGGTTCAATTATGGAAACATATAGTGACATTTCAGTGTAAATTGTATTGTTATTGCTGCCATACAAAGTTGAGGAACCAAAACCAAATTATTATACTCTCATGTACTTGTACTGTACATCTACTGTACTGTACAAGCATTCTTGAGCTTGCTTTAGTGCAATATCATGACCTAGATCAGGGGTGGGCAACTTTAACGATGTAGAGGGTCACTATATATTTCTATTTCCACATTGCAGAGGGCCACATTGCATATTACTGTCGAAGCAAAAATAGCTGATCTACAAGCTATTTTTACTATTTTTCAATTGGAATCCCAAAAAGTAAATTTTTTATTTAATTTCAAATGCCTTTAATTATAGTTATGTTAACTTTATAAACTAAATACAAATACATTGGACATAAAAATATATTTTAATAGTACTCATTAAGCTACAGTTGCCCATGAATGACCTAGATCACCGTTTCCCAAACAATGGGAGTTATATGGGACCCGTTTTATGGATAAAGGATAAATGGCCCTTTTTGACATTTCCTTCATAATAATGTTTAGTATTTCAAAAGGATTTCAAAAGAAAATAATAAAAATAATTTCAATTAATTAAAGGCTTTTAGATATGGTAGGCTAATAGTAATTTCATGTATTTATTCATGACAATACCAAATTCAAGGATTTGCACACATGTTCAAGATTAAAAATAAATAAAGTGACACACTATGAGCTTGTAGATCTGCTATTTTTGAATAACGAAAGTATAAAATAATGGGTACACAGATGCTTTCCCGGCTTTGATGGGATAAGGATTTTGTCGCTATCGAGCGGATAACTCGTGTCCAAAACTGTTGACTTTTCAAGAAATGGAAAATAACCTGCATTCCAATGGATGGTACAGTATAGGTACTCTATGTACTTCCATCAGTTCTATGCATCATTCTTGCACGATGAAGTAGGACATTTATTTAGAATATAGAGATAAGAGGTTTTTGCCAGACTGGAACGATTTGCATTGAACACACGCCAACTGCTTCCAAAGGCCAAACCTCCCCAGAGTTTCGACTTGCTGGCCTATTCTCTCTGTTCCCCCCTTCTCCCCTTTCTTCCCTCTCCCCCCTTCTTTCTCTCCCCCCCCCCCCCACCCCCCACCCCCCCCCCTCTCTCTCTCTCTCTCTCTCTGTGAACAGAAACAAGTCTAAGGGGGCACCCACTGGCCTAGTAGTCCAGGCGCATGCCACATATAGACTCTGGCCTTCAAGTCCCGTTCATGACAACCTTTGCTGCGTGTCTCTCCCCCTCTCTCCCTCCCTCTTTCCTGTCCGTCTTCATGTAACTATCAATAAAGGCACTAAATCTTAAAAAAAAAAAAAAAAAAAACAAGTCTAAGAGTTTGGGATCAAAAAGAGTCTGAAAAGAGCATTGGTTCGCTATAAAATAAATGCTATTTAACACATTGGATCCTAAGGACGGATATACTCGTTCCATAAATTAATTACACGGGGCACGCATGATGAGTAGGCTCGTCTTAAGGTGTTTGATATTGCTATAAGAAAGCCCCACTGTGTTGCATCTTTCGAATCGCTCCAGTTGCTACGGAGGCTTGCTAAGGCCTCGCCTGCAGCACCGTTTCTGTTTCTGCAAAGCCATTAGCTTCTGTATTAGCCGAGGCCTTTGCACGCTCTTTTCTCGGAAACTACAGTGCTGTGCTTGGTTTTGAACAAATCGCCAATGTTCGGAGGTCATTTGTGATTATCACGATTGGAACATCAGATTTTATAGAGCATGGATTGGCCTATTTTAGCTAGCTAGTATTAACGCTAATAATTTAGCATCCAAGATGGAACCCAAATCCGGACACACGTCATACTAAAACAGATTCTCATCCGGTGGCACCCAAGCACCACCACTTTCGTCCACCAGGTGGCACTCACTGTGATAAACAAGACTTCATTTTGGATTCATTCATTTGGGCATTTGGGAAATAAATCAATCTGCCAGTGGGATGAGGTAATCTCCCGGCCTTGTTTACTAAATTGGAATTGAAGAGGTTTCTTGAAAAACGTGTTCCAAAAGTAATGCTGCTCAGTCCACTTGTTGCTTGAATGAAGAGAATTGCACTCAGCTTACTTGATATGAGGCATTGCACTGGAGTTGAGAGAGATTCTATGGCTTTTTACTGACATTTACGCAAAAGGAAAAATCTAATTCAGAAACAACAGTGTATTAACTCACTGGTTAATATGACATTTTTATGCAAATTGGTCTTACGTCTGGATGACTTTCAGCTTTGCTCTCTCCCGGGCTGTCATGCAACGGAATACTGTACTGCTTCAAAGAGCGAGCAATGCTGAGTCAACATGATTCGGACCATACCGAGGCCCAAAAATTAATAGATGCCGCCCCCACCCCCTTCTTTCTCTCCGCAGCTGCGTGGTCTGATTAAAAACACTTACCCTTTGAACATTTAAAATGTGATTAAAAACATGAAAGGGCTGTTCACTGGAATCTAAAGTTTGAATCTTGAATCTCCTCCTTTTGGAAGATTCCAAGAGAGAGAAAAAAAGAAACGGCTGTAGAATTTAATAAACAGTAAAGGTTTGAAATGAGGCTACTCTGACAAATATTGTCTTTGGAGCGGTGCCAGGTTCTTATGTCGGCGAGTGCATGCCAAATGCACAGCTCTTCCAAGCCCCGCGCGCGGGCCTCTTCCCAGTCCTCAAGTGGGCCATGAGTGTTGTTTTGGAGACTGAGAGCCAGAAAGAGAATGGATCCAGTGCCTGCCTGCATGCGTGATAAGCTATTGTAATCCATTCCACACATGCACGCACGCACACAGATCGACCCAACGGCTTATTTTGGAAAGTATAAATAAGCATTTATTGTAATCGTTCTATATAGAACACACACCCTGTATACTGTACTTAGACTGGTGTCTCCCAGGAGTCTATACTGTACTTAGTCCACTCCTTTCCCCCCTCAAATCTATTCTCACTAAAAACAAAAACAAAAACAGATGTTAATTCCGTTGCCTAAAATGATGACAAAAATGTTCAGCGACTACCTTTTTTCACTGGTGAAAGGAGTCCTGGGGAATAGCTGGAGCCAAATGGACCCTTACAGGTCTGTAACTCAGAGTTAACGAATAGAACCAAATTGAACAATACTGTACGTACACTTGTACTTGTTTTTACAGTGAGTCCCAGAGATTAAAATGTGTTTTTATTTGTTTAATTGGAGCTTCTTGAAATTAAATCACTGATTTAGGGGAAAGGTGAATATCTTTCGTGTGTGTGTTACAGTAAGTAGCTCTGTCAGTGTATACTTGTGGCTGTGGCATTGTTTTACTATATCCTGCTCTTTGTGGACAGTGGGAATTTGCTGGACTGAAAGGGACTTTTTGAGAAACTGGTGTCTACGTGTGTGTGTGTGTGTGTGTGTGTGTGTGTGTGTGTGTGTGTGTGTGTGTGTGTGTGTGTGTGTGTGTGAGAGAGAGAGTCGTGAGAGAGAGAGAGAGAGTACACACGCACACATGCATCTCTAACATAGCGTAACCCCCCCAGGCAGTGTCATCTTTCCCATGCCCCAATGCTGTCACACAGTCACACACAACACACACACACGGTTTCCCTCTGATATTAATATCATTATTAATAATATTTCTCTTCTTGGCGACCGGCGGGGGACCCTTGTCCTCGGGTGCATAGTTCACATATTTACACACCAGCTGTTTGTGCAGCTGTGGGTTCGTCGGAGACCCCAGCCCCACCCCCACCCCCTTCTCGGGTCGAGCATGTCATCGCTGCAGATGTTTCAGGCCAGGGCTCGCTCGGTGCCATCTGGTAGCTCTGTCCCTGGCGGGACTCGGGCAAGAGATGGAGGGTGGACAGGAGAGGAGGCATGGGGTGAGGACTGAGGAGACGGGAGGACAAGACAGGACAGGACAGGAGAGAGGGGCATAGATAGAGAGGAAGTGTATGGGGATACACGGGGGAGAGCGTATATAGGAAGAGGAGACGCAGATAGGAGTTGGCAGAGGGCTGGCTATCTGTGGGCTGGGGGGAGAGGAGGTAATCTGACTCCGCCAGATGGGGCAGCAGAGAGTACACTGGGTTCCCCCCTCCTGCTCCCATCTGGGAACTCTCAGGCAGACTTGATGCCCGGCCACAAAACGGCCTGGCCAATCAGCAGCAGCTTCTAGCAGCTTCTAGCAGCAGCTTCTAGCTTCTAGCTGCTGCCTCACCTACACAGTATAGTGTAGTCCCAATATGTCGCAATTATACTTTATTAAGAGGATAAACCCCTTTGTCATCTTGTTTCCGAGGTGTACCAAAAATATCGAATACCAAAAATCGAGGTACACCAAAAAGGTGTACCAAAAATACCATACACAAAACAACACATCCACACAAACACAGACAAAAGCTCACAGACACAAAAGCTCTCGTAAGCCGCTTCCACCTCAAATGATCACCCCCAAATGGATGTTCTACCAACTGGTAAGTTCACAGGCATCTGCTGCATGCCTACTAGGCTTGCTACAGCACTGCATCGGCACATTGTGCATGAGGGAATGACAGATTATTTTTGCATGTAATCCCCGATGTCTTCTACAAAGCGCACGCACGCACACCCACCCACCCACACACATCAAACTACAGCATGGTGTAAGCCTGTTTAGTCACTCTATACATGCCACAAGTTTCCTCTGAAAGAAACAAACATACTGCGCAGTGTAGAACAACCATGTGTTTGCATGTCACACATGCACGCATGCACACACGCACGCACGCACACACTCAAGTATGAGCCATTGTTTTCAAGTTTCTTTTTTTCACATGACTGATGACTCTTTCACATTGGTGAGTGAAATACAAATTCTGTGGACAGACAAGATGCCATTGAACCGGGGAACTGAGAAATGTCATTACCCAGGTCCATATTGAACAGATTTTGCGCGCACTTGATTGCAAACATATTCGCAAGCAGGTTTTTCTTGAGTGAATCACTCAGCGGTTTGGTTGTGTACTGCCATATCATGTTGAAAGAAAAGGGAAAACGACGAAACATCTGGACAATTACTGGCCTTGGTTTTTAAACAACGGCATCATGACTTTGGCGCGGCGAGGCGCTGTACCATCTGCCTATGCTTACTCCTTGGCTGCGAGTGCGCCTGCCTCGCGTTGACGAAAACACGCGATTGCAAGGCATGTTTTTAAGGGTGGCCTCTATGCCTCCAGAGACCATCCCCACGTCCATCAACAGCCATGTGTCCTGTCAGGATGTCCATGAGAAACACACGGGACCCCCACTGGTGTTGACTCCCCCGTAAGTGGGCTCCGGAGGAGAGAACCCGCCAAATAGGCTTGAGTCGTAAATGTAAAAGCCGCAGTGAAGTTTTATCCATATACAATCATTGCAAGATGCCTCCCTGCAAGCATTTGCAAGATGTGTGTTGCTGTGTCTGTCTGGGTTTCTGACAATAATATTATGCATCATAACAGTTAGTAAATAAGACATGATGCACCGATTGGGAAATTCTGGGCCAATGGCTCTCAAAGTGTAGTACAGTCCCCAGCAAGTTAATAGTTTAAGCTTGCAGATCTGCTATTTTTGAAATGTGTTGAAAGTTGAAACATCTATTTTAAACAAAGATCTGGGGGTCCCTTGTACAAAGTATTTGCAGATGGGGGACCACGGCCAAATAGATATCAATTCAGGGATCGTTGACTTAAAAAAAGTTTGACAACTGCTTCCATTGACGATGCCAATACCGATGTTTTAATACTACTGTACTTGGATGTCTGTAAAAGTCTCGTCTGTTGTCATATTTACATGCTGTGTATGGACCCCAGAAAGATCCTACTAAACTCTATAATAAACTCAATAATCACTTATCTTTAAAGTGCACAAATTGAATCATGTATATTTATGAAACAACAGATAAACATCGGCCACCGGCATTGATGATAGTCATCTTATTCTCTCATACAACGATGAGACAACATTTCCAATGTTCGACCGGTTAAACGGTGCATTCCTTTAGTAAAAAAAACTCAAAGGCTTGCATTATTATTTTTTGGGGTATGTGGATAGTCTATAAAGCCAGACAGCTATTCCACAATGTCTGAATGCATAAGAGTAGGATATGTAACTACGCCTCCTGAATGCCGCAAATGGAAGCTGTCACCTGTTATATAAGTTCACTAGAATATATTCTAAAATATATTTAAAATATATTTTTGAATATTAATTTATGCTAAGCAGCAAGCTATCTAGACCTCGACTACTTTGGTATACATTAGGACAATCCTTTATGAAACAGAAGTGGGAGGAGGTGGTGGCCGGTGGGCCATCTGCTTTACTCCCGTCTCATTTTCAGCACCTCCGTTGCGCAGACTGTTTTAGGCGGAAGCATTTGAAAATTGTGCAAGTCAACAGTCTGGCTCTAGAGACTAGCATGTTGAATGCAGGACGACTTTGGAGACAGCGGAAGGAGAACTGAGACAGTACGAGGTTAGAGACAGGTGGAATGAAACAGAAAATCAAAGAGGAAATTTGGGTCAGAGGCTGAGAGTTAACCTCGGGGTCAGGAATGTTTATTGGATAAATCCCAAAACAAAACCTCATGGCTCTTTCTTGAATGATTCCAGAACATTATTTCCTGATCATTACTAGTGTATTTTTTTTCTTCCTTTCTTTCCGAATCTAATCCAATATTACCACAATAAAAGTATTGCCCTCAATCTATACAAATCATTGGCCCTCATTGTCTTTCCACGTCAGACAAATGGACCCATAAAGGTCAATTTGGTTCCAGAGGGTCCCCAGCAAAATTAGCTAATAGTATCACAATCATTTTAACTACTGAATCCATTTATACGTCAGCTATTTAAAAATCACACCCGTGTGAACTGAGTGGTGCAAGGTCTTATATAGTCTGATCAGCTATGTCAGTGACGTCACACACTAACCATAGCAACCATGCTCACCTGTGCACGGACACGTACACAGGTACACAAACATACAGACATGCTCACCTGTGCACAGACACGTACACAGGTACACAAACATACAGACAAAGCTGGTTGTTCTTCAAGGACACTCTGCAAGCTTGTACATCTGCTATTTTTGAATATTATTATTAAGATTTATATTCAAAATGTTTGGAACAATTTGAATATAAATCTTCTCTTCTGGGGATCCGCACTAAACCTTTTCAGATGGGGGTCTGCGGCCAAATACAATATCAATACCAATTTGCGGGGCCTTGACTAGAAAAAAGTCATGGCCCAAAGAACCACTCTGTTCAATGAGAACCATTTTCAAATTAATTAAAATAACAGATCTATTACAGGCTCACAACACGTCGCATAGATCTGCCTTTTTGAGTGGTGGCTGGCTGGCTGGGTGGGTGGGTGCGTCCGAGCACGAAAACAGCATGGTTGTTTTTCACCACCTGTGCGCAAACTAACACACACACTAACACACACGCACATATTTAACTGTATATATGGTGATTTCGGGTGTGCCAGTTCAGTACAGTGACAGTACAGTACAGTACAGTAGAGGGACCCTGTCATTTCTCAACCGTTTCGGACGTGGTACGTTCCTGTGGGTCTGGAACCCCCCCCCCCCCCCTGGGGATCCCCACACGGAGTTGCACCACTCACTTCACACAGGTGTGATTTTTCACTACATGTGGGTTTCTACATGTTAATACAGCAATGCACTGATATTAATAAACAGACAATGTTCTCAAGTATTTCTGAAAAGCATATGCGTAACATATGTGTATTTTGACTCACATACTGGAGTACGTACTGTGTGTAATGGGGTTGGGTACTTTGTCCATACCACTGGCTATGTCCCTCCTCGATGCCTTTCCTCTGTGCCACTCTCTTGACCGTCCCAGCTGCAACAACAAATGAATCACAGGTTAACAGGTTGTTCAGGGCGGAGGGGAAGCAGAGAGGAACGGGAAGGAAAGAAGGCTTGTCATTTTTTATTCTGCTTGAAGCTGCATTTGCCTTTAAAGAGATTGGCGTGGCATTGCGATCAGGAGCAGGCTCGGTCTGTTGTGGTGAAACATATGCAAAAAGGTCAATGATTTGTTCCCTAGCGAGAATGCACTGTTTAAGAAAAAATGATGACGGGTTGCAAAGCCAAATATAGCTGTGTATATACCTCAGTAATGGCCGCACCGAGGGCACCCCTCTGCGGATTCGTCTAGGCTACTAGGTATAAGGAGATAGTAGTGCGTGTCAGGGTCAGCAGCACTGTGCTCACGCGTGCATGTGCAGTGGCGTGCACAGATAGACACTAGGGGGTGCTAGAGCACCACCTGCCCTTGCCCTCTGGAGAGCAATGTGCCCCTTTGAAAAAACACTATTAAGGCAACCGGCCGGTTCCACGCGCTGCACGAGGTGCCCTTTTTTCACTTGAGCACCTGCCCCTCTAAATGTCTGTGCACGCCACTGTGCATGTGTGTGCACGCGCAGTCGTACAGGCACACGTGTAGGGTGTGGTTTTATGGGAGGAGAATCATTGCTTCAGAACAGAAGTTAATGACTGCATAAACCTGACTGACTGCACAACCCCCCCCCCCCCCCTGTTTGACACACACACACACACACACACACACACACACACACACACACACACACACACACACACACACACACACACACACACACACACACACACACACACACACACACACACACACACACACACACACACACACACACACACACACACACACACACACACACACACACACACACACACACAGCTTGACCAAGACAAAACAGTCTGCTGGAACGTTGATTTGCTGTGACCAGGCCGGGTGCTGTGCTGTCATGCAGATAGTGGCGGCTCCAGACCATTATTTTACTGAGGGTGCTGGAAGGGAACTTGACTATTAATGGAGGTGCTATGTCCCATGTACGTGCACGCTGATTTTTATTTTATTTGCCGTTTTTTATCCCTTAAAGACATGACTTTGGGTGGCTTTTTGTGTTTTTCTCCGGCCAAAAAACACGCCTTTGGGGAGCTTTTACAGTCATGTTTTTCACACCAGCTAACAAGCTAGCAATAATGCACAGCTAATAATGCAGCAGGATTAAATGAGAGAGAGTGAACTTAATGAAGTAATTGAAAGACTAAACAACTACATGGCAGGTCCATTCTTTTGGTTGAGCATTTCTTGGGGGTGCTAGTGCTAGGGGGTGCCATGGGCTTCTTATTTGGAGGTGCTAAAAAAACCTCCAAGCCCCCCCTAGCACCGCCCCTACTGTTTGACTGATGTTTTGTTTTGTCTGTCTGTATCTGTCTGCTTTTTATTCTCAATTTTTATTGAACCATTTAGTTATTTATATTTTCCTTTGGGGTGATAATTTCTAACCTGACTCCGCCAGATGGGGCAGCAGAGAGTACACTGGTTCCACCCAGTGTACTCTCTGCTGCCCCATCTGGTTAGATAATTTAATTTGTACATCGAACCTTTGTATCTGTGGGTTTACTGGAGGAAGCCTTTAAGTACCGTTATAGGCTACACACTTTTGATTTGAAATAAACAAAGTAAAAACAAAAGAAACAAACAAATCACAATCAGCTCTCTCACCGTAACTCTGCTCAAGAATCAAACAATCAAAATGGATTCCAGGACCAGGACTTTAAATACGGTAGGTTGTCAGGAAGCACACCTGAAACCACTGATTGGGGCCAATTTGGGCCAAACCAAGTCCTTGTCGGGTTTTTGTCTCACAGAGGGATACTGGACTTTGACAAGACTTTGAAAAAGCAAGATCTACAACTACAAGCCTAAATTAATTGAAATGTACCTAATGTATTTTGTGCCTTTTTTCTAAACAGAAAAGAGATCATCATCTACATTGTAGATCACCTATTATTTGGTTCTGTCTGGTGGGAGGGGCCATATGGAGTGAATCCCCCTTTTTGAAAGTAAGCCCTCGCCACTTGCCCTACACACTTCACTTGGTTTGAGCATAGATAATAGAGATGGCACTGGAGGCGAGGGGAATCCCGGTGCCATCTATTATTTATATATCTATGCTCAAACCACTCGCCCGGCGAGGGCTTAGCTTCAAAAAGGGCCTAGGTGTGAGCTGGGGTATTTCTGCAGTCTGCTGTCTGCTGCTATTGGGTGTTACTGTCCAAGAGCTTCAAGAGCTATCAATCTCTAAGGAGATATTTTCTTTTGTTTTTGCCACATTCTCATGTATGACACTTGGGGAAAATAAATCATGTTAAACTCTGCCCAACTGCGTGCCTTGCCATCCTTGATGTAAATATCTGGTCGTAATAATGGTACAGGTCACATATACGGTACCCTCATCTGAGACAGGGGTGTGACAAGCTACTTATGTTCTTGTAACAAAATATTTCCACATTTTGCCACTGCTACTTTTTTTTAATTAAAACATCCGAGTACACTGCCCCCTGCACCCTGTCACTCTCTCCCAGTGATGTAAAGTACAGTGACAGCAAATATTGTACTTTTACTCAACTACAATTATTTGGTTTTTTTTGTTACTAATTACTTTGTATGTTGATTGTTATTACAAAACATACATACAAACCACTTCAGCCATATACATTTCGCAATTTGAAAATAACCGATCTAAAGCTCACAATGTGTCGCGATGCGATGCATTGTGAGCTTGCAGTTCTGCTATTTTCAAAAGATTGAGTACTTCCTACTTTTGGTACTTTACATTTTGATACGAATACTTTTTGTACTTTTACTCAAGTAAATTTTGAGTATTTCTACATTGCAGTATTAGTACTTTTACTTAGTAAATAAATGGATTACTTTTCCCACCACTGCTCTCTCCCCCTCGCTCGCTCTAAAAACGAAAAACTCTGTGCGGGGGTCATAGGGTCCGCAGCACCTGAGAAAGCGGAGGTCACGCCAGGTAAAGAGAAACATGCATGCATAATCTCTCTGTATCTGTGTGAGAGCATGTGCGCATGTGAGTCCGTGTTCGATTTCCATGTTTGCTCTGCGGTTATTGATTACCAAAGAGATATGCATTGCTCACACATCCCAGCTGCTTGCATTATATACCGGTAGGCCTATTGTACTACTGTGCTGTACTGTACTGTTTGCCCTAACCTCACCTCACCCTAACCACACAACCCTATAACCCAAAGTGCACTAACTACATTTTTGGACAGATTGACATATTTGTCTCAAAAGTAAAATCTGCAGATCTGCTCCTCTTGATGCTTTTGTGTGACGCTGTAGTAGGGTGTTAATTTACGAAAATACACAAAAGGTTCGAATTATGGAGATAAGAGGTTTGCGCTCGACAACGATTATGTCAATAACTCATTTGGTTGACCAATTGAAATACTTTAAAGTAGGGGTGGGACGATATGGGTACCTCACGATACGATATCTGTGGCGATATTAGGCCCTCGGTAATGATAATATCACGATATATTGCGCTGTTGCGATATTCAATATATTGCAAGAGATTTCTTCAACGATATATCACGATATCTGTAATTGAAAACCATTAAAGGCAACAATCTGGAATTATGTATTTATTCCCAAATTCCAAAAGATCTTTTGTGTCACAAACTTTCCATTTTGCTGTCCAATAAGTATATGAATCTTGCCTCCTCCAAACAGTAACAGCAACTTTGCAACTTTGCAACTTGCAACTTTACAACCACACCACAACAATGGGTACTACTACTAGTACAAAATAAATCAATATCACGATATTAGCTATATGGCGATATTGCTGGGAGGACGATCCAATATTTCACGTGAGGAAGAAATGTGATATATGGCAATATCGATATATTGGCACAACCCCTACTTTAAAGCCTCTTTTTCTGGGCCAGAAGATCACAGGGGGGCTTGGAGGCTTGTCTGTGTTGGCCTAGCTGGCATGGCCAGCCTGCTTTCCAGGCTATGTCTGTGGGGAGGTTGTCCAACATTGTAAACATGTTGCACAGAATCATAACTAACTCCCACAAGGAGCACTTCACCCATTTCCAACCTTATCTTCTTGTAATCGGTCCTTAATAATGCTTATCATCCATTAGATGGCACCATTTCCGTCTGCTCTCTCTGTGTCTCAGAGTGGGCTGTGTGACAGTTCAGAAACCTATAGTACCTACCGCCAGTGACATCATCAATGGGGGGGATCCATGCTAGTAGAAACTATAGCCTCTCTCTTCCTGGACAGTTAGCATGCTGAAATAGAAGTCATTGTTCTTGCATTCATACACGAATAAATTAAAAGTATATGAAATCTTGTTTGAAATGACCAAACCTGCCTATGGATGATGTCACTCACTGGTAGGCAGGTGTCTGAACTGTCCAATGCCCTCCTCTGAGAGTGAGTAGATAAATGGTGCCCTACAGTATATGAACATTATAATAACAACAGTTTTGTTCCATATCCAATTTTGTCTGCTCATTTCTTTGTGTCATCAAATCGAATGCGAATTTTCACTTCTCACACCTGATTTGATGAAATCGGTATCCTGACCTGATTTTTTTTTCCTGTTTAATAGCTTGAGGGATGGGGAGACCCGACACTGTTACTGAAGAAAACACTCCATGCAGTAAGTATTACCATCAGAATATATAGATATTTAACACTTATTTTAACAGACAATCACTTACTCCACTTTTGAAAGAACACATTTTGACAAGTTTGAAAAGTTTGTAGAGTCCCTTATTCAGACCAAGGTTAAACCTTTGTCAGTTTCACAGTGTGACCTGTGTTACAGTTCCCAGCAGGGGGCAGTGCGTTCAAAGTTGATTCCTAGTCACAGACAGATCAAGTCAAGGAACCATGAACCATGACCCTCTTCTCTCTTTTCAACTTTTTCAGGTGGGTTGCCAATTTCATCCAATCGGGAGAGAGAGTGCATTCATCAGCTTTAATGTACTGTATGTTTTAAAGTGTGTTCGAATATGTGCAGTACCAGGAGCGTACTCACGTAGGCCTATTAGTTTGTATTGCACAGGAATGGATGAATTTGGAATTGGATCGATGGGGAGACAATAATTGTTAGTGAACAAACACACTAAATAGCAATGATTGGAGTGAAATGAACCATGATGGTCTTTCTTAATCTTAAATACATTTCAAGAATGAGGGAGAAGCAGCTGAGTGGTCAGGGTGGCCCCAGCCCTCACAAAGTCATTGTAGCCCTACAATTTGGAAGAGGTCTTTGCATCCTTTACTCCCCACCAGAAACAATGTCTTCGTCACTGGCATCATCATTCATGATGATGCCAGTGGTGGACAGTAACAAAGTAGGCCTATATTTACTGAGTACTGTAGGCCTACTTAAGCAAAATCATTTTGAATATCTGTATTTGTGGTTTTTATTTTACTTTCACTCAACTACATTTCAAAGACAATATAATATTGGCGTTTTGACTCCACTACATTATAAGGACCACTTCAGCGTTCAGCCCTATTTCAACGTAGCCTACTATATAGCCTATACGTACAATCTCATGATACGTTGTGACACAACGTATTGTGAGCTTGTAGATCTGCTACTGCATGTATTTATTTTTCTGGAAGAAACTTCAATACAGAAAAAAGGTACTTTGTAATTTGCACTTTTGAATACTCATTTGGTTAAAGCATAATAGGCCTACTCCATGACTTATACTCAATTACAAATTTGACTAATAAAATGACCATGAGTATCTACTGTATACTTTGACTCTGGTACTGGTCTTGAGTACTTTGTCCACCAGTGATTATTTTGAAGAGGTTTTTTACCAGAGACAATGTATTCACTGGCAGCCTCATTCATGATGACAACTCATTATGATGTGATGTGAACAAGCATGAACCACGTTGTGTGAGGTCACATCGACCTTGACCTTGGAACAGCACATTCTAATCTGTTCATTCTCGAGTCCAAGTGGAACGGAGTTGAATTCCCTCCAGACGTTCCTGCAGACATTGCGTTGATGAGATTAGGACGGACGTGGGGTCACCATGACCTTTGACCACCAAATTGTTATACATACATGATTCACCAGGAGCCTGAATGGCTGGGTTCCAGGCTTAAAATAAATTATATAAACATTTTCAGAAATCTCTCATTTGTGGCACCACAAAATGGCTGCCATTGCTATGCCCTTTAACAGACAAACGTATTAGAAATTAAAGTGTACTGTACTGTAACTGTAAGATGTCTGAATGTGTTTATCAATTAAACATTTGTTCACACATCCTCACCTGCTCAGTGGCACACGCCATCAAAACTACAGGCCGAATCCCAGAGCTTCTTGCTGTTCCAATATTGTGTTAGCCGTCTTGAGGAGCATTAATTAATCTATCTATCGCGCATTGCCAAGGTTTTATCGCGCATAACACTTATTTTGAAGAGCCAAATATCCGTAACCGCATGTTACAATGACAAAATGCTGTGTGTGGTGTCTTGACCGGTTGTTGTTCTTTCGGTCGGTGGTGGAATAACCCGACCGCGAGTATCACAGCGCCTGCTGTTGGGCCGTTGAAAAACCTTGTTTTCACCAGAAACGACATTAATTATTGCGCCGATTTGGAGATACAGGCCTTTGAGTGGATGCGCGCGCATCTTCAAAATGGTCGAGGCCACTGTCCCACTTTGACTGTTATGCTAACGGGCGGCAGCTAACAATTTCGATCGGATCAAAACATCGATTAAAGAATATAAACCCTGGAAAACGTAGGCTACGGTTCTGGCAGTAGACGATTATTTTAATCCTATGGTTACTACGGTTCTGGCGGGCTTCATGTTAGTATTTGTCATTGGGAATGTATTATACAGAGTGGCGGTTTGCTGATTCAAAGAGCCATGACATCAGTTTTTATAGGGAATCGCTCTCTTCATTGTGGCGGGCAGCAACCCATAAACACAAACCAACTCAAATACGACGGGAAAAATGACTCAATGAGAGTCCATCATGGTGTGTCACACCAAAACACACTGTACACATAAATGGATAAATCAACTCAATGCAGCAGCATAACACATTTCAAACAACACGTTCTTCAAATTCAAATAAGAAACTTACCCGAGGGACGAACTGGAGAATCTCCAACACCCACTAATATCCCGGGACGATACAATAATGTGACCAAACCTGACAGACAGTAAATCATTGGATTATTATCCATTTACATTTTTTCATGTCATATGAAAGCAGGGAATCATAGCTTCAAATTGGTTGGTCAGTTTTACCATCTAGTTTTGGAGATAGGCCTATGGCTTATAGAAAAATGTCTTGCAGAGGTAGCAGACAAAAATAGCTAGTAGAGAAAACAAGCTTGAAGCATTCGAGTTCTGGGGAATGTGTTATGTGGATTAATGTGTCATGTTGATTTGTGCCATCATTCATTTATGTTGTATGAGTGTTTTGTGGGTGAAATCCCTAACTGATAGTTAGGGATAATGGCAGTATAGCACCCCGCTTTTCTGCTTTTTGTTTTGTTTTTTGCTTGTTGTAGTGTGGAAAGTACATATAATTTGACTCAAATACTGTTATTTTTAATAACCACCACTGCTTACAGACCACTACAGACAGCATCTGCATTAACCAATCAATTATTAATCCTCAGTGATTGGTTGTTGCCATGGCCACATAAACAAAAACACAACTAACAGTACACGATCACCCTGTCTGCATGGGCTTATTTTAGTGTGTGTGTGTGTGTGTGTGTGTGTGTGTGTGTGTGTGTGTGTGTGTGTGTGTGTGTGTGTGTGTGTGTGTGTGTCATTACTACATCACTTTCTCATTTTCTCCCTCTCCAAACTCTCTCGTTATCTACCTTAATTCTCTCTCTCTCTCTCTCTCTCTCCATGATCCATTTAAAACAACTTGTACTCCCTCGCCTCTCACAGAATCCCGATTCCCGAAACACTCCGCCCCATAAAAACGTCCCATCCGGCTCGCCATATGCGAAAACGAATGGCTCCCGCGGGCGCCGTGAAGGAGAATTACTGAGCCGCAAGTCATCGAGGCGGCTGTAGGACATCCTTGTTCCCTTGTTTTCCTGGTCTCTCCCTCGCCCCGAAAAAAGCATGTGTATGGGCTCAACGGGGACACTGTTGTTGGGATAGAGCTGGGTGGCCATAGTGGTGGTGTTGGCGGTGTGAGGCTTGTTAAGTAGCTATCCGGAGTCTATAAACCTGTCAGATTTGGGGGGGAAATGCAGAAATCAGTTGCCTGAGTGCCTATATGCCTGCATCTCCAGATGGCAAGCAACGGATGTAAAACATGTAATGTAAGATATATTAGTTCACACCAAGCCTTTCATAAACATAGTACAGAATTATAGCTTTTAACAGCATGGCTCCTATAGTCCCAACTTCAAGCTATAGGGTCTGTCTCTGTGTCATCCATCCATGGCTAATCTGTTGTACAAACACATAGAGATGTTGTGCATTTGAGCAATGAATCTAATACATTAATAATTAGACCGGTTTCCTCCCACTGGGGAAATTCCGTTTTCAACTTCACCCATGAGAGCAGTTAGGGTTTAAGTGCCTTGCTCAAGGACACCTCGACACACATTGCAAGTTATCGAACATGGGACGTTTTTCTTCCCAAGCAGGCCCTCTAACAGAAAGTGGGATGGTAGCGAATCTGGAACAGGGTGTGTGCGCACATGTGTCCATGAAGCGACGCGTCCATGAATGTGTGTGTGGACTCGGAGTCTGTGCACACAGTGCGTGTGTATAGCAGCCTGAACTGACGCCCAATTAAGGGGATTTCCTCCCCCCTTGGGAAGGAGAGAATCAACTTTTAAAAACTTGAAATATGGAGAACATACAAGGTTTCATGCCCAACAGCGACAATGTGCAATTTCAAAATATATTATTCCCGCCCTATCAATATGCAACTCAGATGGTGAGTCGACAGCAGGGAAATCACACCATTTCTGTTGGCGTGGCCTGCCTCACTTTAAATGCCAACATTTCATGTGAAAATGGTCCACAGAAGCGTGCACTGCTAACCACGCCCATCCAGGCCAAACACCTGTTATTTTATGGAGCCCCGTGTAAAGACATCCAGCGCCCAGCCCACGCTGCAGGCGTGTTGGCACCAGCTGGGCTGTTGTAGAAATGACAACAGGCCGCGGGCAGAAACAGCAACACCGATAAGATGCACACATTTCAAAACTCACTCAATTCATCTGGACACATTTGATCTAGAGCTGTGCAAGTGGTTGTTGTAAGCTTTACCTTTTTGAAAAGAGCACAGCCTTATCTATTTGAAGCTATAGTCTAACATTTAGCCCAAAATCACAGCTAATTAGCAAAATTGTGGAGCACACTAATGTTGGAAAAATAGCTGGTCTACAAGCTCACAACACGTCACATTGTTAGCTAGCTTGTAGATCGGCTTTGCTATTTTTTCTTTCCTCGTCAAAGATCTATTCACGGACAGCCGGATTCGCCGATTCAGCTCCCCAGGCGATGCTGCTGTCGTGCTGTGTTTACCGTCTATGTTGTGAGTTTTGACTTCGCATGGCACGGCATCGATGAGCCATTAGGGCTTCTCAAATGCCTGCCTGTACGCTTATGTGCATGTGTCTGTCAAGTTGATGCATGAGTGTTTATGACCTGAGCCTGGCGGTGATGGCAGGCTCTGCAGTGCCCGTGGGTGCGTTTGATTAGAATAGAAGGCGTTCTCACCTCGTACACGCTCCCGGTAGCAGTCTACTGATTAGATTCACTTCACTAGTGACACGTCGACCTGCTCTGCTCAGGTCGAGCAAGGTAAACGTTACGTGACTAATGTTCCAACAGGCTTTCTTGTTAACTGTCAGTCAAGCACACAGTACACAGTACAAACTGTATAGAACATCGCAATAATGCATGCATGGCATGCATCTAGGCCAACCCAACCTGGATGTTACTCCTGCCATTACTCCAATCCCACCGCAGATTTCCAACAGAATGTTTGCATTTGGTTTTGGAAAATGAGCTCCAGAAATAGAAAACAAAATCTTGTAATGCACAGGGGCTTTTCACTTTAAAACAGGTCAGTTTAATCATGTCTACCCACTGTTTTTTTACCTGTTTTTAAAGTTGCTTGATTCAATATAATATTAAGATATTTGACATTCATTAGATCAGACTCCCCCCCCCCCCCCCCCCCCCCCCAGCCAGGGGCCACACCCCGCCATGCAGGGAACGACAGGGGCCATTGTTGAGGCCACTGTTGCTCCAATCCGCACCAAACTTGGCAGTGCGATCCAATCTGAGCACGGGTCATGACAATAGTCATACTAGGGGGCCGCCTCGTACAACTCGGCTCACTGTGTACCCTACATTGCTCATGGCAGCTGTTACAGCAGTGTTTAACACTTCAAGTAACCATAACTTGGTGACTAACTGACCATGTATTGCTCTGATCAGTGCGATAAAAGACAAGATTTTAAATCCGGTGAAAATGAAACACTGAAAATCTGGCTAGGGAACAAATCCCAAATGTACTTCTTGGATTTACAGTAGGGCCGCAAACTGTAGCACTCTATATAATAGAGGCCCATGTGCACGCACGCACGCACACACACACACACACACACACACACACACACACACACACAGCTGTAAGTGATCACATCTGTCATTTTGTCCTCATGGCAGGTCAGAGGTGATCGGAGTGACAGGATGCAGATAACACGCAGATCAGTAACAGATACGCAGAGAGACCGCTGGGGACTCACACCCCGCACTGAAGCCCCTTTGTAGTCACCAGTGACAGTGAGTGATTTGACGGTGCATGGAAAGACGAGAGAAGATGCTTTTGTCATAAGTGTGACAGTAAAGCTTAAACACATTTCCTGCCGGCATGTTTTCGGGCACCTTACCGTAGACTGCCAGGCAAAAACTACAAAATGACTACAATGCGCGGGTCCTTCGTCGGCCATTTTAAAACCGGAAGTAAGAGCGCATCCTGTCCGTCGCTCAATCGGGTCCCCAACTTTCTGTTTACCGCAGTGTACTTGAGTAGGCTTACACCTTGGAGGTACTTTTACTTTACTGGAGAATTTCCATTTGATACATTACATCTTATAAATATTGCACTTGTTACTCCACTACAGTTATTTGACAGCTTTAGTTACTACAGTTATCTTACTATAGTAAATGCATCACCTATCTGTGTGTACGTGTGTACATAGCTCGAGAACCCTTCGTCCCACCGACTTCAAATTTCACACACGCGTTCCACACCACCACAGGGAGTGCAGTGCCTGGCCTTGAGTCAGTCGGATACACGGTTGTACACAACCACCAGAAAAGGCTCTGCCAGTGGACCTAACAAGCCTAAGTCCCCTCACCTCACCTGTAGAATTCCCAATTCCATCCTCTGCCTCAGCCAATGATTGCCATGGCAACCCCACACCTGTCATGTGATTACTTAACTAATCCACTTTTCACTCTTCAGACACAGGCAGACAGACAGATACAGAGATCTCCATATACTGTACACTGTGGGCACAAAAGGGACACAGTGGTGCTATGACAACGGGTATTGCGTTCCCAAGTAGGCCGGTGGCCGACTGGTTGTGTCTAGTTGGACAATAGTTGATCATTATCCACTTATAAAGCCCTTATTAAGCCCTATTTTATACTTTAGATATAGCAGATTTACAGGCTAATGCATACGCAAAGAACAAGTCTGTGAATCTGCTATTTCCTTTTTGAGTGGTGTAAACCACTCCTACAACTGGCTTTGTTGTGCAGAAGAATTGAGCATGGTTGCTATGTTCACCCTGTTCACCCGGGTGTGAATTTCATTAAATAACAAAGCCAGTTGTTAGTCTGTGCAGAAAAAATGAGCATGGTTGCTATGTTCACTCAGTTCACACGGGTGTGATTTTTAATTTATATTTAATTATTTACGATTCTGACTGCAGCACTTTAACTTGAACAAAGTATTGTTGGTATTGTTACTATTATTAGTAAAATATAATGATGATGAGTACTTCTTGGATTACCCTGTGTTTAGTGTACAACTGTGTACACCCCTGGTGTACACTGTACACCAGGGGTGCCCACACATTTATGACGTGATATCTACTTTCAAAATGACCAGCTCAACAAGATCTACCCACTGAAAAAATAAGTGTACCATTGCTGAAAATAGTTTAAATATATAATGTACCTGGGGGGGGGGGGGCTTTGGAATAGGGAGGGGGAGAAATTGTGACAGGCAGTTTCTGCTGTCAAAATATGTCCCCCCCGTATTTAACTTAAACGCCCAATGCATTCTCAATGGCAATAGCACAAACTTTGGCATGCTACTAGTTCTACCTGTACATACTTACACCTAGAAACCCCATTCAAACCTATTTAGGTTAATCTTATGGTGGACATGTTTGCCTGAAAAGAAATCTTTGAAATGTTTCATAGTTTTAGAAATATAGTCCTTTCAAATGTGAGAAATTCACAATGGGGCTCAATGGCAGATATTGGCACGTCAAAAAAGCACTTTCACTTAGAAACTTCATTCACACTTTTTATAATTCAGCTTACTGTGGAGACACATGCTGGAACTTTTTACTTTGAAATGATTTGTAGTTTCGAAGTTATTTAACTTAAAGGCCCAATGCATTCTCAATGGCAATAGCACAAACTTTGGCATGCTACTAGTCCTACATACTTACACCTATAGAAACCCCATTCAAACCTATTTAGGTTCATCTTACAGTGGACACGTTTGCCTGAAATGGAATCTTTGAAATGTTTCATAGTTTTAGTAATATATAGTGCTTTCAAATTTGAGAAATGTATAATGGGGCTCAATGGCAGCTCTATGGCACGTCAAAAAATCACTTTCACCTAGAAACTCCATTCACACATTTTATAATTCAGCTTACTGTGGAGACACATGCTGGAACTTTTTACTTTGAAATTATTTGTAGTTTCTCAGTTATTTAACTTAAACGCCCAATGCATTCTCAATGGCAATATCACAAACTTTGGCATGCTGCCTGCTAGTCCTACATACTTACACCTAGAAACCCCATTCAAACCTATTTAGGTTCATCTTACAGTGGACATGTTTGCCTGAAATGGAATCTTTGAAATGTTTCATAGTTTTAGAAATATATAGTGCTTTCAAATTTGAGAAATGTATAATGGGGCTCAATGGCAGCTCTATGGTACGTCAAAAAAAATCACTTTCACCTAGAAACTCCATTCACACATTTTATAATTCAGCTTACTGTGGAGACACATGCTGGAACTTTTTACTTTGAAATGATTTGTAGTTTCTCAGTTATTTAACTTAAACGCCCAATGCATTCTCAATGGCAATATCACAAACTTTGGCATGCTGCCTGCTAGTCCTACATACTTACACCTAGAAACCCCATTCAAACCTATTTAGGTTCATTTTACGGTGGACATGTTTGCCTGAAAAGGAATCTTTGAAATGTTTCATAGTTTTAGAAATATAGTGCTTTCAAATTTGAGAAATTTATAATGGGGCTCAATGGCAGCTCTATGGCATGTCAAAAAATCACTTTCACCTAGAAACTCCATTCACACATTTTATAATTCAGCTTACTGTGGAGACAAATGCTGGAACCTTTTACTTTGAAATGATTTGTAGTTTCTGAGTTATTTAACTTAAACGCCCAATGCATTCTCAATGGCAATAGCACAAACATTGGCATGCTACTAGTCCTACAGTGTACACAGTATCAACACTGTACCCTCTGTTTAGCTTTTGTGGCCTGATCTGTATTTCCAGATCGCGTACTTTTTGAAATTATTTTTAATCATTTTGCTTTTTACGTATAGCCTATAATGACATATAGCCTTTAAGCCGCATGGCCCACAGTGGAAAGTCGGCAAACTACTCTGACTTTAGTCATTAATCTTTGACCATTTTTAGATGAAGGTAATTTCATTAAGCAATGGGTGCTAAAACAATCTGATGGCCGAATCCAATCCATGTACAGTAAAACAGAAAGCGTATCGAATCCTCTTTAAAGGATGTTTTCAAAGCAATAAAGATAGTTTTAATATAGCTGTTGAATCATAAATGGAGCATACAGCGTTAGGCACATACACCCTCTGTTGTTGTTGTTGTTATTATATAAGTCAAATGGACCTGAGTTGCACTGCATGTACTTGGTGCACTCTACTTGCAATCTACACCAAATCGCTGCACCAAAAATAGATTATCTACAAGCTCACAACACACTGTGAGTTTGTATAGATCTGCTGCAAATGTGGGGTTAAAGTGGATGTAGGCATATCCATGTTTAATGGGGTTATGTTTGGTTCATATAGTCTTCAGTGTGCAATTATAAACTATACAATATGTCCACAGGCTTGTTAGTTGAAGCATTTGGGTGTCAGCGTGCGTGAGCCAATTCAACCCATTTGTAAGCAATCTCTTTATTATATTACAGTCACAGATTTAAGGCCGCAATCTTGTTTTCCAGAGGAAAAAAAACACAAGGTTGGAAACGACTGGGAAACGTTTCCCTCACCACCATGTAAACTTTGAAGAAAGAACTTGTGGGTAATTATACCCGTTACTCTGCTCTGTTACCCTCCTTTGTTTATTTAAGGGAGAGGAAGCCCATACGATCTCCGACCTAATTGTGTGGTCGGTTTATTTTATTTGTGTAAAAAAAGCGGTGCAGTTTTCCTCCACGCTTTAGAATGTATTCTGTGATATCATTATACTGTACAACTACACAGTGGTGGACAGTAATATGCTTAAGTAAATGTATGAGTATCTGTAGTTATACTCTGTGGCTTATTTCCACTACATTGCAAAGACAATCGACTCCATGGCGATTCTAAGGCCTCATTCACACATGTCAAACAAACATGCTCTGTTACGTCCGTGTTTCATGGCTGCCTCAATGGAAGTCACGTGGTTTGACCAAACACTTGTGTTTGATGTGGGGATGGGGGCAATCAAACACAAGTGTTTGGTCAAACCACGTGACTTCCATTGGAAAAGCATTGAGGCGGCCATGAAACACGGACGGACCCCTTTTGGACCCCCTTTGGTGTTTTACCCCTTCAGGCCGGGAACCCATTTTGGGGTTCTGTACAGCATGATTTTCAACTTAGGTCGGGCTTTAGAAGGTGTTTTTAGAATCGGCCTCAGGCCTAAATGGGTTAAGGCAATTAAAGTATGAACATCAAAATACATTAACAAAATAGTACTTATGATGCAGAACATTGTCTAATCACATACAGTATACCATGTTAATTTGACGTTAATTATTATTTATTAACCACTTAAGCCCTATTTTATAATTCAGATATTCAAGTTCAGATCTGCTATGAAATAGTTTGAATATTTTTTTGATAATGAATCAAGTTATTAATCTAAACCTGCAAAGCACTAACCCTCTCAAAATAAGTGTAAAAAGTAGGCTATATTTGCCTATAGAAGTAAGAAATGGAAATACACAAAAGTAAAGTACCAGTTTGCACTACACAGTACCTGAGAAAACGGGTTACATGTACAGTACTTGATTACTTTCCATCACAGTTTCAAGTGCAACGCCTGGACAGCTTGCTGTGCCCTGCTGGCCTGGACAGCTTGCTGTGCCCTGCTGGCCGAGCACTGAAACTACGCCTGGACAGCTTGCTGTGCCCTGCTGGCCGAGCACTGAAACTTTAAATGGAGCGCATATATCAACAGCTAGGCCGCAAGCATGCAGACGCAGAGGCACGCATGCAAGCACATTATCAACTTCATCTTATCGTTCCTCATCTCATCTCAAATACTGTATGTTTTTGGATGGATACGCACGCACGCACGCACACACACACACACACACACACACACACACACACACACACACACACACACACACACACACACACACACACATCACCTGTCTTGTGTAATAGGATGTCTCTGTTCTATGTCAATAATGTCAGGCCTGTGGGGATGTAATGGTGGTGAATTAGCTTGGTGCTGCAGATATAGGAGGCCTGCTGAGAGACTTATGTCTCTTTTTATCTAACGGAGCGAGAGGGGAGTGGAACCTGGCTTTCATAAAGCAGCCTACGGTCCATGTGTCAATGCTCTCGGGCTGAGATGAACATCACCACCTGGGTAACACTCCACTCTCCCTCTTTTCCGGGGGTTTAATTGGCCTTTTGAGTTTTAGGTATCGTTTCTGGGAGGTCAAGGTTAGGCTTGGGTACAGTTTCTGTGAGGTTAAGGTTAGGTTTAGCTTTAGTTTTTGTGAGGATAAGGTTAGGTTTAGGCAACGTTTTTGTGAGGTCAAGGGTTAGGGCTACCCTCGCGGAAAAGAACAACTCCTGGTAACACTCGGCGAGAGACATGAGCCAGAGAGAGAAATGCTTACAGAAAGCTGTGAGCATTGATCTTACTCTGAGAGTGTACTCTACACACCGGGGTCCATTGGTCCAGTACGCTCTCTGAGATACACATCCGTAAGGATCCATTTTGGTTCCCTTTGTAAATTAACTATAGAGGCCGGAATGGTCCGGTATACAGAGTCCGAGAGAGAGAGAGAGAGAGAGAGAGAGAGAGAGAGAGAGAAAGAGAGAGACAGACAGAGTGAAAAAGACATGATGAGCAACGTGAGAGACTATTAGACTAATAGAGTGAGGGAAAACAGAAAGAGAGAGGGGGGGGGTGGGGTAGAAGTGGAACGGTGGTTATGGCCAGTCAGCAGAGCGGGGTTGAACCCAACGACCTTCATCTACTCTCTCTCTCTCTCCCTCCCTCCCTCTCTCTCACTTCCATCTTTTCTCCTCCCTTCTCGTGCCGTTCCTTTCACCACATGTCTATCATGCACGCAATTTTAATAACAGGCCAGTGTGTTTGTGTATTCGAGTGTGTGTGTGTGTGTGTGTGTGTGTGTGTGTGTGTGTGTACTCCCACTTACAGACGTGCGTATGTACCGTATAAGTCGCTATGTCCATGAACACAAGTGGGTTTCAAAGTATGTAGCTGTGTGTGTGTGTGTGTGTGTGTGTGTGCGTGTGGTGTGCGTGCCTGTGCAGTCTGTGGGTGTGTAGGGATGTATGCTGGACCGTGTGTGGGCGTGAGTTGACATGTTGACTGGAATATTGTGTGTGCGTGCGTGCATGCGGACGTGCGGACGTGTGTCTAGTAGAAAAACATATAGACACACTGCGCGTGTGTCTTGTCTGTTTATAATAATAATAATATATACGATTTATATAGCGCTTTTCAGGGTACCCAAAGTCGCTTTACAGAACAGAAGTAAAAACAATTTTATTAGAAAACTAGTTTGTCTATGTGACTGTAAATGTTTCTTTGAGTGTGTACTGTACATTACAGTGTGTGTGTGTGTGTGTGTGTGTGTGTGACTGTGTGTGTGTGTGTGTGTGCGTACATAGTTATTTGTGTGTGCATTTTTGCCGTGTGTGCGTGCGTGCGTGCGTGCGTGCGTGCGTGCGTGCGTGCGTGCGTGCGTGCGTGCGTGTCAGGTGTATGTGGCTCAGAGGGAGTGCTGTCAGGACATGTCTGAGTGATGCAATCTGCACACACTATGTTCTCTACTTCTCTCTTTTCTTCTCTTTTTTCCCCTGCTCTGCTCTGCTCCTCTCGTCCTTTCCCCTGCTCTGCTCCTCTCGTCCTTTCCCCTGCTCTGCTCTGCTCCTCTCGTCCTTTCCCCTGCTCTGCTCTGCTCCTCTCGTCCTTTCCCCTGCTCTGCTCCTCTCGTCCTTTCCCCTGCTCTGCTCTGCTCCTCTCGTCCTTTCCCCTGCTCTGCTCCTCTCGTCCTTTCCCCTGCTCTGCTCCTCTCGTCCTTTCCCCTGCTCTGCTCTGCTCCTCTCGTCCTTTCCTCTGCTCTGCTCCTCTCGTCCTTTCCCCTGCTCTGCTCTGCTCCTCTCGTCCTTTCCCCTGCTCTGCTCTGCTCCTCTCGTCCTTTCCCCTGCTCTGCTCCTCTCGTCCTTTCCCCTGCTCTGCTCTGCTCCTCTCGTCCTTTCCCCTGCTCTGCTCTGCTCCTCTCGTCCTTTCCCCTGCTCTGCTCTTCTCCTCTCGTCCTTTCCCCTGCTCTGCTCTGCTCCTCTCGTCCTTTCCCCTGCTCTGCTCTGCTCCTCTCGTCCTTTCCCCTGCTCTGCTCTGCTCCTCTCGTCCTTTCCCCTGCTCTGCTCTGCTCCTCTCGTCCTTTCCCCTGCTCTGCTCTGCTCCTCTCGTCCTTTCCCCTGCTCTGCTCTGCTCCTCTCGTCCTTTCCCCTGCTCTGCTCCTCTCGTCCTTTCCCCTGCTCTGCTCTGCTCCTCTCGTCCTTTCCCCTGCTCTGCTCTGCTCCTCTCGTCCTTTCCCCTGCTCTGCTCCTCTCGTCCTTTCCCCTGCTCTGCTCTGCTCCTCTCGTCCTTTCCCCTGCTCTGCTCCTCTCGTCCTTTCCCCTGCTCTGCTCCTCTCGTCCTTTCCCCTGCTCTGCTCTGCTCCTCTCGTCCTTTCCTCTGCTCTGCTCCTCTCGTCCTTTCCCCTGCTCTGCTCTGCTCCTCTCGTCCTTTCCCCTGCTCTGCTCTGCTCCTCTCGTCCTTTCCCCTGCTCTGCTCCTCTCGTCCTTTCCCCTGCTCTGCTCTGCTCTGCTCCTCTCGTCCTTTCCCCTGCTCTGCTCTGCTCCTCTCGTCCTTTCCCCTGCTCTGCTCTGCTCCTCTCGTCCTTTCCCCTGCTCTGCTCTGCTCCTCTCGTCCTTTCCCCTGCTCTGCTCTGCTCCTCTCGTCCTTTCCCCTGCTCTGCTCTGCTCCTCTCGTCCTTTCCCCTGCTCTGCTCCTCTCGTCCTTTCCCCTGCTCTGCTCCTCTCGTCCTTTCCCCTGCTCTGCTCTGCTCCTCTCGTCCTTTCCCCTGCTCTGCTCCTCTCGTCCTTTCCCCTGCTCTGCTCCTCTCGTCCTTTCCCCTGCTCTGCTCTGCTCCTCTCGTCCTTTCCTCTGCTCTGCTCCTCTCGTCCTTTCCCCTGCTCTGCTCTGCTCCTCTCGTCCTTTCCCCTGCTCTGCTCTGCTCCTCTCGTCCTTTCCCCTGCTCTGCTCCTCTCGTCCTTTCCCCTGCTCTGCTCTGCTCTGCTCCTCTCGTCCTTTCCCCTGCTCTGCTCTGCTCCTCTCGTCCTTTCCCCTGCTCTGCTCTGCTCCTCTCGTCCTTTCCCCTGCTCTGCTCTGCTCCTCTCTCCTTTCCCCTGCTCTGCTCTGCTCCTCTCGTCCTTTCCCCCGCTCTGCTCTGCTCCTCTCGCCCTTTCCCCTGCTCTGCTCTGCTCCTCTCTCCTTTCCCCTGCTCTGCTCTGCTCCTCTCGTCCTTTCCCCTGCTCTGCTCTGCTCCTCTCGTCCTTTCCCCCGCTCTGCTCTGCTCCTCTCGTCCTTTCCCCGGCCCTCCCTTCTTCTTTGCCCACAACCTCATGTGGGCAAAGATGTCCTTTCATAAGAACTATACAGTATATATCCAACCAAAAATAAATTAGCCTACTTCAAGAAGTCCATAACACACAACAGAGATCAGTTATATTCTTTATTTTTATTTATTCTTTTAATCAACCAAGCATCTAGCATTGTAAAGGAGCAGTTGTACAGCAGCTGGTTTTGTTCACAGGATTACATTGGAATCAGGTTATAGTTATCAATGGCGATGACTTGAGATTACTTTTTGTTAGTGTTATTACAACTGACTGCTTGAACAGTAAATGCATGTGTTGTGTTGATTGACTCTCAAGGACATATACCCAACCCATCGGATAGAAAGATGGTATGCATGTGCACAATGACACAAGAAGATCATTCTGTCCTTTTCTATATCTTATGATCACGTCATGTGGTCATGTTTTATCATCCAGCTGATGGCTGTTCAGTTGGTCATATTGAGTGCTTTGGGGGGCCGCGGAGGATTTAGGGGTTAAATGTCTTGCCCAAGGACACCTCGACACATAGCCTGGGCTGGGAATTGAACCTGGGACCTTCTGTCCCCTCAGTTGTGGCTGTTTTTCTCTCTGTGTGCGTGTGCGTGTGCGCGTGTGTGTGTGTGCATGCGTGTGTGTGCGTGCGTGCGAGCGAATAGTGCAGCTCACTGCTCTATTTACATGTAGAAGGAGACTCACATTGAAGTTCAACTATTAAAATTCACAGTTATTTTCTTAGCACTAGAGGTTCGGTGAATGCCCATATATTGGCATTAGCTGACTGGTTTGTTAGACAAAACACTCCATATTTGGAGCACGCACACATTCTATACAAATACATTTGCCTTGCCTTTAGTAGGAAATAAAGAACTTTGCTCCAACAACCTTGGCTGTTGTCTGTCCTAACTTTGAGCCTGTCACAGTTAGTTAGTTAGTGAGTTATAGGCAGCCCACTGAGCAATAGACTGCTATTAGATGTGCGTCTAAAAATGCGATAAAAAAGTTTTGTAGACGTCTATTCTTAGATTAGACGTTGATTAGCGGTTGTTTAAACGCCTATATGAGGATAAACTTTCATCTTTTGCAGTTTATCGCATTTTTAGACGGCCCCTTTAGACGAATATTAGACGTCTATTAGACAAAAAAAATGCTCAGTGGGAGGCTTAGGGCTTAACCACGTGAACCCTAGCATCCTTATTCTGGGGCGAATATTCTGTGAAACTTGCACATCTACAAACACATGTTGCAATGCAACCCATTGTGAGCTTGTAGATCTGGTGTTTTTGAGAATATTTGGTGTAGAGGGACAAAAGACAGGGCAAGGTATAGAGTTTGGGACCCCAATCAACAAAGTATAGGGTTTAAGTGGTTTTAATGGTTTAGTTTAGTGCATTCAATCTGCTTGTATCACCTATGTTTGTGTGTGTGCGTGGTTTTGTGTTTGCTACAGGCTGATCCCGAGAAGATAATGTTAATAAACCTTTATTTGTATAACTCCATTCATTCAAAACACGCAGCTCAAAGTGGAAAAACAGGAAACAAACAAGAAAAACAGGAAACCTGAGTATAACGTGAGGACAATTTGGACAATGAAGTTAATACTAAAGTACCTTGCAGTTTAGCAGATTGAATGCAATTTCTGGACAGTTGAGTGCGTGCGTACTGCGTGCGTATACTGCGTGCGTGCACATGTTTGTGTGTGTGCGTGTCTTCCATAAATGACATGGCTCTCAGTCTCCACTCAACAGTTCCTCATTACTCCAACAATGCTATAGGTCTCATTTTGTGGTTTGACATGCGGTTAGCAGCACTAGACGACAACAATTATCTCCCCATTCTCTCCCCCCCTTCCCCCACACAATTCTCTTCCCCCCCCCCCCCACAAGCACACACACACTCCCCATCTCTCTGACACAAAAAACATGCACAGCATGACAGCTCTCTTTGGATATTTTGTGTCCGACCACCGCACGTCTATACATCACACGTGCACGTCAACAAAGTCACGACATGTTCTGAACTTTCTGGAACACCTTCAGATTTTGAAATATGAGTGTCGTTTGTTTTATTTCGCTTGACACTTTAAAAGAAAAAAGAAAATAAATTACAGCATGGCTCTACAGGAGTGTAGAGCTGTATTTTTTTTAACGTGTTTTATACTTTCTTTTTTTTTTACATTTCACTTTAATTTTGGATGTCTGTCTGTCTGTCTGGAGCTAATCTCTCAAACCACTGCACCAATAAGTGCCACATTTCGTATTTTTTCCCCAAAAAACTTCAAAAGACATTTTCAAAAAAGATATTTTCTAAAAACATTTTTCTTCAAAAGATAGATAAGGAACACTACACAACAGACTAGTTAGAGTACCATTCTGTAGGCCTACTTCAACCAAAAGGGGCAATCGCTGGCCTTAAAGCAGGACTATATGATACCTTTCCACTTCAGGATTTGAATCCTGTTTCCTTTGACCTTTACCATGGAGCTTATAGTCGGCCCTCGTTGCTCGGGGGGATTGAACCTTGACCATCGGGTCAAAATGTGTGTCAGAGCCTGTGTCTCGGTGAGACATCATGGTCTAAATTTGTCAAAACAACAGCAGGGAGACCAAATACAACCATCACCCCAATTGTTATATTTGACTAACATGCTCTGCCATACAGATTGGACAACATTATAAAAGTGACATAGTGAGGCGAAACTGACCCCTTCCGTCATGGCGTAAAGCAGTGGTTTCCAAAGTGGGGTCCGGGCACCCCCAGGGGTTCATGAGGCAGTTCCAGGGGATCCCCAGCTAAATGATAGTTTGGAACCAAATGGACCTTTATGGGTCTGTAACTCTGAGAGTGTATCGAACCAAATGGACCCGTTAGGGTACGCTCTCAGAGTTAAATTAACATTGATTTTTACAATATAAATTGGGGGTCGCAGAGATAGAAATGCCATTAAATGGGGGTCCGTAGACTAATGCATGTCAAACTGGGGGACCTTGAAATTAAACGTGTTTGAGAATCACTGCTAGATGCTGTAAAAATCTTCTCTTATGGGGGTCCCTGGCATATCTCTTCAAATGGGGGTCCGCAGGGCTAATTATTGTCAATTTGGGGGTCCGTGACATGAAAAGGTATTGGAACCACTGGCTTAAAAGGTAGAGAAGGGAACAGCTTGTTATTAGTGTGTTGGGCAACGATAGACAGGGGACGCATAAATCTGTCACAGCTGGTCTTCGTTATTCTACAGCGTGGCCCCTCACTTCACTCAGAAATCTAAGCTCGTGGCAGGAGGATGTCCTCTCCTAGCTGTAACTCATTAATGCTGTCTTTGATCATAACTCTGCGTGCGTGCGTGCGTGCGTGCGTGCGTGCGTGCGTGCGTGCGTGCGTGCGTGCGTGCGTGCGGCAACCATCAACTTCAAGGCACCAACCTGCTCATCGGGAGCAGTTTGTGGTTCAGTGTTTTGCTCAGGGTCACTTTGACACTAATTCAGGGGAGCCTGACATCGAACCAGGAAGGTTCCAAGCGGCCGCTTTATCTCCTGAGCTACCGCCGCCCCATTTAGTGGCACTTGGTTGCATGCCGGGGTCGTGCACCAAAAAAAGATCTACAAGCTGTAATGGTGAAACGGTGCAAACACAAACATTAAACGCCATTAACAATAAAGAGACAATATGACGTAATGAGGCACATCATGACATACATTTTCCCTTCATTGTCAATGACAAACATTGAACTAAACCTGTATATAGGAGGGGCTAGCGCCCCTCAAAAATGACAAAATATTTTAGAAATGGTACTGTATATAAAATCACCATCCTAAATGTTGATGTCCTCACAAATACAGTAACTCAAACGTGTGTGTGCGCGCGTGCGCATGCGTGCATGTGTGTGTGTGCACGTGCATCTGTTAACATCCCATGTTGTGTTCATGTGAAAGGATTAACTCAGCCTGCCATCACATCCTCTAACATGGAAACACTTGTAACACGTGTGTGTGTGTGTGTGTGTGTGTGTGTGTGTGTGTGTGTGTGTGTGTGTGTGTGTGTGTGTGTGTGTGTGTGTGTGTTGTTAAAGAGAAATGGGGGAGGTGGTGGCAGTGAAAGATGAGTAAAGGACGGGAGAATGGGCTTTGGTGGGCTGACAACATGTAATCATAAACACAACATTCCTAACTCGGAGAAGAGGGGGACTAAGGAGGGAGAGGAAAGAAAGAAAGAAAGAAAATACAAAACAAAAAATCATACACAGCAATATCATCAGTTAAACTTCGAGCGAGTGCAAATGCAATCACATTTGCATCTCATAGAGTCAAGTGCCATCTTCCAAAGCCGCCCGCTGTAGGGCAGCATGCGCGTCTGGCAGCGTTTTAGGCTCTGCGTAGCCTCGCGTGTTCGCATCGGCGTCCCGGGAGAGACGACAGGATGCAGAGGCAGGCCCTCGGGAGGTCAGGGGTCAGAGAGCTCTCCCTCAGAACTACGATCGCGTTGCACACGTTCAAACCCATTGACACGTCGGCCGGTGATGAAAGGCCGCGCTGACTCATTTGAAACCCTGAGGAGAGGTTATTTATTTGTCAATGTCGGGCCTTTTAAAATTAGAACAAAGTGGCGGGCGGGAGAGGGGAGGCGGGGGGCCTGGGGCGAAGGGGACTCGTGCAAGGCTCCCATTTGGCCGCGAGTCACGCGAGAGGGAGCTTGTGGAAACTGCGTATCGTGTTCCTGGCCATAAATGTGAGCGGATGGTACAGTGTCGCCTTCTTTGTTGGTCGATGGCGGAGGTTATTTGTCAGTGTCATTGCTTTTTTTTTCACCACGTGCCAATACGAACGCACACTTGCTTTATTCTGGTTTCAATATATCCAAAACCAATGCGGCAGAATTTAGGAATTCTCTGTTGCCAAGCGTCCAGCAGAGATGAAAGTCAACCACAAAAAGGTCAGGGTTTCAATCCCTGCAACAGTCAATACATCCATGAGCAAGCAACATGGAAACATGCCCTTGAGCAAGACACTGAACCCTCACCTGCTCACTCTGGTTTTATTTAAAGTATTTATTTTCTTTGACAATAAATGACAGCTAACTGTGTCCTTATGCAGCTATATGTACGTGTACACAAGACATACTGTAACAATAAAGAACACCTTAAACTTGAACCTTTTTATGCCATGTCCCATTGTATGACATATTGTCCATAATTACAGGACTTTGACAAATTGTAGAAGGTGCATTGTTGCGTGTCTGTGAGTGCTGGTACTGCAAGCCCTCTGACTAACATTTCCAGACTGTGCACAAACTAACAAACTTAGTGGCAAAATATTTCTTGCGCAGTAAGACCGCCAGAGAGGTCTTCCAAGTTCTAAAGGGTTGTGTCGGCCATAGCTGATTGAATAGACATGCTGCCTGTGGGCCAGTATAGGTTCAAGCCTGGTGTCAAAAGCAAGACACTTAACCCCTAAACCCCCCCCCCCCCCCCACACACACACACACACACACACTTTCAAAGGGCTTTATTGGCATGAGAAAACATACGTTTACATTGCCAAAGCAGAAACCACAATACAACAATACAGCAATACAATCAAAACAAAAAATATGTACATTTAAACGTCAGAATCTTCAATAGATCAATTTCTATATTGTACCAAGATCACTGGATGCAGGTATAGTGCAGGAATATACACAATGATTAGTCTTTAGGGTGGTTGTGTTCCGTTTGATATCCTTCTCCTATCACAGCAACTCACGAATCTTGCTGCTGTGTTTGCACATTGTTGTACTTCGCCCAGCAGATATGGGAGTTTTTTGTCATTGGTCATGTTTTACACACACACACACACACACACACACACACACACACACACACACACACACACACACACACACACACACACACACACACACACACACACACACACACACACACACACACACACACACACACACACACACACACACACACACACACACACACACACACGCACACACGCACACGCACACACACGCGAACCATCTGAGCAGCTATCTGCTTGGTGAAGCTGAAAACTGAATTACCCCAAAGGGATTAACCAGCCCCTAAAATTCACCGGTCTTCCAAACAAAGACTTTTTGTCAGCAGTGATACTCCCCCGGTACGTGTAGGGTTGTAAGTTCAATTCTCTGAACAGTACCAGCTTACTCATCTTGTAGCTCTGAACGATATGTACAGTACTATATATTCTTGTCATGCAGCGTACACGCCCTAATGTGGAGCAGCTTGCTCCTTGGGGACGAGTCAACAGCTGCCACTTTCATCTGCCACACTTTGGAGATAAAACTCTCATTCTGACCGATCCACCCATTGTATCCAAGGCAAGCACCGTTCATCATGTTTGTTGCACCTGACCCCCTATGCCCTTTAGCCCTGGCTCAGAGACAGACAGATGGATGTTTTCCAAGGCTTTGCTCTATTTCTGGAGCCTGCGAAACCCTGTAGGGAATGAGGGGGTGACAATGGACATTCTCCGGATTCCAAAGGCATCAGCGGCGACTGTGAGGAATGTTCCGTTTACAGAACCTCTTGGAATCGGGTGACATCAGCGCGCGTCATGTCCCGCTGAGGGGAACTAATGGAATCCTGAAGAAAGCATGTCTTTTTAGGGGCTCTTTTTGAAGTCTGAGAATGGAGGAAGCGTGGGCTGGCAAATGACTAACTGAGAAATACACTAGAAAGAGAGACCAAAGAGTAAAAAGGAAACGATGAAAGAGATACCAACTGAAACAACATGAACCACAAGTTGAGTCTGGCGCCTATTTTACGAAGACTGAGAAGGGAGAAAATAAAAACAATTAGAAAACGATAGAAATTATAGAGCATTGTGTGCCATCTACACAATTCCAAATAAAGCAATTCCAAATTAGCATCAATACATCAATAGTAATATTAATCAATTGAGATCTTGACCTCATTCTATGATTCTACTCTTAAATAACCAGTAGTGTCCAGGTGCACCCGTTTCGAATGCCATCAATGCATTGAAAGGGAGAAATCAACTGCTCCAGTAGACACGTCTACTGACCTACCAGTTCTCAGTCTTAACCGGCCATGTAAGTCCCCTAACTAACAGTTTTAGTCTTAACCGGCCATGTAAGTCCCCTAACTAACAGTTTTAGTTTTAACCGGCCATGTACGTCCCCCAACCTCATAACAGTTTTAACTGGCCATGTAAGTCCCCAGACCTCATAACAGTTTTAGTTTTAACCGGCCACGTAAGTCCCCCAACCTCATAACAGTTTTAGTTTTAACTGGCCACGTAAGTCCCCCAACCTCATAACAGTTTTAGTTTTAACCGGCCATGTAAGTCCCCCAACCTCATAACAGTTTTAACTGGCCACGTAAGTCCCCCAACCTCATAACAGTTTTAGTTTTAACCGGCCATGTAAGTCCCCCAACCTCATAACAGTTTTAACTGGCCACGTAAGTCCCCCAACCTCTTAACAATTTTAACCGGCCACGTAAGTCCCCTAACCTCATATCAGTTTTAACCGGCCACGTAGTCATTTGACAACGTGCGTCATCGCAGGTATAGGGTTTTAGATGCCATCGGACAACACGCAGCAAGAAAAAGTATATATAAACATTATCTCAACTGTTAAGAGCCCCTCGTGCACGCAGTGACGCACGCACACACGCACACACACACGCACGCACGCAGTACGCACGCACATACACACAGAAAGAGCCTCTGTCGACTGTCATGACAGTCTTGTGTCTTTTGATTTCCCTGTGGCTAACTGCCGTATAGAGTTCCATCATAGAAGACACGGTAAGCAGTGGGTTGGTGTGTCGACATAATTCATGAACGTTTATACGTTCATGTACATTCATATTCATAACCTGCTAATAGTCCATACAACATGCACATCTCCAAGTGTGGAGGGCCAAGCAAGGAACCACCTTATTCTTAGTTGCATCTCTATAAAGATTATTTTCTGTATCTGCCTTCATTTCTAACTGCCGTACTGCCATGCTAACTGAATTTCCCTCATGGGATACAGTGCACGCACGCGCGCGCGCACGCACACATATTCTTAATTCCCTGTTAATTTGAAGGCCTAAAGACTTCAGTTCCAGACACGGCAGTATGTGATTGTGTAATGCTTCAGGGGGATGACATGTGTTTGCTTTACGAGCTCCCTGCTAATCAAAGTGGCAGACGTGCCAGAGTTCAGGACCTTGGCAGCCAAAGGCAGAGTGGAGACACGGTGTGTCACATGGCGAGTAGCACTGCAGTGGAGACCTGCAGAGAGAGAGAGTACTGTATATGTTCAATTACAAATCTATACAATCTATAAGTGTTCCTTTAAATCTGAGAGTAAAAAATGGACCCTTAGGGGTGTAGGATATAAGATGCCATAATGAAGCGAAGCAAATTGTTAATTCAGCAATCATCAGACAGACAGACAGACAGACAGACAGACAGACAGACAGAGAGCCAGACAGAGAGCCCAGCCAGTTGAGATGTAAAATAAACACAAATAAAAGACAACTGCTAGACAAAAGTGTATCTCTCTCCACTGCTTGATTTGTTGGAGCGGAGCACTCATTTTTGTTCTCTCAACAACTTTCATGTGCAAGGTTTTCTAAACAATGCATGATACATCTTTGAGCAGTGCCTGAGCCGCTCCAACAGCTATGTCCGTCCCTATGTCCATTTGCCCTACAGACAGCAGTAGCGCTGAGTCACCTGGCGTGGCTCTGTTGGTCGGCATGGCCGTGTGAACCGTACAGAGTAGTACAGCACAGGCTACAGACAGTACAGAGTACAGTACAGAGTAGTACAGTACAGAGTGCCTAACCGCTCCAAATAATCACTCCAACAGAAATAACAGAGCCCACCGGTGGCGCTGGAGTGGCGGTGGGAGCAAACGTGCATAACAACCAGGAACCATATGCAGAAGGAAGGCAGGAAGAATGCATGCAGTCTAGGTACGCTTAAATACCCCGCCCAATTGGTCAGCTGACTGCCACATCAGCGAATGACATGTGGGTCTTGAACACACCCACATAGTAATGCAGCATATTAACCCCTTGAATATATGTATGCACCCTTGAGCACGGCATGAAACCCCTCGAGAATATCTGACTGAACTAACTCCGCAAGCTACGTATCATAAATAAATAAATTACATTCTTTGACAGTGCAGATGACTTGAAATGTGTGTCACCCATCCTGGGTATGGTCTGCATTGAACAGTAGCGGAAAGTAACAAAGTAAATTGACTTACAGTAATTACAACTTCTAGTTACAGTACATTTACTCTACTTGAGTATTTCTATTAATTGATGTTTACACTTCTAAGATAAATATTGTAATTTTTACTCCACTACTATTATCTGGCAGTTTTAGTATAATAGTTACTTTACGGATTTAGATTAATAATACAAACTAGAAAAAGTGCTCCTCGGAGCACAGGTCTCCACCAGGTCAGATTCAGAACGATAAACGGGCCACACCTGCACACTTTATAGAAGGCAGACTTGAACAATGCAGGTGTAGCTATCTGTAGGTAAAGACTCAGACGTATACAGACGTATAAAAGAATGCAACTGCACATAGTCGATAAAAGCACAATTTCAGCTGTGTTGTGTTTGTTACCATGACATAATATCACAGTCACACAAGGACTCAATGAATCTGAAGACCATTAATAATAAGTCAATTGTACTACTACAAGTAACAATGTCCTCCCCTATGGCTCGACACAGTGCAGTCAGCCAAGCCTCAGCGAGTTAGAGAGTTGAACAAGACAACAGAATCACAGACACTTTTGTCTTAGCCACATTTGTCTGTCAACAATGTGGCTAAGTTTCTCCAGCCAGACAGACTGTCACTCATTATCAACCAGCCAGTCAATGCCTCATTTATACTAAGCCATATATGATGAAGTTGCACACCGAAAATAGCAGACCTATATGCTCACAAGGCTATAGCAAGATTGTGGAGGTACAATTCAGCTGCCCGAGTCATATACAGTTGGGTGCCACCGATCATTTGACCCATTTAGGCCTGACCTCAATTTAAAAAAATCCTTCTAAATCCTCCAGTTTTCTGAAATAAATATTTTCACGATTTTTCAAAAATAGCAGACCTACAAGCTCGTAGCGCGCCACTCGGTGGCGCGCTATGAGCTTGTAGATCTGCTATTTTTCAATAGCTAAATTATAACAATGTTTAAAACACCAAAAGGGGTTCCCGCCCAAAATGGGTTAACTGTCCTTTTGCGCAGATCACGCAAACCTCAGCAAAAAGAAAAGGACAATATCGATGGCCTCCAACTGTATATGACGAGCAGCGGAGCAGGTGCTCCAGAAAGCATCCTCTATGCAGACACGGACAGCTCTCAGCCCCAAAATCCGGAATATCAATCATTGCCTTCCGGCCAACGGTTAGAGGCCCCTGCAACTAAAAACAAGGTAAGGTAAACATTCTTCATTTATACCTATACTTCCGTTCGTGCCATCAATAATGGAAGCAGGAAGGTACAGTAGCTGCCCATCTCCGAAGTGGGTGGGTGGAAGGATGGTTGGTTGTAGTTGTACTTATATTTAAACTGTTATTTTTCGGGATCTTGTGACCGCATGTGCATTTCATTGGCCTTTACCATGTAAGGCCAAGTGAAAAAGGGAAAGGGGGCCTTTACTCCATATACGCAGGTCGATTTTCACTCTCTCAAGGGTTAAATGAACCTTCAGGGTTTTGCGGTGTGCATTCAGGCAGCAGAATGTCAGAAATGAAAGCTGGACGTGTCACATTTAGAATTGAGATGCACGAGCTTCAGTGGCCTATTAAAACAGTCGGCCAATCAGAGCGCGCCGCCCTCTGCCTTCAGGGCCATGCTATACTGGCAGGGTGCCCTGTGTTTTTGTCCCAGACACGGCAGGCCTCTCTGCCTGTTCCGTTCCACTCTCCAAAGTCCCCCCCCCCCCCCCCCTCCCGGCCCCTTTAAGCCAATCACTTTGTTTCTCTCAGGTCGCCTCGGAGGCCAGACTGGGCGTGGTCCGCTCACAGGAGATCATGGACCCCGCCCCGTCTGGAAGGGGTGGAGAGGAGCTCACGTGAGACCTGTTTATTCACCAAGAATTTCACGAGAGAACTGAGGAGAGAAACACACACACACACACACACACACACACACACACACACACAGAGAGAGAAACATTGAGAAGAGAGAGAGAGAGAGAGAGAGAGAGAGAGAGAGAGAGAGAGAGAGAGAGAGAGAGAGAATGCAATACCCACAGAAAGTGTGTGCATGCCTGTTAAATGAAGTCAAGAATGAAGGAACAGTCGGTTTGGCGGGAAGAGAGGAAGGGTGGGGTGAGGAGAGAGAGCTAGGGAGCCGGGAGGGGAGGGACAAAAACGGGAGCAGAGGGGAGAGGGGAGAAGAGAGAAGGAAAGGAAAGAAGGAGAAAGGAGGATACAGGCCTTGCCCATGTCTGTCTGTCTGTCTGTCTGTCTGTCTGTCTGTCTGTCTGTCTGTCTGATTAACCAATTAGTGTGTCCGACTAGGGTCGCTTGATTTAATTAGGACACTTGGCCTTTCACTTGTAAGGAAAATCCACTGATTCAATTATATTACTCACAGTAAAATCCTCTGCGATCATTTAACTCCGAGTGTCCAAATGGAGCAACACTATAAAAAAAATTACAAATGGCAAAATTAACAGGGGAAGATGGAGGAAGAGAGAGAGAGAGAGAGAGAGAGAGAGAGAGAGAGAGAGAGAGAGAGAGAGAGACTCCCCGGCTGTCTAGCCTGCAATTAATTCATCCCTAGAGCGTGTGTGCGTGCACACACATAACTGTGGGTTTGGCTATCTGCGTACAATAATCATGTGTTCTTGCGATGACCTGTTACAGTGAACTGTAATACAATTTGACGTTTAGGCTTACTGTGCCGTTTCTATAGACACATTTGAATTCCAAGGCAAACTATTTTGTCCTTAACAATTTTAGTAGTTTGTACTTTACTGGATGTTGTTAAAGCTCTTATTGAAACCTGGGTATCCCACATGTGATACCAAATGCATTTGTACAATCAGGACAGAAAATGCATACAGCATACAGTGGTGAACGTGATAAAAGTTAAATGGAATGTAATGACACAAAGAAATGAGCAGACCAAGTTGGAACTGGAACACTATACATTTTAAGCTGATATGGTTATTATCTCATGATTGGCTGAAATTGGCAACGCACCAGAATTATCTTTATTAAAGAGCTTGAGAGACCCCTTGAGAGGCTACTAAACACTAGTCACTCTATAGTAATGCTTACTATCAGAATATTGAGCTTGAACCTTTTAACTCAAAAACCTCACTTTACCCTACTTTTTGATACCAGGGCCCACTATTTATTCAGCATTTGAGCCACGGCCCACCATGACATCTGCCTCTCAGACCCAAAACTAAAGAATTTTGTCTTTGTCCACAACTCCATGCTGCATTTAGGAGAGATACTGTAACAGGCCAAAAGACCAAAATAACAATTATTCTCTAATTGTGTAGTCTTCTTGTAAATTAAGTAATTCAGATGTTTAACAATGATGTAACTCTTGAGAGCGTAAAATGAAACCAAATGGACCCGTATCATTTTACGCTCTCAAGAGTTAAAGATCTATAAGGGTCCTCAAGGACCACTGGTTGAAAACCACTGCTTTAAATGACCACTGTTGTGTGTTTACAGTCAAAAGGGCAACGCTGTGGGTCTCAAAGTGGGGTGCAGGGACCCTCTGGGTTCCACCGGGGTTAACAAATGGACCCTTAACTCTGAAAGTGTACTAATGGACCGTGCGGGTCCATTCATTTGCTTCCACTTGAAAAACTGGTTTATGGAATTATTAGACGTACAGTTGGAGGCCATCGATATTGTCCTTTTCTTTTTGCTGAGGTTTGCGTGATCTGCGCAAAACCCCTTGGTGTTTTAAACATTATGTTATAATTTAGCTATTGAAAAATAGCAGATCTACAAGCTCGTAGCGCGCCACTCGGTGGCGCGCTACGAGCTTGTAGGTCTGCTATTTTTGAAAAATCGTGAAAATATGTATTTCAGAAAACTGGAGGATTTAGAAGATTTTTTAAAAAATTTTGAGGTCAGGCCTAAATGGGTCAAATGATAAGGGACAATATCGGTGGCACCCAACTGTATAAGAGCAGCAGCAGATTTGCATAGTTTGAATTTCAGGTCAGAGGTTTTATATTCACCACGCTGGGAACTTTGTGACCCTCCCATATCCTTTTCTCTCACTGCAGGGGGTAAGGTCAAAGGTCATGCAATTCATCCTAGCTGTTACTGGGTTACAAGTACACAGATCTTAAAGATCTTTTTCAGCAACGTTTCATTTTGCTGTGTGAGTCAAGACCTTTATTTGTTAAATAGAATATTTTCACGCTTTCATTCACAATGTTTGTTGTTGTCGTTCAGTTGTGGAGACAGAAATGTGCGCGCGCGCGCGTGCGTGCGTGCGTGTGTGTGTGTGTGTTTGTTTAGTTTTCTTTGATTGGCTTGAGTGAAGCGGTTTACTTCATCAATGTCTGATCCTCTGCCAGCAAAAACACTTTAGGCGTTTGTTGTTTCCATGTGAGGCAGCGTCTCCATCAACACTCACCTCGTCATAGCCACACAAAAAGAAAGAAATCACACATTGAGTCGTGATTTGTAAATCATGTCAGAAACGCTGACAAACTGCATTCACTTTCATTTCCACATTGCCATGCATGTGGTTCACATAGGCGGATCTAGAAATGATGGGCCCCCCGGAGCTTTTTTTTCCCTTCCCGATGTGGCGCATACTGCCTGCACACGTGTACGCATAACAATTATGACATATAGGCCTGCGATATTCCGAATTTACAGCAAGGGATTGCTTAAAAATAATAAACAGTCAAAAACTAAGCCAAATAAATGCAAACTGAGGGTTTAAACACTTGCAGTAATGTACCGTATCATGATGGTTTAGGACTTTTGGGGTTATTTTATTGACACAAATGAATAAGCCCATTGCCTGGGCCCAACAGGCCCGTTGGATAATCCTCCCCTGGTGGTTCATGACATGGAAGCTGACAGATCAAGTTAAGGCTGCAATCCGTAAGTTTTATGTCCTGCCCGGGACTCGAACCCTGGTCTCCTGCCTCATGGGACACCAGACATGGACCACGCGCAAGAGGGAATCCTCCTGTTTCTCCAGAGAGATGTTGCACTTATGAGCGTCAGGCAGTACTACTTGTCAACCAGTAGGTGTCCTACCCTATCCTAAGTCTCAACGGAAGAGTAGGGAGACTGCAACATTCTAAATGCTCCACGGGTGTGCTTATAACCACGCCCCGCTTCTGTGGCCAATGCGGAAGTGCCTCTCGCCTCTCGACCTCTCGCCTACAACAACTGCGGACTAGACCTTAAATATATAACTCTATGGACTAGACCGTGACAGAGGCCCGCTTGAGCCACGTGAGCCACGTGAGACACCACCGAGCGAGTTAAAGCGAGCGAGTTGCGAAGTTCACTTAGCCGACTCAGGGCCGTTCGAGTTGCAACCCGATAGGCAGAGAATAGTAAATAATGTTCTGGCGAGAGCATTTTCCCCGACTGCCACTCAAAGTGGCTACTGGCCAATCACAGCGCGTCCGCACTGGCCAATCACAGCACGTCCTGACTCCTTGCACAACCCCTGTAGGATTTCGATGAACACAGGGACACCACCTCCAACACCTGTACATATAGGCTACTAGTCACAGTATATAAACATTTAATTCATTAAATAAGTCATTCTTCTTTAACTGCTTACAGAATTAATTCATAATGACTCAAAACGTGAGGGGAATTGAATAATGTTCTTTGGGGCACTATGCCACTATGTCATAACATGTCCCTGTGCCAATGTGCCCAATACAAATTGCAGCCACTCCACCCGGCCGACGCATAAACCAACCCTGGCTCCTAAAAAAAATATTAAGTCCTTACAAAACTATTTCCTCCGCAAACATCCACAAAGTCTGTGAACGTCCCATGAACCTGGCACGCTAGTCTAGATTCCGGTGGGTGTGTGAGAAGGCAAGAAAACAGATACTCATTGAGAGGCAGTGGTGGAAAAAGTACTGACATTTACTTGGGTAAAAGTATAAATACTACAGTGTAGAAATACTGTGACGAATAAAAGTCCTGTGTTTAAAAAAGTGTTGGAATAAAAATGTACTTCAAAGTACCAAAAGTAGAAAGTAATACTCATTATGCAGAACGTCCCATTTCACAACTTTTCAAAAGTATAAAACGTCTTTGGAAAAAGAAGATCTGCTATTTTCAAATGGCCAAATGTATAGAGCTGGAGTGGTAATGTATGTTTTGTAATAATAATCCAAATCTACAAAGTAACTAGTAACTAAAGATGATAATTGTAGTGGAGGAAAAAGTACAATATTTGTCTCTGAGATGTAGTGGAATGAAAATTGGAAACACTCCAGTAAAGTAAAAACACCTCAAACGTGTACAGTACTTGAGTACATGTACTTTGTTCCTTTACACCACTGTTGAGAAGACACGTACCGCCTGCCAAGTTCCACAAGGCTGTTATTAATCAGCCTCTCTGTGCATGTCCTGTGCGGATAATATGCTCCATCGTCTGTCTGTACGGCACACTGGAGTAGCGCCTGGCCCATCCCTGCCCCTGGTTTGATCTGTGCAGTGTCTTGGTCGCCCTCCAAACAAAGCTGAAAGAGACAGAGAGACAGAAAGAGAGAGAGAGACACACAGAGAGAGAGAGAGATAGAGAGAGAGAGAGAGAGAGAGAATTAGAGAGAGAGAGAGAGAGAGAGAGAGAGAGAGAGAGAGAGAGAGAGAGAGAGAGAGAGCGATAGAGAGAGACAGAGAGAGAGAGATAGAGAGACACAGAGAGAGAGAGATAGAGAGAGACAGAAACTCCCCGGCTGTCCTCATGTTTCCATCACTCTCACTCTGCATTATATGTTCCATCCCAGCTTTACAATAATACACAAATATACAGTGTGTGTGCGTGCGTGCATGCGTTCGTGTGTCCTATATTAAAACTAATATATAGGTATATAGGCCTAATGGGCGGGTGGCCGGGCAGACGGACCTCTGACGTCACTCTGACTCGGCCATAACCATATAAGGAGTGATAACATGCACCCACCATGGACCACCACAATTTGGTTTAAAATAAACTATTGGCGATTTAAACGCTCGTTTCAACCCCGATTTTCTTTTCCGTTAATAAAGTAAAAAGAGTTTAGCTCTTTTCCGACCTTTACTTTTTGGATACGATGTGCAGAAAAAGGTAAGACATTTCCTAGTGGAAACCATGCGCCGGTTCTGTAACGCGGTGCAAGGCTAAGACGGTGGGACCTCATCTCGGAGCTACAGTACAGGGGCGGCTGTGGCTCAGTAGGTAGAGCAGGTCGTCCAATGATCCATGGGTCAGCGGTTCAAATCCCGGCTCCTCCTGTCTACATGTCGAAGTGTCCTTGGGCAAGACACTGAACCCCAAATTGCTCCCGATGTGCTGGTTGGTACCTTGCATGGCTTCTGCCGCAATCGGTGTATGAATGGATGAATGTAATGCACAATCTATGTAAAGCGCCTTGGATAAAGGCGCTATATAAATGCACCATTTACCATTTACAGTATATGAGTGTAGGGACTGAGGTAGGCCTACTAGGTGAACTCTTGTGATCCCTTGTCTGATCAATCGTTTAGTGTGAAAGCCCCAAAGATATGCCAATTTTTTTTTTTTAAAGACTCCTGTAGTGTGAAATACATAACGATCTCATGACTCCCTGACAACTTTACTTTGCTGCCCCTAGTGTTAGCATGCTGGTACTGCCCGATATGCCGTCCGTCCAGGCCCACGCTACGGAGATTGTAGTCCTTCCGGGTTAAACAGGAAGGTGGGGGCTTCCGGAAGGGGAACAACACCACTGGCATTAGCCCACAGCCTTTAGCTAGCAGTACAACCAGCTACATTTTCTCAGCGATGCGATACAAAATCACACATTATTTACGATCGTCGGGTACGCGGCAGCGCACCATGGACAGCTCTCGAACCTTTGGAGATACGGCGCTTTGAAAATCGGGTTATAATGGAGGATCAACGGTGGTGACGGAGGAGGTCTATACTATAGCCGGAGCAATGCTACAAGGTAAACAGTCTACGCTTATAAGCGTAGATGGCAATAAAATAATTAAAAGTACTACAGTGTGTAGGGGCGAAGTAATATACAGTATGGCTCATTGTTCATGATAAAATACCACAATTTTTTTCTACTCAGTCTGTGTCTCATAGGAGGGCTGTGGGCAGTTCAGAAACCCGTCCACCATCATTGTTAGGCAGAACAAGATTTGTATTATCGTGAGAACGATGGCTTCCATTATCGCATTGCAACTTTTCAGGAATAGAAAGCCTGCACATTCTATTAGCTTGCATTCCCCATTGATGATGTCACTGGTGGAGTGGATGCATTTCTGAGCTGCCCACAGACCTCCCACGAGACAGACGGGGTAGAAGAAAAACGGTGGCAATTTAACATGAACATTAGTGAGGACCAATTATACGAAGGTAGGTTGAAAAGTGGTGAAGTGGTCCTTTAAAGCATCAAATGCAGTAAAGAATACAAAGTGGAAGCCATATGTTCAGCTTGTATAATAACAGCCCATATGCTCTGTCTGATGGTTCGTTGAATCATGTGCCATAATTGGCACATGATTCATGATAATATTCTACAATAGCGTGATTTTTTTCTCACCCTAAGTGACCCGAGCCTGATGTCTTTCCCAGTGTTAAGATCACATGTACAGTACACAGCGTTCACAGCTTGTATTTCTGTTCCTCTATAAAACGCAGACACGCAGTAATTTCCACTGATTCATGTAAAGTGATTCGGCCATGGTGATTGCTTGAATTTATGTCCTCAGTGTCTGATGTCTCTCACACACACACACACTCACACACCACACACACACACGAACGAACGCATGCAGGCAAGCATGCACCCACGCAAGCATGCACGCACGCAGTTCTAGTTACCGGTATGTATTCTAGTTACTTGATTTCCTATTATCATTATATTTATTGTCATTGTTTCACGTTTAATGAGCATTTAAAAGCTGCAGTCCTGTAATATTTAAGCTGGCCGGTCGAAGGCCAACATTTCGACTGCTGACCTAAGACAGAACGACAGCTTTGTTCAGGGAAATTATTGAACTTTTGAATGTCATGTAATACCACCTCACGCAGTACTTCTTGTCAATGTAAGTACTCATGCAGCACGCCAGTACCTATTGTGCTCCTATAGACGAATTCACAGAGGGGTGCCCTGGGCGCGGCCATTACTGAGGTGTAATGCATGGAGCAGGTGCTCCGTAGGCCAGGTGTAGCTAATCAGTGCTGCTGCACTTAACCTCAGTAATGGCCGCACCCAGGCAAGCCTCTGTGAATTTGTCTATAGCTGACCACAGGATCTAAATGTCTCAAAACAGCAGGGAGACCTCCTTTAAATCATAGGTAAAGCCTAAAGGAAGACCTCCTTTAAATGCCACACTTGGGGTTAGTTAAATTGTGTTAACATACTCTACCATACAGATGAGTTGAAATAAAGTTTTATTCACTACAAAAGTTCCGGATTGCAGCTTTATCACGCAGGACAGGGTGAGGTTGGGTGAAACATGTAATATCTTTGGCATGACTGCTGGTCTTGCAGTTATACACAAATCAGTTTGTATTCTATTGCATTACAAATTAGCAGTATATCCATTGCTGTCAGTGGAAAATTGTCTCGTTAAATTTGATCTGTGCCCGGAGGCTAATCTCAAAGGGAGGCATAGAAACACTTTGAAGCAACAAACACATGTCATACTGTTCATATTAAGTTATTCATAGAAAAACAGCAACCTTAACTGAAACAGTAATTTGTTTAATTAAATACCATTCAATCAATCAAGCTATTTAATTTAGGCAGGCTATCATCAACGGATAATATATTATGTAACCTGTGTGTGTATTATGTAACCTGTGTGTGTGTGTGTGTGTGTGTGTGTGTGTGTGTGTGTGTGTGTGTGTGTGTGTGTGTGTGTGTGTGTGTGTGTGTGTGTGTGTGTGTGTGCGTGCGCGCGCATGTGGATATGATAGAGTGATATCTCTTATACTTTTTTTTCTCAATAGTTTGGGTTTGGCCAAACGTTTGCAAACTTTTAAAATAAATTGCAAAAAAGCAGGTCAACAAGTCTCACAACGGGTCACAGTCGTGCAATAGTCTATTTTCGCCTCATGGCAAAATCGAATCAGCCAACTGTCATGCATATTTTATCTTCAAGCAAGTGCCTGTGCTGTTGAATATGCAACAACGACGCCTTCAAGATTTATAGCCAATGCGTGTGTGGGGCCTTGCCCCCAGGATTATTGGCACAAATGGACTGGCATAGCTATGTGTCTAGCTCAGCATTAGTTTCACAATGACACTAGGAAAAACAAATTCACAGAAGTGTGTTTGTATGTCTCTATTTGTCACATTCTTGTACAATAAAGAAAGGAGCTATGTATGGGAGTCAGCTGCCCCTCTTTTGTTATCACAATTGTAGTGGAACCAGAAAGAATGAGAACTAGAAAAAGTGCCCGTGAGATGTTTGGCAAAATGTTTAGGATTAATATAAACTTGTTTTTTAGGCATTTTGTTCCAAAAATTTGTTTTTCAAAAATCAACCTGTTGGTGGCGCTATAACAGGCCAATGTGAAAAGGGTGGGATATATTCCTCAGCCTAGTAAGAAAATGTGTGAAAGATTTCACGTAAATTGCATGCTGCGTTCATGATTTGAGGCTTTTGTTCAAAACGGGGCAATCTTGCAAACTGTGAAAGCTAATTATAGCCAATTAGGATGGAATATGAAATATCGGACAGATCCGACTTGAGCACATGACCATAGAGATAGTGTGTAACGATTTGTGAGATTTTTGGACAGAATCTGGAGGAGTAATATAAAAAAATGTGTTTTACAAAAGTCGGCCTCCTGGTGGCACTATAAAAGGCAGATGCGGAAAATGCAGGTCAACGGTTTGTCCTTGGCCTCTAGGGAGTGTGCATGCAACGTTTCACGCAGATCGGTGCAGTTTTAGGTTAAAAAAGGTTCATCGTTGGCATCCAGGGAGTGTGTGTGCAAAGTACGGACGGACACACACACACGGACGGAGTGCAAAACATACTCTCTCCCCATGCCTTCGGCCTGGTGGAGACAATAATGATGAGATATGGTTGTAGTATTAAGAAAAGGATTTTCTAACAACAGGTTTCACACAGACATGGAGCGCCAAATCAATGAGGATGTTTTGAGGCAGTGCAAAGCAAAGGAGCATAATTGAACGTGACACAATGCAGCCCCACCCGATGCAACAACAAAACAGCACAAACGAACATGTCCCGACATAAATTTAGCCAAACATGTACCAACATAACTTATCTCTAACCCAAACATGTCCCAACAAAACCCTAACCCAGTAGTTACTCACCTTTAAGTGTTGTTAATGAAACTAACATTGTTACTTTAACATACTTTAAGTTAAAATAATAATATTCATCATTATAACTATAAAAACTCAGTTTTCAAGGTTTTAAATAAAAAAATAAAAAGTAATGTATTTTTACAGATCTCTGCTGTCGGGAAGAAACCACCTAACTCCAAATTTTTTGTTAAGTTAAAGACACAAGTTCAACTGAGAGGTGGAATGGAACGAACAGTCATCCATCTCGGTCCCCCTAATTCAACCCATTCGCCCCTGCTCCAATCAGATCTCAGCGTAACTCATGTCTGTGCTCCTTAAAAGGACGCCTCCTCCTTCCTTGTCTCACTTGTGCTATCTGTTCAGGTCACCCACCACCTCCCCGACACCAAGCAGCAGCAGGCACCACCAGGATGGCCCCACGGGGGTGGGCTCCGGACCCCCTGATTTTGAAGAAAAAAAAATTGAGTTAGGTGGTTTCCTCCTGACAGCAACGACATATCTTTTAAAATATTATTTATTATTATATTAGAATCTTAGCATTTGCCAAATATTTGGGGGCCCACATGCAAATCCCTCGTGGCCCACCAGTGGGCCCCGGCCCACAGGTTCGGAATGTCCCGACACATCCCTAACCCAAACATGTCCGGACACATCCCTAGCCCAAACATGTCCGGACACATCCCTAGCCCAAACATGTCCGGACACATCCCTAGCCCAAACATGTCCGGACACAACCCTGTTCCAACATAACCCTAACCCACAAATGGTTTACAATGGGCCTCCCTTAAGGTCAAGTCAGACAGGGACTAACCAATGACATGTTACCAAGTCAGACAGTCGCCTCTCCCGCTTCCTATAATATAGAGGTTTATATGTTTAAATGGGCTACATGCCCAGTCAAAACAAATTCTATGTGACGAAATGTATTAAAATGCAGGAAGCTGCAGTTCAGCATCGGTCTGAAAATATTAAAATAAACATCATACATGTAATTAATGGCACAGATTATTTTGTCCAGAACTGGGACGCATGAGAGAGAGAGAGAAAGAGAGAGTAAAGGGAGAGTCAGGCCCACAAAGATCTCTTTTTCATGAACAGATGATGCCCAACGTATGAGAAGTGGTCCTCTTTTCATGGACTGTATTGGGTTTAAACGTCCAATTCTTTGTTGTGTGATATGGTCATTACCACAGTGGGGACAGTACTAGACTCAATGTTCCCTCGGTATCAGAGCCAGTCCTCCAATGTCATCGTATGCGTCACCATGAGCCGCCCGCGTGCCATGACACGGAAGGAATGCGGACCTGAGGACCATGACAACTCAATACTGTTTGCGTACCATACAGACACCGAAAGAATGTGGACCTGCTGCGGACCATGTCGACTCAGTACAAATCTTGGCATTGAAAACAAAGGAGGCGTGCCGACAGAAGCAGCCCTGGGCCCTGTGAGACGTGCCCGAGCCAGGCAGTAGCCGAGTGAGTGCCTGCGCTGAGCAGTTTGATCAGATGGCCGTTTGGGCTGAGGGAACATATAGGTTTATGGTGCATTTATATATCGCCTTTATATCCAAGGCACTTTACAATGATTGTGCATTACATCCACCCATTCACAGACATATTCATACACCGATGGCAGTGGAAACCATGTACAGTTGGAGGCCATCGATATTGTCCTTTCTTTTTGCTGAGGTTTGCGTGATCTGCGCAAAACCCCTTTTGGTGTTTTAAACATTATGTTATAATTTAGCTATTGAAAAATAGCAGATCTACAAGCTCATAGTGCGCTACGAGCTTGTAGGTCTGCTATTTTTGAAAAATCGTGAAAATATTTATTTCAGAAAACTGGAGGATTTAGAAGGATTTTTAAAAATTTTGAGGTCAGGCCTAAATGGGTCAAATGATAAGGGACAATATCGGTGGCACCCAACTGTATGCATGCAAGGCACCAACAATTAGGGGTTCAGAACGTCAGAGTCTTGCTCAAGCACTTTGACACTATAACTCTGGGGGGGCCCGGGATGGAACTGGGAACCTTCCGGTTCCCAAGCGGCCGCTCTACCTCGCGCCACCGAGGGTTGAGTTTACCTGGGGCTGAGGGAACAAACGTTTGGGGGAACGTGCGGCATCAGCCGAGGGAAATATAGGTCTGAGGGAACATTCTGTAGGATTGAAGCAATATTGGCTGAGAGAGAATTCTAGAGCCAAAGAAACACAAAATAATATCACACAACGGAACACTACAACACAACACAACAAAAACACTGCATGATATAATATGACCCGATGCAACACAAATGCACAACACAAAACACACAAAACACAGCACAAACCAAAAGTAGGCTGCCAGACATTTAGATACAGATTCAATATTGTTGCAGTTTGCAGAAATCAGTTTCAGACGTACTAGGTTTCCACCCGACAGTAGCGATATTACGCTTCGAGGCCTTGTGTTGTGGTTTTGATAATGATTGTAGACAGAGTGACAGCATGTACATGCAGACAGGTAGTAGTACATTACAATCGTCTCGCAATCTCTTTGCCGACCTATGCAGTCAGAGATATCAGGATGAAGACTCTTATGGACACTGTGCTCTTGTCTAGTCAAACAGGATTTATGGGATACAGGTTTCACAAGAGAGACACATTCTGAAGTTGTGATGCATACAGCACATGTTATGCAATCTGTGTGTTTGCAATGCATGTGTGTGTGCGTGCGTGCGTGCCTGTGTGCGCGGCGACGGCGTGTGTATGTGTGACTGTGCATGCGCGACTGCACGTGTATGTGCCTGTGGATGTGTGCACAACAAGTCCATATTCTCTGTCTGTATGTGTAGGGCCTACATTTTCCATAATTGGAACCATGAAAGTGAAACCAGGAGAGCCCTGATGTGTCTAACATGGGTTTAAAACCAAACCTCTCAAAACCTTTTAACTGACAGAATGTTGTCCCACTTAAGGCAGGCCTTCAGAGCTATCTCGCTCAAACGCACTTACAGCACGCATACGTACTCATTCGCTCTTGTGCAATAAATAAAAAATCACACCTGTGTGAACTGAGTCATGCAACTTCGTCTGGGGGTCCCCAGGGGTTCCAAGAACTTCTAGAGCCACAGGAACGCACCCATGGGATTCAGGCGAGCTGCCCCGTGTCTGAAACGGTTGAGAAATTACAGAGTTACCATGTGGGGGTCCCCAGGGGGCACTCTCTACTGTACTGTATTGTACTGTCACCTGTGCACAGTGTGAAGCTCAACAGTGCCACTTTGTCACCTGCTGGTACTCTATAAAGACGCATGCATGCTGGCACGCACACATACAAAGGGACATATACATTGCTGTTCAATGGAGTAATGGAATGGTTGCACCACTCAAAAATAAATGCACCCACTTTTCACTTCTGGACGCACGCACACACGCACGCACACACGCACTCACACCACACCACACCACACCACACACACACACACACACAGGCCACTCCCTCCCTGCAAAGCGTGCAGCCGACGCTGGAAAAGCCTTCAAAAGGAATTGCGTTAACCACCTGTTCCTAATCCAGAGGTATTAATGGAATAGTGGAAGTCGCGTGTGCCGCCTGCGGTGCAGACATTCCCCCTACTAAATGATTCAAACAGAGAGAGAGAGAGAGAGAGAGAAACAGAAACAGAAACAGAAACAGAGACAGAGACAGAAACGGAAAGAGAGGGTGGAGTGAAGGCGAGAGATGAAGGGAATTAAATGAGAGAACCAATATACAGGAGAAAGGCAGGACAAAGGAAAGGAGAGGGAGAGAGGCAGAACAAAAGTGAGAGATTGAGGAAGGGCTCGTGCCAACTGTGATATAGTACACAACACACCTCTCTTCACTGCAGGGCTGTAAAACACAGACATGTCTGGGCATGTGGGCATGAGCAGCAGGGGCTAGTGGTGGAGAACAGGAAGAGACAGACAGACGGTTGAGGGAAGATGGAGAGAGACACTGTGTGAAGGAACTGAGTGACAGTGTGTGAGTGTGTGTGTGTGTGTGTGTGGGGGGGGGGGGGGGGGGGGGGGGGTAATGCACTTTATTCTAAAGTCTGATTTCAAGATTATATTTTCAACTGCGTGGCAACACTTTCTTTGTTGAGGGTACAGTACGTCACTTTGTGTCGGCTAGACACGACATGGTCGGTTGACAAAGTATAATAAAAGAAATAAGCCTGCAAGTGGCTGCGGTTTACAGTGTCTTTAGGACAGCTATAAGGGGCGTGGAGTACATACTGCATACACTCTGCAATAAAATCATGGGTCTACGGATAGAAATTAATCTGGCATATTTACATGCAATCATGTGTATTGACACCACCACTTCCACAGCTACAGCCTTGGAAATATTGAAATGAGTGCCGGTCAATGGATTCTGCAATCAGCCTGCGGTCAACTCTCTATCTCTCTGTCTCTAAATGTCTTTTTGTCTCCACCAGGCCGAAGGCATGGGGAGAGAGGTTTTGTCCGTCCGTCCGTCCGTCCTTCTGTCCGTTTCCAGCTAATCTCCGGCACCGTTAACCCGGTCGATGCCAAACTTTTGTAAAACAATTTTTTGATATTACTCCTCTAGTTTTTATCCAAATATCCCGCAAATCGTTACACACGCAGTATCTCTATAGTCATGTGCTCAAGACGGATCTGTCCGATATTTCATATTCCATCCTAATTGGCTAACATTGGCTTTCAAAGTTTGCAGGATTGCCCCGTTTTGAACAAAAAGCCTCAAATCATGAACGCAGCGTGCAATTTACGTGAAATCTTTAACACACTTTCCTACTAGGCTGAGGAATATATCCCACCCTTTTCACATTGGTCTGTTATAGTGCCACCAACCAGGTGGATTTTTCACTCACTCCGTGTCCATGTCTATCCATATTCTTTCAAAGTCTTGCAAGTGAGAGAGAGGTAATTGATTTTCCAAGCTCCAACTTGGCGTATGAAACTGAGGCCTTGTCGCGAGTGTGTATTCTTAATTGAGCCATCTTGACCATGACCTAGCTGGCCCGTCTAGGCTTCTGTAGCTAGGCAAGAACCATATCGAGGCACCATGGTGGCACAGGGACAACATTCAAGGACCATTTCAAGTGGTACCTGGTTGCTGTTCATATGCCAGATATCATTGCTGTCGGGCAGAAACTCTCATCTCCATTCCATATATTTAGCACTAATTCGTAAATTTATGCCATGCTACAGCGTCACACAAAAGCATCAAAAGATCTGCAAGCTTGTAGATCTGCTGTGTTCAGAAACGTTTACATATGGGGAGGTCAGTGGGGAGCGTGAGGGGAATACTGGAAGCGGTGAGAGCCAAATTCATATTCATTTGGTGGTCCTTGACGTGAAAACGTTTCACAATCACTGACATGCGTGATCCAAATTTCAAACGGGCAACGATGGACTGAACCTCAGAGATTGAGATATAGGGTGGGTGCATGGGGTGGTGGGGCTCTCTGTTCTGTTCACTGTTTTTGTACTCTGTCATCCGTGTTTATTTGACTTGCAGATCAAATAACAAAACAGGAGCGAGGCTCCATGGCAAAAGCCTTTCCAACACTCCACCCTCTAATTATACGGTCAGGAGAGCCAGGCACTGCTAGAACAACAAACTATGTTCTGTCAAAAGTCCCTTCCCTTCACCTGCGCCGAATTGAAAGCACAAAAACATATTGTTGCTGTTGGGCAATCTTTTATTCAACTTGTGTTTTTTTGTGTTCTTTCTTTGTAAATTAATGAGGGACTTGATCATACTATACAGTGTCACAGAGAAGCACCTAAAGTAGCAGATATACAAGCGAGCTTGTAGATCTGCTGCTTTTGCTATTTTTGCATTTAGCAGAAGCTAAATGTATACGTCCACCTCATACTGTGGACATAGCCTACGGTATGAGGTTTCCACCCGACAGAGACCATTATAATACTTCCGACACAGTCAAATCCTTATAGCGTTAATCCATTTGGTTACAAATGGAATGGTTAAATTATTACCACGCTATTACTGTGTATACTTTGCAATTACTGTGTATACACACTGTTCCCTTTTCAGAAAAGGTTCACACAATCATTCATATCATTTGATGCTTATATATATATATAAGCTCTATAGAGTCTAACTCTAAAGTGTACTAAGTGTGAAAATACTGAGGAAAATAAATGATATATATATATATAAATATATCCTTGTTGGTTTTCAATTGAATACTGTCAATAAATAAATTATATAGACATGTATGTATATATATATATGTATGTATTTTGTTTATGTATGTATATATATATATATATATATATATATATATATATATATATATATATATATATATGACAGTATGTCATCCTATGTGGGATCAGATTTCAGAAGTGGAATCACGTCCGTGCTGTGTAATCAGGGAAGGGAAGGAGGAAATCCAATAACCGAGGCGGCATTTTTATTATTGGAACGAGGCCCTCTACCGCCGTCTGAGAGAGGAGGAGGAGGAACTCTGGAAGAGTTTGTCTAATAGAGGCTTCCAGCGGAATACCTGATGACCTCACCGCTAGTGAGCATTACTCACAGAGGGCAACGGGTGCATCTGTGTGTGTGTGTGTGTGTGTTGTATTACTACACTGTGAGCTCCAGATATCCAAACAAGTACAGTAATTTGAGAAATAGACATTGTGAGTCACAATTTCCCTGGTCCCGGGTGAAATGTACTGTACAGTATGTTTTATGGTTAAAAAACGCCTAGAGTTAGGCTCACAATTAGGAACAGATTCAGGTTGGGGTTATGGGCACTGGGCAGACGTTCACATTTTACGTTTCAGGGGTTTGGGATTAGGGAGTTTTCACTATTGTGTTTTGCGACCGTATGTCGCATTTACTATGAAAACCCATGCATCTCCCGTCTGTCAGTTAGTCACCCCACGGCGCCATATATGGTCGTGCCTCATGACATCACACCTCCATATATGGTCACGCCTCGTGACACGTCACACCACCATATATGGCCATCTCCATATATAAAGATCACGACACAGACCTCATCTAACCCTGGATAACCATACATGGAGAAGACTGGATCATCACCTAGATATGCATATATGGAGCCGGGCAGCAACTCTACATCTGACCTCAAACCCTTAGATCTCCATATATGGAGCTGACCTGTTCTGACATTCCATTATGTTGATCCTCCCCACCCGTCCTTCCTGTTCTGACATTCCATATGTTGATCTGACCTCATAAAACCCTGTACACTCAAGACACGCTCCATATATGGCCAGTACAGAATTCATTCCATATGTTGATCTGACCCCACCATGCTAAAGCACCAGCAGTCTGCCGTAAGGGCGAGGTCACTTCTCGCATGAAATGGAAGAAGGCATAGCTGAATGGTTATAGAGCATGCAGAAGTTCCCACATAGTTGCCAAAATGTTCGATTCCAGGCCTGGCAATAACGTGTCGAGTATGACTGGTGGAGGTGTCCATTTCACGGGGGAAAGCACAGTTTCCCTTTTTTTAATAATGATTGATTTCTTTTTGCTTTTGCCAACGTTTGTATCTCATCTGCATCTAAGAAGAGTGACACGCCCATTTTGGCTCCCAGTTCAGGGCAAGAAAAAACAGGTATTGGTTCCAGTTCCGAACAGACTTTTAGGATCGTGAATAAATTCATTTTCAGTGGAAACACGCTGAATCTGAACTGGTTCAAAATTAGGCGGGAAATAAAAAACGGAACCGGAATGGGGGTCAGAGACCACCTCCGCTACAGATGTACAGTAGTTATAGTATATTAACATACTCTACCCTACAGATTGGTTGAAATGACCGTTTTGTTCCGTATTGCAGTTTTAACTCTGAGAGGGTAATAAAGCCATAGAGCCATGTGTGCATACTGTATGGGAGTGTCCTTGTTTGTCTGTATCACTGCGAGTGTGTAGCGCGAGCAAAATGTGTGTACAGCATGTTTAAGTGGGCGTACGGTGCGTGCGCCTTCCTTCTTGCACGACATCACTGTTTGCTTCCGAGGTGTTTTCCTCTGGCTGAGTTTCGGCGACGTCATTCTTCAAACAGGCCTGATCCGCTGCTCATCCGACCACAGACAGACACACCAACGTTTGCTCGCGGCCTCCATTGCTCCGTTTGGTGAAGGGATGAGTTCATTCCCCGGTCTTTAAGACGACTGCCGCGGGCTACAGACTGCAGAGAGCTCTATTCTCTGGCTGTTGGAACAATCTTTCAACAGGCCAATAGGGGTGTGTGTGTGTGTGTGTGTGTGTGTGTGTGCACACGTGCGTGCGTGCGTGCATGCGTGGGCCTGTGTTACAATACTTTTACATTTAGGTTAAAGTACACGCAGCCAGCCACCCAAAGCAAAAGGCATCTATTGTTCTGTATAGCTTTCACAGTTCAGGAGTAGCGCTGTACAGTTGTGAATCTGCTATACTTTTGATACTTGTGCGTGATGCCGCATGGCTGTAGTGTGATCAAGTAGGGCAGTGATTCCCAAAGTGGGGTCCGGGGACCCCTAGAGGTCCTTGAAGCAGTTCCAGGGAGTCACTAGCTAAATGATAGTTTGGAACCAAATGGACCCTTATGGGTCTGTAACTCAAGAGTTAAATTAACATTGATTTTACAAATTTTATAAATTGGGACCCCATGATAGAAATGCCATTAAATGGGGGTCCGTAGACTAAAACTGTTAAACTGAGGGTCCTTGCAATTAAACTGGTTGAGAATCACTGCATAAAAATCTTCTCTTATGGGTGTCCTTGGCATATATTTTCAAATGGGGGTCCGCAGGCTGATTAGTTTTACGATAAAAACACGTGGAGATGAGAGCGCCCGACAGCAAGCTAAACGTATTCCTATATAAAAGCTCACATTGTACACAGGCTGTTAAGGTGATCGCCGGAGAAAATGTCACCTCTCTCAGCTGACGCCTCGCGGGGCTCGAGCCATGTGTGCCTGCCTTGCAACACTGAGACTCAATGTGTCCAACGTACAATGGCAGCGTTTCTTCTGCGGTGATCACCACGCCGGCGGGAGAGATGCAGGACAAATGGCTGCCGCCAGTATAGGCTACATCTGATCCTGTGTTTTTTTTTCTTTGAATATCAGTTGAATGCCGTTTCAACACTCCTACCCCCCTGGCTCCAAGACCACTTTCCAAACAGTTGGAAGCACAACAGTGAAAAGGCAAAAGATTTATTACAATTTATAGGATTTAATTTCCTTGTTTTCCCTCCAGCCAGTGCCTGCTAGGTTGTATATACTGGGCAGGCCACCCTGGCTGAATATTACACATGTTCGGCCTGAATTGCATACACAGTAAAATCCTGCATGTTCATTTATCCCTGTGTAACTCTGAGAGTGTACAAAATACAAATGGAACCAAATGAACCCTTTGAGCTCCATTTGTTCAAGTGAAAACTGGTTTTCTCACTATGGGGTCTCAGTGTCTCTCCAGTCTCCAGCTCTCATTTTCAGGTCAGGAAGATCACCAATTTTTATCCAATCAGAGCCGGCCGCACAATGATCACTCATAAGCTTCAATTTTGTTCCAGTTACAATTTTTTTTTGTTCTCTCACTTCCAATTTCACTTCTTTATAGTGGATCCTGTATGATTTCTCTGTCCTCGTTGGATATCGGGCAGACGGTCAGACTCCTGCTACTGAACAAACAATATAATAATAGTGATTACTTTCGGAATATAGAGCTTTAACTTTCTTTAAGAAAACCCCCTTTCTTTACACAAAAACATATCACCTCCGCCCTGTTTAATAACACTGGATTTACAGTGAAGAGCAGAATTTCCCTGTTTTCCTTCAGGCCAGTGCTCGGTAGGTATCGAGGTGTAAAGACCATATTACTGTGCAGAGCAACATCTCCATTGACAAATCACCACATTGTGTTCATCTAGTATAGCAGATCCTAGACAAGTCCCTGTGCAGGAGTCCCACAAGGATTATTCCAACATGCAGCTGTTTGTATGCGGAGAACGTTATGAAGTGAAATCAAGACATACCCTCTCTTGTCCTTGCTCATTAGAACATATGATACTATAATAACTATTCAATCGTTATGTCATTATTGGTTGCTACTTTACAGAGACCTTCTACTTTGAGGACATAAAATAATGTGAGACTCCATTCTGGGAAGAGTTGGACATTACTTTTGACTGGGTAAGATGGAGTTTTGTTTTTCTTTTTGAGTGTAGCAGTATAGGTTTTGTTTTGTAGTAGTATACAGAATATGTGAGGCGTTAAGTCTGGTCTGTGGGGAGTGTTTATTTGAGGTGCTAAGCCCGCGTGTGTGTGTGTGTGTGTGTGTCTCGTGCGTGCGTGTGTGAGCCACAGAGGGGGGGAGAGGGAGAGTGTATGCATACAGCTTGTCGACAGGGCTACGGAATGATTGAGCAAGTAAGCTTGCTCGCACGCCACGCCACAAACTAGCATCAGTTTGCGTGTATGTGCGTGCGTGCGTGCGTGCGTGCGTGCGCGCGTGCGTGCGTGCGAGCGAGCGAAAGAGAGACACCCATTCACTGACTAATTCTGGTAGAAACCAAACAATGCGGGACTGCTCACACCCTATTAAGCTGTCATGGTGTGTAACCATTGGACGTAACCCTCAATCACTGCCTTAATGACAGTCTTTTTTACAGTAATTGGTAGGCTGCTAACCGCACTTACTCACAAAGCACACAAGCAAAAGTGTGCAAACAGCGAAAACGGCCCCTACAGTATGTCGTCGCTGACACCTCATATGTCCAAAAGTGTATAACCTTTCAGGATTCCAAAATGCCAAAATATTTCAATCTGTTACTTTCGATGCTTTTGTGTGACGCTCTAGTATGATCAAGTATAATTTATTTACGAAAAAACACAAAAAGCTAGGGTAGTGCAGATAGGGCCCGGACGGTTAGCTCAACCGTCTGGGCACCTGGGCTGCCAAGCCAGCCGGATGGCATGCCGCGGGTTCGACTCCCGAGCCCGACGGCCTTTGCCGCGTGTCACTCCCCATCTCTCTCCCCCTTTCCTGTCTGTCCACTGTTCCAGATCAATGAAGGCACAAAAGCCCCAAAAACGAATAAAGTTGGAGATAGGAGGTTTCTGCCCGACAGCAACGATGTGCATACTGTACGTGCACACCTGTATTTGCACAAGCTCACAGATCCTCATACCTGTATACACATTTGAGACAAGTATATAGCCTACCCCATATGTAAGCACTTATGCTGTCTGTCTGTCTCTCTCTATATGCACATACAAAGTTAACCCATGCTCATAATTGTCAAGTAAGCCACATACTGTAATACTGTACCCAATATGAGCGCACACACGCACGCACGCACACCAAGACACGTGCAGTGTTCTTTCCTGTGACCTCATCCGTGAGTTCAGTGTTGCCTGTGTGCACATACGGGGGCTTGGCAGCGGGCCAGCAGTGTACCGCTGCCCCTGCTACTATCAGCACATTTTGAATTGCGCTGCCTTTACAATATAACAGCCCTCTGTGATGACAGTGTGCTTGTTTACTTTTATATGCCCCCATAAAGGGCACCGAGAGACCTGACTGTATAAGGCAGTGGTTCTCAAGGGCTTTTCATGACAAGGACCCCCGAATGTATTATGTAGTTGGCCCTCGGACGGAGCCCCATCGGAAAATGTTTTGTGCCAGGGAACCCCCAGATGAGAAGATTTGTGTTAAAAACATTCTCCAAATTATTCAAAATCTCCCAAACATGTTTTGACATGACATGTCCTTGACATGAAAAGGTGGTAGAACCACTGATATAGAGACATGTATGTTTTTTTTTCTTCTAAAAACTGTTAGAATTAGGTCCCCGGTCTTAATAGGTTAAGCTACTGTATGTACAGAATAAACAAAGTTCTGTTTGTAGAAAGTCTGGTTATGCCCGTACAGTATGTATATCTATAAATGGTGCATGTACTGTTGGCATAAAGGACCACACTGTGCAAGGTATATATGCACAGTAAATACTGAGTTGTTTTTTTAAGCCTTATTTTTAGAAAAAAAAAGAAACCATACATTTCAGGGTTCAAGCCATGAGTAAGCAAAGCATAAATTTGTCGCTAAACGTCTCCCACTGTGTACTGTAGGTGTCCTGCATTGCACTCTTAACAGTACATCTTGTTGTACAGCACACGCAACTGTATACAGACAGCTGCAGTTTCCAAAGTTGAAGACTGATCTTAAATCATGGCTTTATTTAAAGAAGCACTCATGTAACTTTCCTCTTTTATATCCCGGATTCGAACCCGTTTTAAGTGCTGACATTTTTACCATTGAGCCAATAGAGCCTGCCTACTTGCTCGGGGGATACATTTAATCTTGACCGGTCAAAATTCGTGTCAGATCCAGTAAATGGTCACGCCCCCCTAGATTTACTGTCCATATCGGGTTGCAACTCGAACTCCAAGTATGCATATAATATACCTGGGAATAAATACACTTATAGTAGCATACTACTGGAAACTACTGTGTTCATGTAAACTGATATTGTATACAGGCCTACAAATGTAACCATACAGACCCATAGGGATCCTGACATTTGTACCCTCTCTATGTTAAAAATGGAGAAATTGACCCAGAGGATTTTGTTGAGTTTGTTAGCTCAGTTTTTCCAGATATGCCAGATACTGGCATTACCAGAATATCCTGTCCAATGACTCCTTCATGCTGTACTTTATCATAAATACACAACGATTTACTATCCTAAGCAAACTTCACAACTTTCGACACAGCACGGTGGTGTCTCTTGTGGCTCAAGTTCATTTGAGACGGCACCCCTCCGTCGCAGTCTGAAACTGTACTTCCCGCACTACTTAGTAGGAGGGGGGGGGGGGGAGGTGTGTGTGACCATTTACTCAAACCCGAAGGCGATTCCGCACTTGTGTCAGATCCTGTGTCTAGGTGAGACATGACCTTTGACACAATCTAAATGTCTTGATAGAAGAGCAGGGAGACAACATGCTTTACCAAACTAAAAAAAGTTACATAGTGAGTCTTTGAATATTAAGTGGACTTATTGTAGATAAACCTGCTCTCACCTGCACAACAAGTTTCAGCTTTTTTTGTGTGTTCAATCCATTTGGCGCTTTTAATTGGTGATTCTGGAGGTTTAATCGTTGCCAATATAGTATTCTATTCAATTCTATAGTGTGAAGTCTCCCTGTACTTGGTGTCTATATGGTGCAACTTTTACTTTTACTTTTACAAATGTGCAAATGTAGCAAAAGAAAGGCTCATTTGATGTGCAAACGCAGTCAGAGTAAACTCTCAGAGTTACAAAATTAATGGATAGATTAACAATTACTATGATAATGATAATTAATTTATTTATATAGCACATTTCTAGACAAAGTCACAAAGTGCTTTTCATCAAAAGAAAACAACAAAAGATCAATCCATGCAATAGGAGGCATAAAAATACAAAACATACAGAATACAAAAATGACAATAAGAAAAGTCTTTAACATAAAGGTGGGTTTTCAGGAGAGATTTAAACGTGGATACTGATTTTGCACATCTTAGGTCAGTAGGTAAGGCATTCCAGAGCGTGGGCGCCCAGGTTGCAAAGGCCCTGCCGCCCTGAGTGACAAGCTGAGCTGTAGGGGTCTCCAGGAGGGCCTTGTCTGAGTGGGTGCACAGGCTTGTAGGGTTTCAGCATGTCAGAGACATAGCTATGAGTAGGACTATGGAGAGACTATGACTCTCTACAGTAATCTGATGACGGAAAATAAATGGCATACGATAGTATAGGTTCCCTTCATGACAGACTTGACGGTGTCTCACAAAAATATTTTTTACCCTGCACTGACAATTAAACTGACAATTAAACCTCAATGTCTGCAGATTTATGAGGCACTTAAGCTGATGCCAAGAGCTTGTATATAACTACTGCTGAATGCAATAACTGGGTAATTTATTGTGTCATAAATAACATAACCTGTTACTGTCATAACGCCCTGATAATGTAATAATATGGTCAGATAAGGTTTGGGGTTGGATACTGTAATGATACTATAGAGGTTAAGCGCTTAATACCGTGTGCTTATGTATCTGCCTGATGTGCTTTGGGCGGGGGACTGTAAGAACACTGTTTTGTGTTGTGCATATAGTGCTATTTTATACTCTTGTTCATTATCAAAGGTGTTTCTTGTGTGGAGTTTGCATGTTCTCCCCGTGTCCCCTAGGGTAGGTACCCTCACAAAAAACATGCAGTAATCCTGGTCTCTAAACTGCCTCCCCCTGGCCAGCTGGGGCGCCTGATGGAGGGGAAAGGAACTGGTTGGAATAACGTGTTCCTTCCATGCGCTACGTCCAACCAGGGAAACTCCCCCCTGTCAGGTGTAAAGGAGCAACTTGGACACTCAGGCATGAAGGAAGCATGAGTTCAAGTCCGTTGCTCTCCCCATGTCCCCCATATATGGGGACTAGGTTGGCGGAGGGTGTGTAGAGCCCAGGATCACATTAGATAATTGACACAGGGGTGAAAAATGGGTTACAAAATCATGGGATAAAAAAATATATATTAAAAAAAAAAAGGTGTTTCTTGTGATGTTAATTATTACAGTCAGTCAAGGTCAATGTGAATTAGTTGTTGTGATAATAGTAAAGTAAACCTATTTTAGAGTTAAAATTGTCACTTTACTCACCAATGTCTTCCAGTGTAGGCCTTCGGTGACTCCATCCAACAGCGCTTTGGTCTGTCCTTTCTGCCTCCTCCCAGCCTATTTCCCGTTTCCTGTTCCCTCTAAAGTTGCAACACAAAGTTGCAAACCAGAAGAGAAAAGAACCATTACGCATCTCTGTATGGCTTGAAATACAGGGACTTCCCTTGTGCTGTGTTGTGTTGTGTCCACCATAACAGCGCCACACCTTGTTGTGTCCAATTATGAATCAGCTTCTCTAGAAACATAATTAATGGCACAGTGAGTGAGTGGTCAGCTGTTGATTCACAACATGTTCCATGTCAGGTTCAAGTCACTTTGCTGCCGTTGCATTTAGGCTATGGGACCGTTCTCTTCGTGTTACCTACTCACCAATACAAAAGGCGACTTGTGGTTAGGTTAGAGCCAGATTTGGTTGCTATGATGGATTTGTGATTCTGAATGTGTTGATTATAATTGAACTGTGAATTGCTATACTGTGTTAATTGTCCTTTTTATGTGACTGAGTTTTCTCTACGTGTTGTCACCTATCCAGTAAGCACTGTATTGTACTGAATTTCATTTTAGGGGCAAGGGCAAGGCCACTTGACCTTTAGTGTATTACGAGAGCAAAAGGAAGACAAGACCCAGTAAACCTATTAATTTAATAGTATTAACCATGAGTTGAAATAAATAAAAAGCTCTTTGTTTCACAAAATAATGTTATGGTATTTACAAATGGACAATATTTGTAGAGACTTGAGTCGTGAGTCATGCACACTTACAGTCACTGAACTAATTTGAAGATGATGAATCAAGGAGAGAAAAGTGAAATCAGCTGGAGCAGTGTGGGATTGGCATCAAGGCCACTGTGGTCTCAGGGTGGAACTTTAAGCGGCAGAAGACTAAAGTGAGGCCACATCGGTCATGGCCTCCATGAAATTCCTGCCCTGCATTATTGCATATGCTGCATAATTTTGATGAGCCAGCCAGAAGGAGGTTACTGATGTAAAACATTCAAGGAAATACTTTTACTTTATAATTTATATCCCACGATTGTATATACCATATTTTCACCCAGTGTCAATTATATGTAATCCTGGGCTCTATACACTCCCTAGGCCTAGGCAACCTGAGGAGAGGCAGAGCGAAGGACTGACCTCATGCTTCCTTCATGCATGAGTGTCCACCTGACAGGGGGAGGGAAATACTTCCATTATTCAATATCTATTGAACATGTACACCAAATATATCCGCCATACAAAGACCAAATCCTAGCTGCCTGAAGCTCATAAAACCAACATTTTCCCTGGCCAATTGCTTATTGCCTCCACATCTCACATGGTGTTGTGGCCCTTTAAACCTGGCTCGAAACCAAGGGCTACAACATAAAAGGACAAAAGTCAGGTCTTTACTTTACTGCATTTAATTGAGTTTATTTTAAATTCGACATAGTAAGACATTGATGTTATTTTTCCCCACAAGAAACAATTACAAATGGAAATAGAAGTGGAACTGTGACCTAACTAAAGTCCTAAACCAACAAAACAAAGGATGGGCTGGCCAAACTCAAAAGAGGGGAGCCTGTGCACTCACCAGACTCCCATAAGCTACAAAAACAGAATAAAACAAAACGAACCAAAACAACACCAAACAATACTTACAACCAAGCTAGTGTATTGTGTGCGATGTGAAATGTGAGCTAACCATAATCACAGTAATCCTTAATCATATTCCATCAGGGCTTTTGGATAGAAATGACTCCATGCAGTGACTTTCAGTAGAGCACTGCAGAGGGGAGTTGTGTGACAGCTGTGCTGATGGTTGTTAACTTGTTGACGCTTGTTAATGCATCAAGGAAGGCAATTGTGTTTCTGCACTGTCAAATAGGTCTACATCCATTCTAAGATAGTGTCTTAAATAAAGGTTGTGGAAAATATGGTAGTGCGTTGTCAAGTGTAGGAGGGGGTTGGGGGGGCTATAGTGCAGACAGTGCAGTAAAGACCCATAAGGATCCCGACATTTGTACCCTCTCAGTGTCAGATATGGATAGATTAACCCGGAGGATTTTGTTGAGTTAGTTAGCTAATGATAAACTGATAATACAACCCTTACCCTCAATATTGCCAGATATGCCAGATAGTAGCATTACCAGAATATCCTGTCCAATGACTCATTTATGCTGAATACACAATGATTCAGCCCCTGCAGCTTCCATCAAGACCTCATCGCATGCAACATAACTGTCACACCTTATGGTCCATCAAGCACATTCCGTAAGAGCTTTCATCACAGGCCAGTTAGTCCAGACTATGTCAGGCTTTCATTTCCTTTAAAGTAAAAGAAGGCGATCCCAGCTCTGCATGCATGCATACTCGTCATAAGATGCCTATCATCCCCATGCATCAAACTGGGAAGTTCCCATCTCATGCCACTGCCCAGCCCTGAAAAGCACCTATTACCCAATAACTCATGATACTGAAATAACCCTGTCATTTGCTCTACAGGTGTGTGTGTGTGTGTGTGTGTGTGTGTGTGTGTGTGTGTGTGTGTGTGTGTGTGTGTGTGTGTGTGTGTGTGTGTACACTGTGTACTTTCTTGTATTACTATACAAGGTATAGTAAAAAGGTATAGTAAAATTTGAGAACTAGAAATTGTGGGGACTATATTTCTCTTGTTTTATGATAAAAAAGTACAGGCTCACAACGTTCACGCTGCTCACATGATCACACAGTGATGCGCTGCAAGCTTGATGTCCTCACAAGTAGGCCTATAGTATAATACAGACGTGTGTGTGACTCAGCAAATTCGTCATTTTTATTATTGCTGCTGCCATGGAATTTACAATGTGAACAGTTTTATAAAATATGGTATTGCTGAACAGGCGTAGCACCACTTTTAAAAGATCAGTAGATGAGCTTTTATCGCTATTTTACCGTTTTATTTTTTTTACATTTCAGAAATATTATTTTTACATTTTTCAGGATTAGGAGTAAGTAAAAAATATACTCAGTGGAAAACACTGATCTATAGAGTCAAAGGTTATGATGACTATAGGGTTCCTTCCATGTTGTCATGACCTACAACTTCAGCCATGACGACTGAGGGATAGACACACACAAGTTTAATATAGACACACACACACACCATTTTTCTCACGGTATACATGATATCTGTCCATACCGGGAATACCGCAGGTTCGAGTTCCACTTGATATTTATTGTCCCTAGGGGTGAAATACCATTGGAGAACCGCGGCCGCAAGGCTATTAAAACACAAAGCAGGTAACACCTGTTCACAAAGCACTGCTCCAACAATTCCAAGGTGAACAAATACATTTATTGACACGTAAAAAAACAAAAACACTGGCCTCATGGGCCGTGGCTCAGCGGTCCAGGCACCTTGGCCGGTAGCCCGAGTCTGGCAGTGTGCCGCGGGTTCGACTCCCGATCCCGACGGCCTTTACTGCATGTCACTCCCCCATCTCTCTCCCCCATTTTCCTGTCAGCCTACTGTCTGTCCCTCTATAAAAATATTAAATAAAGGCGAAAGCCGCAACAAAAAAACATAAAAAAACAAAAAACACATTTAGTGCATCCATGACTAAATTGCCTTCACAAAGTGTTTCTATTCTAGATTTCTTATCCTTGACAAATACAGAAACCAAAATTAATACTGAAACTAAAACAAAATTAAAATCAAACATTTTAAAACAGAAACTACCAAAATCACTTGGGAGTCAATGAATTGTCCACACACACACACACACAGCACTAAGGGGCTCTATTTTTTTGTCGATGTAGATTGGCTATTTTAACTATTCAAAAATGTTTTTCATGGTGGCAACTTTAGGAAGCATTTGAAGACAGCATTTCTGTACTAAAAATACATGGCTTTAGCCGGAAAAGGCAGACCTATGCTTTCTAGCCAAAAATGGGTCGGTGTCGCGACGTCTCGTGAGCGTGTAGATAGGCTATTTTCAGTGCGCGACCCCACAAGTCGTGAGCTTGTAGATCGCCTATTTCCGTCAGGGTGACACCGCCGTGCGACACCAGCCAGCGGCAGAGAGGAAAGGAGATAATGAGTGAGACATGTGCACTCAGCCAGACTGCTGTAGATCACAATTACAGCCATAATAACGTGGGAGAGGGCCCTGGCCTCGCCATGTATGCATGTATGACATGCACTTTACATGCTTACTCTCAAATCTGTGGTATGCAGTTCCTGTGGAAGACCTGAGTTGAGATGACATGACTCATGACCTCAGACACAAGACCGTAATGAGGCAGGCAGGCAGGCAGGCAGGCAGACAGACAGACAGACAGACAGACAGACAGACAGACAGACAGACAGACAGACAGACAGACAGACAGACAGACAGACAGACAGACAGACAGACAGACAGACAGACAGACAGACAGACAGACAGACAGACAGACAGACAGACAGGCAGGCAGACAGACAGACAGACAGACAATAGTGAGAAATTGCATATACAGCAGTGGTTCTCAAAGTGACGAGCCCTCTCATGGACGGTCATGGGGGACGGGGGGGAGCTTTATTGTTAGAAGCCAGAGAGACCCTTATGGGTCCATTTGTTCTCTATCAGATATGGGGATCTGTGTCCTAATTACCAAACTTGTAATTAAGAAGTTTGAGAATCATAGTGGAGAGGGAGAGAGAGAGAGAGAGAGAGAGAGAGAGAGAGAGAGAGAGAGAGAGAGAGAGAGAGAGGAACTGAGTGAGACGTGAGACTCGCTCCCTATACTTAGAGAGCTCCTGGAGTTTTAATGGGCCTGACGTAGCTCCACGCTGCGGTTTGAGGTCGCGACTACCCCCCCCCCCCCCCCCCCCCCTCCCCCTCCCCCCACCCAGAACCCGGGATCTGGAAAAAAAAAGCACAGAGCAATTTAGGCAGGCTAAAAATGTAGCTGATGGCAACCACCGTTGGCTGAAAATAGACCTGCAAGGGTATCATTATCATTAATGGGGGATAAATTTGTCATCTGACTTAACCTCGAAGTCACAAGCATTTAAAATTACCCAGGAGTTTACCCCCCCCCCCCCTTCCCCACACACTCACCCCACTCCACCACTCTTTTTGGCAAAGCTGAGCCATCACGTTTGTCCCTTGGATTATGTATATGGTCTTATAGTTTCAGTTTGCCATTTTGCAGCCAAAAACGTAATTCCTGTTGTAGGTTCTGTTTGGGATATATTCCTCAGCCTAGTAGGAAAGTCTGTGAAAGACGGTTGGAGGCCAATCCTACAAACTTTGAAAGCCAATGTTAGCCAATTAGGATGGAATATGAAATATCGGACAGATCTGTCTTGAACACTATAGAGATATTGTGTAACGATTTGCAGGATTTTTGGACAGAATCTTATTTTTTTTAAGTCCTCCTGGTGGCGCTATAACAGGCCGTTCTGGAAAATTCGGGGCAGAGGTTCATGGGAGTGTGCGTGCAAAATTTGGCACGCACACGGTGCCGGAGATTAGCTGGTAACAGACGGACAGACGGACGGACGGATACACACACAGACGGAGTGCAAAACATAGGGGGATTTTAGATCGCCTCATATAAGAACTGCGTTTGAAAAATAAACATGCCATGCCAGCCGTTTCACTAATATGGATATGAAGAATCAACTGACTGAGAGAAAACGCTATTGTTACTGCTACTGAATTAGTTACATTTTCGCTATAGAAACAGACTGATCGACTGACTGACTGTCGCAAACAATACAGAGACACCTCCCTGACAATAACACAGAGACAGCTTGTTTATTTTTGGACCGCAATGCTTATATGAAACGATTTTAAGATGAGCCCGTGTTATTCTCCATAGAGAAATTATTTCCGTGAACCAGGGGATGAGCGAGTGACGTCAGGACTTCGGCGCTCTAGTGCTAACACACACTTGCCACTTCTGTGGTGTATTTTCACACACAACTGATCTATCAGATACGACACTTCCTAAACACATGACTCCAGGGCTCCTTTTACAGGGAGGGGGATATAATTGGAACATACCACTCGACAGGGGAGTTTGCATTTTTGAGGGGCGTTAGCCCCTCCTATATACAGCTTTTGTCCCCACAAAATGTACGCAACACAAACATTAAATGCCATTGACAATGAAGGGAAAATGTACTTCATCTTGTCCCCACACGTCTCATATTTTCCCATCGATAATGAAAGGAGAAATTAGGTCAAATGTCCGCCAAATATGACGTAAATTTGTGGCAACAGGCATTCTGATTGGCCAGTATGAGATGATCCATGATGCTGTACGATGATAAGAGCGCCGCTCACTTCACACAGGTGTGATTTTTTTTCTTAATCAAACTGTCCATACAAAGAGTAGCGTTGCTAGAAACATGTATATACTTCCCTTGTGTTTGGTGATTATTTCATTCCACAGCTTACCAGGAGGGAGAGGACACTAGGACCCTTGGAGTGTTCCCGTACGTAGGGAAGGGAGGGACAGACTTCCTGTAAAAGCTAATCTAAGTGTGCGGGAAAGGGTGTGGGGTTGGATCATGTCCTGAAGGTAAGGGAATGTTCTATACTCTATACCAATGGTTCCCAAAGTGGGTTCCGGGGAGGGAGTTCCAGGGGGTACCCAGTTACATGATAGTTTGGAACCAAATGGACCCTTATTGGTCTGTAACTCTGAGAGTGTACAAATGGAACCAAATGGTTCCATTTGTATACTCTCAGAGTTTTAATTTTACAATATAAATTGGGGGTCTTGGAGATAGAAATGCCATTAAATAGGGGTCCGTAGAATATTGCATGTCAAACTGGGGGTCCTTGAAATGAAAATAGTTGAAAATCACTGCTAGAGCTGTAAAAATCTTTTCAAATGGGGGTCCTCGGGCTAATTAGTGTCAAAGTTTGGGAACCACTGCTCTATACATCCCAATCAAAACCATTGCGATGCCCTTAATTGCAGGTCATCAGAGTGGTTTTGATTGGGATGTATAGAGTCGACAGCAACCAGTGACATGCAAAAATATATAGGCTGAAGACCAGGCCAATGCGGCGGCAAGCTGCGTTCTGCATTGGCTACGAGTGTTAATCGAACTAATCGGTTTTAAGATATTATTGATGATGTAACAAAATAAGCACTTAGCAATCAATCCCTAAATTTAGTAAAAAAAAATATATATATTTTTTCACTATTAATGCTTTGTGCGATGAATTATAAAATACGCCGTAAGTGGTTAATTGGTTTGTTGATTCATGTTTATTTGATTAATAGAAAAAGTTATATAATCATCAATAAGAAAGAATCAGAGCCTATATTCTGGATAAGTTGGAATAGTCAATCGTCAATTAGCCTGTAGGATTGGATAAGGAGCTGGACAGACTTATCAGGTGAGTATGAGAGACAGACAAGTAGGACAGCTGAGGGGGAGACGTGTAGGAGAGACAGACTGTACAGTAGGAATGCTGAGAAAGAGACATGTGTAGGACAGACAGACAGGACTGCTGAGGGGGAGACAGACGGTAGGACAGCCGAGAAGGAGACGGTGTAGGAGACAGACTATAGGAAATCTTATAGGGAGACAGTAGGAGAGAGACAGTTTGGCAGCTGAGAGGGAGACAGTGTAAGGGAGACACTGGAGAGAAGGCTCTGGCACGCCACATGAAACTCTACACCATCAATAAAACATTGAGTTGATCCTTTGTGTTGTCTGCTTTAGATGGCAGTATATCATCCAGAGGCCATTGCAGCTCCAGGACATTTATTTAGGTTTTACATTGCTTTAGGAATAGGATACATATGTTCCGCTACATTGAAAATGAATTGAACTGATTTAGTTGACATGTTTAAGGCTCTACTAATAGTCAAATAATGAGATCCATTTATTTATTGTATACTGTATATTATGATTAAAATATATTTTGTTTTTGTTGGGCAAAGACTTTGGCTTGTCCTGTAATGATTTGTGCAGTAATGCATTTCAAATGAAATCACATTTAATTAAAGATTCCAAATGAAAATGTTCCAAATGAAAAAGTGTCACACTTTTACCTAGACCTAGGATCTGAGGCATCAGATCTACAGCATGACATATCTGTGATGTCTGTCTCCAAATTTGGGTAAGATTTAATCCCAATCCAAGCTTTTCTTTAGATGTTAAATGTTTAAAAAAGTATAAAACATAATTTGTGAACAGGTACTTGCTTGGCCTGCGAAGTAAAAAGACATACCAGTTGGTGCTGTTTGGCGAGGTGCACTATACTAGCCTATATTGTCACAGTTTGATGACGAACATTTATATAATATACGTTATGTGTATCTTATATAACTTCCTTATACAGTAGTTAGTACGCATGCACGCACACACCCGTACGGTACATACAGTACAGGACTTTCAACGTCTTGTCCTGTTGATGAGGTTTGTGTCCTGGCATGAGCCCAGGACCATCCCTTGTGTCCCTGTGCATTCTGCAGATGGGGCCAGGGAGTTCATGCTGACCTAAACATTAACCCCGTATGAACCGCAGGCCGGGTGATTATACACTGTGAGCACGAGTGCCCCCGGCACTCAGAGAGCGACGGCAGACGCCGGGAAGAAGATAAGTGCTTATGGTATGGAGATATATTGCTGTGCTGATGTCGAGAAGAGGACAGGGCAGGAGAGGAGAGTTCCTGTTTAGAATGTTCAAGGACGAGGAAAATATGAACAAAATGTTTTTGATTTTATTCTTCAGTAGTGAGAAATGTAAACAGCACGTACGTGGTACAAAGACATTAAGGCAAAAATGTCCTGGGGACTTGTTTCCATTGTGGTCCTTCGGTAATTCAATTCATAAACACAGCATAAAAGATTAACACAGTAATACATGTCATCAGCAAATACAGTACAAAGAAAGTACAAAAAAACGGCAGTAGTGAATGACACCTGGCTGTGGCTGTACGTGGGTGTCACTCACTTAGTAGTTAGACAGGTATGAGGGTATTGAGGGCACTGGAAAAACAGAGATGCACAAGTGCACACACACACACACACACACACACACACACACACACACACACACACACACACACACACACACACACACACACACACACACACACACACACACACACACACACACACACACACACACACACACACACACACACACACACACACACACACACACACACACACACACAATGTGACCAGAAACATGGAGACAGAAACCAAGGACATATGGGGGGGGGGGGGGGGGGACAGGACAGACATGGAGAGAGAGAGAGCTAGAGCAGACATGGAGGGGGGGTATAATCTTATCGTAGTATGTCCCAGTAGACTGCTCTCACGCATGTGAGAGCAGATATGAACAGGGAGAACATCAGCGCATGCCAAGAATACATTGGAAGCCCTATAGCCTCAGTTGACTTCTATACTGTGTGTTACATACATGTTCTCCTTTTCATTTTACTGCCGTTTCATAAGGTTAGGGTAAAAGGTTCAGGTGGCATTAAGTACCTAAGTAGGTCGGAGAGGCTTATTGTCGCTATCTATTGCCATTACAATGCGCTATAGACGCCTGGGAGATGGAATGCCACGCCTATACCATCAGATCCCAGTACTAGCCGCACCCAGCCATGAAGCTATGCTACTGAATACATATGGTTAGGTAAGGTTTATACATGGATTGTATCTGTTAGAGTTGAAGCACCATACAGGTGTCAATTCATACATAAGACAGTATATCACACCGTTACGAAACCCTTTTGAGTCTCTAGGGATGAGTTTGTAACAAAGATTGATAAACCAGGCTGTTGAGTATAGAGGTGCAAATAAATGGAGACAAGTTACAACACAGCTTTAGAGTAAAAAAGTGCAAAGTGCTTTTTACTCTTCACTTTTCAAAAGGTATCATAGTATAAGTATTTACATATATACATCCAGTAGGTGTGCACTGGCACACAATAAATCCATAAACAGTTAAGCCACTATAGGGAGTGTTGTCAAAATAACAAAAGAAGCAGCAGGGAAACAAAAGAAAGACTAACTAACTACCTCGTAATTAGTAAAAACAAAAGCCTGCCTACCTAACAACTCTAACCAAAACTTAGTTCAAAATATATATGGTGGCAAACACCCCTTACCTAGTGTGCTTAACAATGTTCTACCTACATGGTGCTGGTGCCTGTGTAGGCCTATAGAGGCCTCTGTCTTACCTGTCCCAAGGCAGAGCATATAGCCTGACCGGGTGGCGGTGGCTCAGGGGTAGAGTGGCTGGATGGTAACCGCAAGGCTGCCAGCTCAAACCCGGGCTCTGCCAGAGTTAGTGTCGAAGTGTCCTTGAGCAAAACACTGAACCCCAAATTGCTCCTGATGTGCTGGTTGGTGCCTTGCATGGTTTCCACCGCCATCGGTGTATGAATGAACGGGTGAATGTAATGCTAGCCTTGGATAAAGGCGCTATATAAAAGCACCATTTACCATTTATAGCCTTATTAGCCTACAACAGAATTTACATTAGTAGTAGAACATTAAACTAAAATACAAAGTTTGCTCTGGGGATTCAAAAGGGGAGACAAAACATAAGACTGCAGGGACAGGACTGCAAACTCAAACAAATGCTGGTTGAGAAAGTGAGCTCAGGTGGAACCCAAGCATTTATAGACAGCAGATGGTTGTGATTGGATGAGGGTGGAGTCAGGTAACAGGCTGATTGGCAGATGATGTGATTGGTAACTTCAAACTGAGCTCAGGTGGAACCCAAGCTTTTATAGACAGCAGATGGTTGTGATTGGATGAGGGTGGAGTCAGGTAACAGGCTGATTGGCAGATGATGTGATTGGTAACTTCAAACCTGCAAAGAATGATAGAGTGGAGAGGGAAGGAGAGACAGGGAAGGAATACAGAGCAAACCTACACTACGTCTACGTGGCACGTAACACATAAACATTGACCTATTATTCTCTTCATTTTAAACAAAGCTTCTTTTTGTTGTTTACTTTTTGATCAACGTCATTAGCATGTTGCCAGACTTAAAGGTATATTCAGTGATTTGACTTCATTCAAATATCACTTATTTTTTCTTTTTTTCTGGATAATCCTCCCTACTATAGAGTGTGCTGACCATATAAGGAAATCCTCCCTGTCCCCAGTGAGCCCCTGGGGTCAAAAAACCCTAGTTTCAGTTTTGGTGGCGGGTGGCAAAACCTTCATCCAATCAGGATGAGAGGGGCCTTCCTCCAATCATGATCGAGTGGGGGCGGGCCTTGGTGCACATGCTGTTGGCCTGTTGCACTTCCCCCCACTGTAGAGCGTGCATGTGCACATTTTGTTACCGGGCGGACTGGGTGGTTTTCCAAATCACCCAAATCACTGAATGCTCCTTTAACTGAATAACTGAGTCAGTGTTAGCCAAATGTAATTGTATTATTTGTAAGTCATGGATGTTTTCAAATCATTTTGGCCTTTAAAATGCATCCAAGAAAATATCAAACTACAATTGTATATTTAGCATGTTTGATTACCTAGAATCTTTGAAGTCTCTGCAAGTGGATTAGTCGCGCTACGTTGCCACGCAAGCATTCTTATACTGTCTGCAACTCACCAACAAGGTGGCCAGGAAATGTAAACTAGGAAGTGAATATCCGCTCGAGCATAGATATTAAAACAAGATTGACACGTGTATCATTAACTGCCAGGTGAAAGAAGCACTCTCGTTGTGCATCTGTCCCCCTATTATTATTATTATTATTATTATTATTATTATTATTATTACATATAATATAACGTGTATGTTTCTCTGTCACAACCTTTCGGCCGTTGTTTGCGTTTGTTTCCAACGTTCTTTTGTTGGTTCAATCACTGTGATTAGCCCATAACATTAGCCGCTGTATAGGCTACTATTACCATACTGTGTTGCAGAGTCTGGCTCTGGGTTAACACTTCCGCGTTGCAGCCTTTCAGGGCTTAGGAGGCACTTCCATTGGCTTAGGCGCCGTTTCAGAGTATGGGTTCAGACTCTGGGCAGCCATCATGACTAGGTTGTCAAAGCCAACCCGAGCAAAAATAGGTCCCGGTTTCACCATGCCTCATTGGCCGCTGCAGTTCATTTGAGCCATGTGTATCGACGTGAAGGCGGACGTGCGTCAGAAGTGCTGCCACTGATTGGCAGCAGTGATTGTCCACCACTCAAGTGACTACTGGCCAATCACAGCGTGTCTTTTCTAGAACATGTCAGACCCGAACGTCCGCTCTGTGACGCACGCAGAAGCTTCTGTGGAGCACTAGACTAGTTGCCAGACTGTTGCCTCTCGCAATAGTTGTCTGGCTATACGCAGTGAAGCACCAACGCAGAAGCCCCTCACTTTTGCAGATACGTCCCAGAGCCGGAAGAGGCGTCTACCTTTCTATGTCTATGGGCTTGTGCATCTTGGTGCTTACTTCATCTCCCAATCCAATCAGATTTTGTGAAGCACCTGCAGCCATTCACTTTTCCAGATGCAATGGTCCTCTCCTCTGTGACATATTCTTCTTGTTCTGACATCACTTTCGTCATGCGACGCTTGACACTTGGCACAAATCACAAAGCATAAATCTCTCATCTCTGTGTTTATGTGTAGCATGTGTGAGAAAGACAGAAAGAGACAGGTTGACACAAAATTATATGAAAAATCGGAGAGGTCCTTCTTGATGACATGACTGTAGAGATGAGCGATTTTCATGCAAAAATAGAGTAATAGCAAAAAATGTTGTTCGTAGAAATGTGCCTCCTGGTGGCACTATAACAGGCCAATATGAAGTTTCACGGCAATCAGACTGTGTTTGTTCAAAATGGGCCACTCCTGCAAACTTTAGATGCCAATCTTAGCCAATCAGGATGCAATATGAAAAATCAGACAGATCCGTCTTGATCACATTACTTTAAACAGACACACGCACGCACGCACGCACGCACGCACAAACGCACCAAAACTCACACCAAAACAATTGAATCAGAATGACGGCAATAACCCCTTTTTTTTTTACAACAGATGTGATACAGTACAATTAGTCTTTGTTATTTGAATCTCTGCTTGGGCCAACAATTGCACATTCCAGTAATTCTAAGATGGCCGATAAAGAGGTGTTGGGAAACATGACACGACGAGAATAAAAGGAAGTGGATCACATTTTATTCATTCCTGAGCTGCTATAAAAGCTGAAGAAACAATAGGGCAACCTTTTTGTCTTTTTCTCCTAATTCCTTCAATAAGGTCAAAGTGAGGTTTTTCCAATGTTTGACTAACTGGTCCTGTGCAATTCTAGGTTACTAGGCTGATGGCCCATTGGGAACAATGCCCGCTGGGCAGGCCTAGAATTTCGTCATTTTAGACTTAGCCTTTGCCTTCATTTTTTGAGGGCACGGAGGCTAAATGCCAGTAGGAAGGCCATCAATCAAATAAAATAATGTGTGTGTGTGTGTGTGTGTGTGTGTGTGTGTGTGTGTGTGTGTGTGTGTGTGTGTGTGTGTGTGTGCACTGTGTGTGTGTGCACTGTGTGTGTGTGTGTGTGTGTGTGTGTGTGTGTGTGTGTGTGTGTGTGTGTGTGTGTGTGTGTGTGTGTGTGTGTGTGTGTCAATTCAGAAGAAAAATAACTCCTGTCAGTCTATGCAACCGACTTCCCACTCACCATGTCACCCACCCAGATCCTCTGCAGAGTTTGAAGTCGAGATACGCTGGTGACACACTCACACACACTCTCACACACACACACACACACACACACACACACACACACACACACACATACAGGTACATACGCAGAGATTTTGCACATTGATAACAGTCAGGTTCTTGTTATTTCAAGGACAAAATTATGTTTTTAAAATGGGACCCCATAGTAGGCATACAGTACATGTAATAAGACCCATACAGGTACATTTGGTTCCTATTCTTAACTGTCTAAAATTTAGCTTGGGACCGCCTGGAAGCCCCTTAAGGACCACTGAAGGTCCATGGGCCCCACTTTGCACCTTATTTAGAAAACAGTGTGATAGTGTCTATCTTAAAGGTGTAGTGAAATGAAAAATACGTTTTTCACACTTTTAGACCATCTCCGTGGTCATTATATGAGCATACCTAACAATGGATGCCAAAAAAATGGGAAAATTCTCATTTTTGTGTGTTTTTATATCAAAAGTCCATAAAAATATTTTTTTTTATTACTTCCTGAAAACGAAAACGTGCTGCGTGATGACGTGTCGAGGCCAACATCGATAAAAGCCAATAAAAATGAAGCTCACCCGTATCCTCTCCAATATGTGCGCATCCGTGCAGCACAGCTGCTATTGATTACAGAAATCCTCCGTTTTTATTCCCATTCCAGATAACATCCAGACAGTGTATTACTCGGTTTCAACTTAATCATCACGCTAAAATATGTATCTGAAAACATTATAGGGTAGAAATAAGCCACATAACAGTAAACTGGTACAGCTGGCTGTCTATTTGATTTGTAAACAAACACACACCACGCTGCTGCGTATAGCATAGCAACATTCCCTAGCTACCGTCCCATCGCCTGAAGGGATGCGACGCTCTGATTGGTTCAGAAACTTCATAGCGGTGTTTCAACTTGAGACCGTCTGAAACTTCAAAATAAAATGTCCACCATTTCCGTTTCACTACGCCTTTAAGTATTGTTACCACTGTCGGCAATTGCAAGAAATTATTTCTTTAACTTAATGTCTGGTTTCAGTCTATGGGCTCCATTTGCGTCACTAGCCAATCTACATTGATACGTTGTGAGCTTGTAGACTAGCCATTTTAACTATTCAAAAATGTTTAGAAAAATAGTAAAAAAAGGCAAAGAATTTAGGGATAAGGGGTCTAGCGTTGACAAAAATGGAGCCCCCTGTGTCACATGTCAATGGGTGTGGATTGAGATTCACTCAGCTCTGTGCAAAAAATGGATTAATGTGTGGCAAAAGAGGTGGAGAAAACAAAGCAAAAATAACAGAATTTGAGGTTAAATGCGAACGCTAGGGCGTTGGCAATAATCGCCATCGCCTGGGATGCCAAATGACACCCCTGCAATCACCCATGACAAATTCTCTGTGTCGTGTCCACAAGACATGGCCATGGATGGCTTGCTGCATCCAGCAGCACTGACCTGGAAATGGTTCAACTTTTACAACATAGCATGACCATGTGTTGCTATCAGACGGATTTGGATGAGGGAGCGGCATGTACTTTCACCAGCCAATGTTACCCATATAAGTGTTCTAATGAGTATGTCAGAGTGTCCATAGACGCATATGTTCCGTATACCGTGCGTGTCTGCACGTATGTCTTTATCATGAACCTTATATGAGGTCATCATATCATGAGGGCTGTGATAAAGCTCCATATCCCAGCTGTATGGGTGCCAGGGACATATAGAGCTGTCTGCTAGACAGGCCTGTGGCCTTGGCTCTGTCCACCGCTTTAGATATGGATGTTCCAGGCATAGCATGTGCCCTGCCATGCAGCAACATATGGAACAACAACACCTGCTCTGTAATATAGATCCTTTTCAGGCTGGCTGGCAGCGAACCAATTTGATCCGAGTTAGCTCCATGTTGAAGCGGGACGAGCCGCGAATAATGTGGTTTGTGGAGTCCTGTCTGGGTCCAGTGACCAGTTGGTTGAGTCCATATATGTTTAGGTTATGTTCTGCCAAAGCAAAAAAGATGCAACTCATGGACCGCCAGGGGGCAGAAGCCTGATGTCGGCTACTGCCACCAATACCATAGACTCTCCTTCTATTTCACTTGTAAAAGAAGACCCCCCCGCTAGCGAGGATCGGCTATAGAAGAAGCATTAATATTTTATCTGCGCGGTAACCAGGATTTAGTGTTTGAGCCGCTAACATAGTCGCTTTGTACAATCCAGCTCAATCTGAGCCGTAATTCCGAGATAAAGGGCTACAGACTTCTTCTTCTTCTTCTTTTTGTAGTTTTACGGCAGTTGGCAACCAAATTATGGTGCATTACCGCCGTCTAGTGATCCATCTTCTTGGATCAACCGTACTATGAATGCTTTTCCCTCTATCTCCTCTCCCGAGTCCCACCCCATATACCCACACACACTCACTCATTCTCTCACACCCCTTTACCTAAACTATATCCTGTCAAACACTCCTGTTTCCCTTAAGAACTCTAATAAAATTTTAAGGGCTACAGAGGTCTGGCAGCTCCAGCTTTGTGTGCGCGCCGCCATCTTTAAACAGGCAAAACACATCGAGCACAGAGCTGCCGATCGACCGGGAGCCCTACTGTACAGTAAATATTAGCGAGACGATTATAAATTAATACAAAGCTCCAAAAGGCGTTAAACATGTTATCGGTGCCCTGGGAGTTCATGAAAAATAAGTTAATTAAGTCCTTGGCATTTAATGAGTTAATTTCCGCTGTTAATCATGTGTCCTCCTGCTATGGAAAATGTTATGTAGCCCTTTTGGTGGGAAACCACAAACACATGTGTCGACCCTACTGTTGACACTCGCGTTGCAATCACAAAGTCTGGCGCGCAACCGGAAGCGCTGGTTAACCGATGTTCCATTCTATTCTTATAACGCAAATCATTTAATTTCCTGTCCTTACGGGCAATAGGAGAACAAACGCCTCTTTTGCCTTTGGCAAGCCTCCTATCTGTTTTTGCCGCCGAGAGAGAGTTTGTGAAGTGCCTTTTGTCCCTCTGCTCCGGTATTTGTCCTCTAATTGTCTCTGGTGAAGTGCCTTTGTGACAGTCGAGGAGTGTTCCCACTCCAGATCGCTGTCAGAGATAAGAGACCTGAAACCTCACGCCTCAACGCCAGCCATGCATGAGCGCACACAGCGAGAGGAAGAGAGATGAGCGAGGGAGAGATAGAGAGAGAGAGAGAGAGAGTAGAGAGAGAGAGAGAGAGAGAGAGAGAGAGAGAGAGTGTGCATGACATGGCAAACAACCTGCCATGTCGAAACAAAATATTGGAAGATTGATTGATTGATTGATTGATTGATTGATTGATTACTTTATTAACAAGATTAGATCTTCATATATGGAGCTGACCTGTTCTGACATATGCTGATCTGACCTCATCAAACCCTGTACACTCAAGACACGCTCCATATATGGCCAGTACAGAATTCATTCCATATGTTGATCTGACCCCCCCTGCATGCCAAAGCAGCAGCGCTCGCCCAGCAGTCTGCCGTCACCCAGGCGGATGCGTGCACGCTCACTTCTCACCCTCAGGGCGTCTTACTGGTTGTTATTAGATATAATTAATGAATATTGGGAATGTCCGCATAATACCGCCCCATTGTTCTGTATAAAAGGCACGGAAACAGAATGAGGGGCATTTTTTTCAGTGGAGGTATAGTCAGAGATCTGTGTGAAAGCGAGGCAGCAGAATCGGAAACGCGGGGTGTGACGTCTATGGCAGTGCACGGTACTTAGACCCCTATATGTCTGCCATAGTGTAAAATAGAGTTATTAGTTACATTAAGATTGGGAAAGCCTATACGTTGTTATATACCTTTAAAACAAGGAAATCATAATTTATTATTAATATATATACGTATATACAGTATTATATAATATTAGATGTTGCTATGTATAGAGCAACATAATCACAGGTTTTCAGAGGTAAAGAAGTGGGTGAAATTAATTTTTTGTACATCGGAAGAAGAAGGGGGGGAGCATATCGAACAAGAAAAACTAAAAACTAAATATCTACATATTTACATGGTATAGGCCTACCTGAGATGAGCATCATACTTGATAATACCTATTAGTTATGGTGCTAGAAAAACAAAAACAAAACACGTCAGTGCGTTGTACAAGTGCAAAATGTGCGTGACGACCACATAATCCACAGAAAGTAGACTGACACTGGTGTAATCCAAGAACAAAGACAAAAGGTCAAGTCACATATCTGTATAATCCACAGAGGTCCAAGGAATAGCTAAAAAAAACAAGTCACTCACAGGATAACAGGAGTTTTTCTAAAAACTTATGTTAGGATTTAGAAGGCATCTAAATGGGTTAGTCAAAAGTCCTTTTGATGCTGTTTTGAGAGCCATAGTGGTCTAATGTCTGCACTCTGCACACATTTCAGCTAGCGGTGCATTCAATTAATCGATATGGCAATATATCGAGCGAAAATCCGGACGATAGGTGAATCGATCGAGAGGCTATATCGATATGAATAAACGGCAATAAACGGTGTTGCCAAATGTACCTCTGTTTAACGTTATCAAAGCCCCCCTTGCGAGTTGCAATGCACTCCCTTCCCAGACCCCTTGTTAGGATGTTTAGACATTTATTTGAATTTAAAGATCTCTGTGGGCCTGAAAGTGCTTTATAGAGGGTATGCGAGTGACATGACTGACATCATCATCAAACCCGGAAGTTATGCAGGAATGCCTACATAGTGGCAAAAAACTACTTTCTGGCCTTGACAACCCATGCATCCAAACAGAAAGTCCTATCTGATTGCATTAAACAACGTTAAACAATGTTAAACTCACATTTGCATGTTGCTTTGCCACTCGATTTGCCACTCGATGTGCCATTCACTTTAAGCATGCGCATACCCTCTATTGTATTTGTGGTCATTATTTTGGAATAAACGTTTAATCGAGGTATATCGATATATATCGTATTGTGGCCTCCGTATTGTGATACATATCGTGAGATTGCAAGCAATATCCACCACTAATTTCAGCCCGTATGCTCCCTGCTTCTCTTCAATTTCTCCACCAGTTTACACACATCTGTTTTCACAACTCGACCCACTGCCAGACAGACGGTATTCTCAATAGAACAATTACAGTAGCAACAACAGATAAATCAATTAGCACCCTAAATGAATGCCAATACATATCATACATTTTTTTAGTCTGTATTTTGTGATTAATGCATACTCAAATCGACCATAGCTGGTAATGCATAGAATCTATACCAATAACAGCTGTTAAACAGCATAGAATAACACAAACTGCTCCCAATGACGTCAGCATATGAATGGGTGAATGTAATGCACATTGTACTTTGAGAAAGACACTACAGTAAATGTATGCACCATTTATGCTATACCATTTAGCTTATGTGTGAAAAAAACGAAGCCAGCATTAATGACGGCTTTTCGTTATGTCACAATTGCAGGAGTTCTGTATGTCTGTCTCTCTGTCTCTCTCTGTCTTTCTTTCTCTCTCTCACTCTCTCTCTCTCTCACTCTCTCTCTCTCTCTCTCTCTCTCTCTCTCTCTCTCTCTCTCTCTCTCTCTCTCTCTCTCTCTCTCTCTCTCCACACAAGGCTCCAGTTGGTCTCTGGAAGCAGGCCCTAATTAGATTAGTGGGCTTTAGCTGCCCAGAGAGCAGAGAATAAATTAGAGGAAGAGAGAACGAGATAGAGGAAGAGGAGAGAGAGAGAGACAGAGAGAGAGAGAGAGAGAGAGAGAGAGAGAGAGAGATAGAGAGGGAGAGGGAGAGGGAGAGGAGAGAGAGAGAGAGAGAGAGAGAGGGAGAGGAGAGAGAGAGAGAGAGAGAGAGAGAGAGAGGGAGAGGGAGAGGGAGAGCGAGAGGCAAAAATGACCTTAATGACCACAAATAAATAAGCATGTTGTCATTCTTTCATGTCTTGTGTCTTGTTTGCCTCTTGTCCTTTACAGCCCGTCATCACCTGACAGCTACACACGCACGCTCTTTCCATTTTAATGGCTGCTCTAGTATGTCCTGTTTTGACATGGTATGATTTTGTGCCTCCGTACGTGGTTCCATTTTGAACCAACGTCAGTCACACTTGGACAACACTCACAACGTGTCACGTAACGTTGTGAGCTTGTAGATCTGCTATTTACTGAACACGACACAGTAAGTAAGCTTTAGCAGGGTGGTTTGAATGGTAAATGTTGCATTTCACTAGTAAGAGACCACACCTCTCTGCTCCGTCACAAACTTGATGGTGTAACAGTGTATCTCCAACTCCATAAGCAGGTGCTTTGCTATGACCAGCTTCCAGGTACCTAACTCCAATTTAGAGCAGTGGATCCCATCTGGAAGGTTCTTTCCTTGATATTGAATGGTCGGCCCATTGCCGATGAAGAACAATTTTTGGGTGTTTGGATAGTTGTCCTTCAGGAACTAAAGAATTGGTTGAAGTTGAATCCAAATTGGAGGATGGTCATGTTCCATGGAATGATGGAAGGCGATGATCTTCCAAAGGGTTGGTCTGGGTAGCCCTATACACGTTTTGTGACACTGATCTTCTCTTCTTGCCGATGTACTTGTGGTGTGTGGGAGTGACTTTACATGAGAAGGTCCTCTGCAACTTTGCTCAAGCTCTGGAAGATAATAACTACTACTGCCTGATCACCTTCGGTGCTACACTTTTCTCCACCCATTCCAACCTGCTTGCACTCGTTTCTTCACCTCTTTTCCTCACTCATTGCTCTGAAATGTTGACCCTAAGTACTTAAAGTCCTCCACCTTCTTCACGTCTACTCCCTGTAACCTCACTGTTTCACTTTGGTTCCTCTACTTCACACACATGTATTGTCTTGCTGTGGTTAACCTTCATTCCTCTCCTTTCAAGGGCAACATGCCTGTTGCGAAGTGACATTTCAGATCCGGGGAACGCAGCAAATCAGGCTGGAACCCAGGCTACATATCTCCACCTCTCTAGATTTTCCTCTACCTGCTCACTGCTCTCACGACAGATCACAATGTCATCTGCAAACATCATACAGAATTACAGATGGGGGTTCCTGTCTAACCTCATCTATCAGCCTGTCCATCACCATGGTGAACAAGACTGTGCTGATCCTTGATGCAGACCCACTTTCACCTTGAACTTCTCTGTCACACCCATAGCACACCTCACCACTGTCTTACAACTTCCACACAGTACATGCCTGCACCACTCTAACATACTTCTCTGTCACTCCAAGACTTCCTCATACAATACCACAGTTCCTCTCTCTGCACCCTATCATATGCTTTCTCCAGATCTACAAAGACACAATGCAGCTTCGTCTGACCTTCTCTGAACTTCCCTGTCAACATGTACTCTTCCCTTGGCATGAAACCATACTGCTGCTCAGAAATGCTCACCTCCGCCCTCAGCTTTATTCCTCTGTAGTTTCCACAACTCTGCACGTCTGCCCCCTCTGGATTCTAATAACTTGCAGAAAGACTTAAATGTTAAAATAATGTTGCACTTATGAGACCATAAAAGCACGAAAGTGTCCCTGTTTTAAGGTTCAGTATCTTCAAAATCTTGTTTTAATTTGGTTGTTTTTGAGGTATACGGGTTTAATGTTTGTGTTTAGGTCAAGGTTTGTTTTAAAAACGCCATTGACAATAAAGAGAAATTAACGTTTGTTTAGTCACTAACAATGTGTGTGTGTAGTTTTATATAAATTTCAATGAGGTCTAACAACTCCCCCATCTGAGCGGCCAATTCCACGCAGCTGGGTTTGTCTGATGACTCTACTGTAAGGAGTTATGTCGAGCTATGAAGTTTTCTTTACACCATCAATCATTCTGTATTATCACTTTCAGAGCACAACTCATGATACTCCGGCCAGCTCGACTTTTGTTTGGGCCGTAACTAAAATAGGACAAAAATAAATAGAAGCCATATTGACTGTACTGTTTGTTTTATCGTGTGACTGGCGGCGCTGCTGCCGAGGCATGCTCCATCTGTTGTTTTGATTCCTCTGCTGGTTTGGCGTTTGTTTTAATTGAGTTTTCAGCCGAAGACGTATGCTAAGAGCTTTTCTCATTCATATTTTACATTTTGGCTGACGCTCCGATCTGGCAGGACTTACAAGGACTCCAAGAGAGGAACAACAACCATCATCACACATACAAAGGGAGGAAAGCACTCAGAGAAACAGCATGCTGACAACCAAAAGAACAGTCCTGAAGAACATATTTCTTTCTTCATTCCTTGATTATTTATTTGTTTGTATTTACCATTTGTGTGTGTGTGTGTGTGTGTGTGTGTGTGTGTGTGTGTGTGTGTGTGTGTGTGTGTGTGTGTGCGTGTGTGCGTACGTGCCTGCCTGCCTGCCTGCCTGCCTGCCTGCCTGCCTGCGTGCGTGCGTGCGTGCGTGCGTGCGTGCGTGCGTGCGTGCGTGCATGCGGATGGATGGACAGTATATGTATGTATGCATGGATGGATGGACAGTATGCATGGATGCATGTAAGGATGGGTGGATGGGTGGCCAGACCGTGGCCTTGTCGTCAATGTCCGCCCTGAAACTGGGAGGTCGGTTTTCGATCCCCGGCCGGCTCATACCAAAGACTGTAAAATGGGACCCAATGCCTCCCTGCTTGGAACTCAGCGTCAAATCGACTAATCAAATGATTCTCAAGCGCGGCACGGCTGCATCTCACCTCTCCTTGGCTGCGGCTCACCGCTCCAAGAGATTGGTCAAATGCAGAGAACAAATTTATTTTTTGTGACAAATCGTACGACTTTGACTTTGTGTTCTAATCTGCAGCTATTCCTATTGGGGTTCCCTGTACCCCATGAATAATTAATATAGGAATGCATCCAAGGGTTTGACGAGCAGTGTTCAGATGCGTGAGCCACACCCCCATCCGACCATGATTCAGATCATGTTATTTTAATGATCAATCGGTTGTGTTCTGGCTTGGATCAATGGAACTTAGCAGCCTATACTTTAAGTTCCTATTTGTTGGTATCACGATGAAAAGCATTGTCAGAATCCCCCCTCATACTGTAGTAGAATTAAACTTCATGTGACCGTGCCCTTAGAAGGCATTTTGTAGAATCGCCCTCAGGTCTAAAGATTTTCATGTGTGATTTAGTGATGGACATTAATCTTTTCTCCAGGCTCTATATAGACTTTTCTAATTAAATTACAAACCCAATGTTCTCTGTGTTGCACTACCTACTGTATCTCAAACCATTTTCAAGTCTCTGCAAGTTGATTTTCACACCATACTGTAATGAATGGATTCCACGAAGATCAAGCAAACCATGGTGTGCTTTGGAAAGTGCAGTGTAGAATAATGTAATGTAAAGTAGTGGTCAGTGGGCTAAACATGGCAGACCACTGGTCCTTTTAATGTAGTAAAGCTTAGTCTTTTTTTATTTTAATTTTCCATTGTTCATGCAACAGGCAAGAAACAAACACAAACAAAACAAAAACTAATCTTCACAGGAAATAGCCGTTGTACAAGCTCACAACGCATCGCATTGTGAGTTTGTATAGATCGGCTACTTTGGCTGTATGTTCGCCCCAGAATAGAGGGCATGCGCATCATCATCATCACGATGAAAAAGGCGCGGCTCACTTCACACAAGTGTGATTTTATTTATTTTTTCTTCTTTTCTTCTATTTTCAGCGATGGTATAATCATTTTTCGGGTTGGTAGCTCTTGTTGAGCTGGTCATTTTCAAAGTAGCTCTCAAGTCAAAAAAGTGTGGGCACCCCCTGCTCTATAGGGACGCTATAGGGTACATGTGGGTAAAGTCACATGGCTTTAAAGTCACAGAACAAAGTCCCAGCCAACAGTTAGAATTTACGCTCACGGATATGGTTGCTCTGCAAGATACCTGCTGCCCAAACTGACCTCATTATAGGATTTTAGGATAATAGATATGCTGTCCTGGTCATGTTTTGAATGTGGTATTCATGGTGCTGAGTTGTGTTTGAACCCAAATGCAACCACTCAGGAGACAGGAGAAGGTCAATGCCTTGCTAGGCGTTTTAATGTCCAAAAACATGCAGCAATAGGCAATAAATGTAAATCTACATGAATACATACTTAACACTTAGGCCGCTAGCATTTATTGAAAAATTAGGATCTAATTCACGCCAGCATTTTTTAAATTTGAGCTCTTATTTTGAAAAGCCGCCATTTCCGGTCCATGAGAGGTGATAGCAGGCAAGTAGTGAAGACTGCAGAGTTCTGGGTCTGGAAAGTGACAAAAAACAAGATATCAGGAGGATTTCAGAAAAAACACCGAAAAATTATAGTCTACAAGGTACAGACAGCAGCAATGTAGGCTAAGGCTAGGCTTCGTTGCCAGGTAATTCCATGGGAAAATCTGTCGAGGAGTGCATGGGGGGGAAGACAGGGTTCTTGAAGACTGGTGTCGATTGTAGAATATGGGAACAGATGTGCAGTGACACACCCAGGCAGCGCGCCACCGCGGAGGTAAACACTGAATTTAATTTGTTTGACTCTTTATCGTTTTGTAATATGTGTTGTACTGCTTTGGCCATGTCTTGACAAGGTCTCACTTGCAAAAGAGGTAGGCCTATATGTACTTCAGCGTGATTCTCCTCAATTACTTACATACAGTATACGCTTTTATCTCATACAGTAGCTTCATCAGCATGATGTGCCCTAGCTTTTTGCTTCACTAAAGCAGTGGTTCTCAAACTGTGTCCAGGTGTCCCTTCAGCTTCACAACCATTCATTATATTGCAATATATCATTGCTGTCGGGCAGAAACCTTGTATCTCGATATTCCAACTTGTTATGTTTTCCTCCCGTAAATTAATGCCCTACTTTGTTTGACATGCAAGAGTAGAGAAAATTACTTTTTTCTGCAACTGTTACCTGTTTTGGAAATGAAAAATGGTGAAATGGTGTGTGTTGTATCATTTATGAGCCACATTCTCTGCTGTTATATTTGGTTTTATAAATATTGAACCAATGAAAAGCATTTACAAGATCTTGTGACTATAGGCTCCATTGTAGGCTAGGTCCTTTTCTCAACTATGCAATTATCAGATTTGGAAATAAAAGGTTTCAACCCGACAGCAACAATGTAAAACTATACAAAAAGGTATAGGTAATCTTTTAATTCATTATATCTGTGCTATGAGGCAGATTCTTCACCCTAATGCATTTTAACCCAAAACCGGGAAAGCATCTGTGTCATCTTAGAGTTTAGCGTTGGCTATTAAAAAAATAGCAGGTGTCATGTACTGTACATGTCATGTCTAACCACATTTTAGGCATGTGGGCGAAAATATAAAATGTTTAATTTTTTTTATGTTTTCACACATTTTCAGGAATAGAGTGAAAAGAGCGGACTTGTTAAAGATACGTTCTCCCACTTGTTCCCTTATCTGTGCCATCTACTTCCTGCATGGACCGATGACTGCATGGCACTCTGGGAGAGAGAAAAACATCATGACCTTTGACCTCGCCGTGCTCCTGCTGCTTTGAAGTGGTCTGCCCGGTGACCCGTGACTTTACGTCTCTGCACACAACAGAGCGAGAAGAGCGATAGAAACCGCTCCCTCCTCTTTGTAAGTGGACTCTCTAGAGGAAACTGCGCGTCCCTCTGGGCTTGTAAAGCGATGGAACTTTGTTTTAACTGACTGACCGCCGTGACCGGCTAGTTGACCAGCTAGTGCCCCGAAGGCTACAATGGTATTACTGCAAGGTCAGTGAGGGGGCATAACAAAAAATAAGACATTTGGGTTATTTTTCGAGAAAACATGCATTTATTTTAAAAGTTAATTCTATAAACTCAGCTTCTATTAGTGTCAGGCTTATTGATGCTTGAACAAAGGAGGTGGCTCGATATGGCAGACATTGACATTGACATTTTCAGCCTTCTTGCCGTATGGATGTAGGCTATGCAGGAATAAAAGTTATTTATATCTTCGAGACCGTAGCTCAATGCATTAAATAAGAGAGTGCAACACATGCAATGATGCACACACGGTCACACACACACTTCTTGCCCTCATCAGATATACAAAGGAAATTAAGGCCTCCAAATGTGAGGTCGAGGAATGTTCAAAAACAGAACAAGAAAAACAAAATGGGAGAACAACTGAGAACCCGGCCGGGACGTGAAGATCACATTCAGCGTACGTTCTACTGTGGATGGCTTCAAGGTTTCCTCTTCGCTGCTGTCACGTTTGATTTGTGCTGGAGCCGTTTTGGCGCCAAACACACCCATTCTTCTCCTTTCCTCTTCTCCTCTCCTCTCTATTTATCTCTCCCTCCCTCTCTAGTACTCGTTCTCTCATTCGGTGAATGCCAGGACATTCCAGCAGTTTTGGGGTAGCATTACTCTCTTTCTCTCTCTCTGTCTCTCTCTCTCTCTCACTTTCTTTGTCTCTCTCTCACTCACTCTCTCCCTCTCTCTCTCTCTGGCTCTTGTCTCTCTCCCTCTATCACGTCCCAATCTGCCCTCTGTCTTTGCCTCTTTCTATATATCAGTCTTGTTCTTTTCTGTTATTTTTCTTTCCCTCGCTCTCTGTGTCTCTCTGTCTAAGTGTCTCTGTCACTTTCTCTTTCTGTCTCTCTGTCTCTCTCTCTGTCTGCATCTCTCTTCTATTCTTTGTCTGTCTGTCTGTCTGTCTGTCTGTCTGTCTGTCTGTCTGTCTGTCTGTCTGTCTGTCTGCCTGCCTGCCTGCCTGCCTGCCTGCCTGCCTGCCTGCCTGCCTGCCTGCCTGCCTGTCTGTCTGTCTGTCTGTCTGTCTGTCTGTCTGTCTGTCTGTCTGTCTGTCTGTCTGTCTGCCTGCCTGCCTGTCTGTCTGTCTGTCGAGAGAGAGAGCTGGTGGCCAGAGAGACAGACAGACGTCTGTCTCTCTGGCCACCAGCCCTCTCTCTCTCTTCCACAGTGAAAGACGTGTGGTTTCATCTATCTTCTCTCTGTCCCCTCGCATTCTTTATTTTCTCTTCCTTCCCTTTATCCATTTGTGGGCCAGAAAGAGACAATTACCGTGTGTGTGTGTGCGCGTGTGCGCGTGTGTGCGTGTGTGCGTGCAATGCATGTGCGCAAGCGCATGCACATGACAGCGGGAGAGAGCACGAGACGAGAGAGTGACAGAAAGAAAATGTGTATACTTGCGTGCGTGTGCATGTGCGTGTGATGTGTGTGCGTGCAGGCCTGCCCTGTCTGCATGCAAGCTTGTTTCATGGCGGCATACAGCGCTTTTACTCGTAATTTATGCTCCAACATAAAACGGCATAGCATGCCGAAGATAGGCAATCTACAAGACCCATAACAACCAGTACATTTTCGGCAAGCGACACCGCTTGTGTTGCTTGAATGGCGCTGCAGCCAAGCCAAGGCCCCCATCATAATGACTCATCATTACCATGCCCACAGATAAGGCTATATTTATACGGCCCAGAGCATAACCTCATCACTCATCTACATAACAATTATGGGTCATTTTATGGACCTCCGCGGAGCCATGGAGGAAGCCCAAAGCGGCTGCCGGTGCCAAGAAAACAGGGCCGGCTGAAAGACGGAGTGGGGAATTAACACCAGCCAACAGCCAAGTCCTGCACATTTGTTTTGACTTTGACTCCGCTCTCGGCAAACCTCTTTGGAAAGATACACACGTTCAAATTGAACGCTTACGAGTGTACAAATGCAATGGTAAATGGTTACATTATTTTGTACACTCTCAGAGTTACAAATGGATGAATTACGTTCACTTTAAACAATTAGGCTAAATGGACATTAAGAGACTTAAACTATGTGGGGGAGACTTGTGGCTCAGCCATTTAGTGCACACAGAGCATTATGCGTGATTTATACTTGGTTGCATGTCATATCACATGCTGAAAATAACAGATCTGCAAGCTCACAACTGTGGCGAGTTTTTTTTCCAAAGCTGAAAGCTCTTTAGTTTAGACTAAATAAGCATCTTAAATGGAGCAAGGCAGGTCATGTGATTAGCATACCTGATAGAAAATCGGTACAACCTTAATGATATGCTGTGTGCAGAACAGTATGTCCCAATAATATTCAACTAGGAGTACACAGTCCAGCATTATGGAGAGAAGATGAACAACAAGAGGGGAGGGGACACCTTGAACAGGTTAAACAAGGTAATATAGAAACAGATGAACTCTGTATCTTTACATAATATTTCAACCTAATCTTCAGTCCAACATGCAGGTGTGTTAGAAGGAACAACATAACACCAGTGTTGATTTCCTCAACTAAAACTAAGACGAAAAATGTTTGTCGACTATACCTTTTTTCACTGACGAAAACTAAATGGAAACTAAATAAAAACTAAGCTATGACTAAATATACTGACAATTTCGTCAGCAAATATAAACTAGACTAAAATGTTAGGAAGGGACTAGTGGACAAGAGATCCAGTAGTCTTTTATTTTACAATTAGTTGCATGCTGAAAATAGACGATCTACAAGCTCACAACGCAATGTTTTTTCACTAAGCTTTGAAGAATCACCCGATAGTGTACATGTAAAATAGTGCGATCGAATGTCCCAATGTTGGAATATATTCCACAATCGGCCAGTGACAACAAAGAAGAAGAACACAGCCGCTCGTTGCGCACCGCCATTCTGTATAGCATTCCATTGTAAAGAGATTACCCAGTGGCCCCCAGAAGCTAGCGAGACATGGGGTTTTTTCGGTCACGTGTCACAAAGTGGCCATGGAAAACCTTATCAAAATCATCCAATAAAACAAATAAAACATAACTCGGGCTACTCGGATTCAGTGGACAAAGACTAAATCAATAAACTCGGGGAAAAAGTGTTAAAATGTCAGAGACATTGAGTTCTACCCAAGCATGTGCGACTGGATATTGGACTTCCTGACAAATCGCCGGCCAGGTGGTAAGAATGGGCAACATCACATCTGGTCACCTGTCCCTCAGCACAGGCCTCAGGGCCCGGAACTCCGGATGCGTGTTGAGCCCTGTCCTTATACTCCCTGTAGTGTACACACATGACTGCACAGCCATGCCCAGCTCCAATGTCATTATCAATACAGACAGCGATAGGCCGGATTGTCAAAAACGACAACTCTGCCTATATGGACAAGAGAGATCAGATGACTGGCAATCTGGTGTCAGGGGAACAACCTCGCCCTCAACGTAAACAAGACCAAGGAGCTGATCGTGGTTCCAGGAAGCCGAGGAGAACGCAAACCCTTATCTTCATCGATGGCGTTGCAGTGGAAAAGGTCAGGGTGTTCCCCCGCATATACGCATCGAAGAGGAGCACACATGTGAGGCACACACACCACGCATGCGAGGAAAAAGGCTCAGCAGCGACTATACTGGTGCCATTAGTCTGAAGAAGCTCGGAGTCATCATCCATCATCATCCTTCGAGTGCCCTCGAGATCTGCGACCATGACGACGCCAGGCCCAGGAAATAATTCCCAATGCATTTTTCCCATAGACATTTCAAAACGTATTTATTTAAAGACCTTATAAGCCAAAGCCAACTGGAGTTGTGACAAATCATGACAACAAACACAATATTTTGGACCAAACAAATAATTACAAAGAAGAAAAACAACAACAAAAAACCTGCCGTTTTCTTCTTCTTTCTAATTATTTGTTCGGCCCGAAAAGTTGTGTTTGTTGTCATGATGAACTCCAGTTGGCTTTGTACGAGGCTTAAAAGGTCTTTAAATAAATACTTTTTGAAAGGAAAATGATGGGGGAATCATTTCCTGGGCCCTGGTAGGGGTCGGGACTGCGACGCTCTATAACAGCTCAATTGAAATCATTCTGTCAGGATGTGTCACCGACTGGTTTGGGTACTACACCGCCTGCAGACAAAACCGCCTACAGAGGGCAATGCGGACGGCCGAGTGCATAATGAGAGGACAACTTCCCTCCATCCACAAACTGTAGGAGAAGTGATGCAGAGTCAAAGCACTGTATCATGAAGGACATTCACCACCACAGCCACAATCTGTTCACAGCGCTACTACGACCATGGTCAGGCAAGCTCTACCGCAGCATCAACAGCCAGACCAGCCAGATTTCTGAGTTTTTCCACCCAGCCTCCATCAGACTGTTGAACAAGGCCTGCAACACCTGCTTTTCCGTCGTTTGTGTGGATTCGTTCTCTATGCGGACTACTTTCCTATGCAGATTTATCGTATGGATTTTAGGTCCTACCGATGTGTTTTTCATGTTTGAGTGGTGTAAACCACTCTTACAACTGGCTTTGTTAGTTTACGTGTCTGTTCGTACCAAAAAATGAGCATGGTTGCTATGGTCACCCAGTTCACACGGGTGTGATTTCATTACGTCAGACATTACGTCAGACCACAGTTGATCAGTCTATATAAGACCTTACACCACTCAGTTCACACGGGTGTGATTTTTATTCATGTGGACTGTATCACTATAGGACATAAGACTATAGGACTAGTATACGTTATAAGAATATATACCGCTCGGTGCTGTACCTCATGTACTGCCACTACTTTTTTAAACTGCACCTTACGTCTAAACTCATGTGCATACCTGTTTCCTGTCACCTTTTGAACCTCATGTCTAACCTCATGTAGGCCAATACGTACCTGCTACCTTTTTATGCCATGTGTATAAATGCATCATCTTTGATTTTCCTTTTGACCCGTTTCTTTCCTGTTGTTCTTCTTGCTCTCCCTCTCTGCACCCCTTCCTGAAAACTACGAACGATGGAGCTTGCACAAGAAATACATTTTAAGCTGAAGTGTTAACCCATGATGTGACAATAAAGACTGATTCTGATTAACCCGGAGTGTAGAAATGTAACCAAATGGATGTGTAACTCAGAGAGTGTAGAAATGGAACCAAATTATTCCACTTGGTTCCATTTGTAGCCTCTAAGAGTTAAATGAAAACTCTGAGTATAATTTGATGACGTGTCATTTGATTGTGCACACATGCCCTTTGACACGCTGCATTTGGCGCCAAGACAGACTTATTCTGACGTCCCCGAGACCTTAATTATGGTTAATGATCGACCGATGTATCAACAACCAGCTTATCTCGCAGGACGTACTGCATTATGGTGAATCATAAAAGTTCTGTAAAATAAAAGACAAATGGAAATGAGACCAAAAGCACAGGTGTGCTGTCGACTTGCCTGCGGGTAGGCAGCACGCATGCACGCACGTACACACACACACACATGGACGCACACTCACAGAAGAATCAACAGCCACTGCGTGCGCTGCGTGCGTGCGTGTGTGTTTGTCTGGAACAGATGGTAAATGGCCATAACAGAGATAAGCGTGTTGACCGAGCCGATTACCCCGTTTTCTTCTCCAACTACTGATCTTAAACAACCAACGAATAAGAGACAAAAGATAGTTTACACATGTAACCCTTCTACACACATGGGGGGTAAAAACTAAAGTTTTTATTAGTCTTTTTATTTCATTTAATGAATTGTATAGTGCAGTGGTGGAAGAAGTACAAGTACAAGTATTGGCATCAAAACAAAGATGATAAAATAGAAAATATGTACTCATGCAGAATGTCAAAATCATAGATATCATGTCGTATATCGGACAATACTTTTTGATCATTAACCTCCACCTCTGCTGGATGCAGTGGTGGAGAGTAACACAGTGCAGATGAAGTGGAGAGTGTGTTGTTTTCTTGAGAGCTGGGGGGCTCGGTTTTCCTTTTCTGCAGTGCCGTCGTGTGATGTGATGAATCTGACATTTGTTCTTGTGGTTTGGAAGGAGGCAGGCGATGTTGTTGTTCTGTGTGAGATGTAGGTGTTTCCTCTCTTCTGGCTCCTGTCTCACACGCTAACACATGCACGCGCACATGCACGCACGCACACACGTACGATTTTTTTTTTTCTTTTTTTTTTTTCTTTACTTTGTTTATTGGTTTTTTTTCACAGAAGCATTATTTAAATACTGGAGTTGAGTGTGGCATTAACAGCTTCTCTTAATAAACCCCACAAGTATAATGTACAAGAATGATTACATTGAATTTTCACCCCAAAGAAAAAGGACAACAGAAAAAAAAAAGGATCAATAAAAGTTGAAAAATAAAAGGCAGACAAAAACAGACAAAACAACAGTACACAACATCCGACAAACAATTACAAGTACATGATACATCCATAATCCGCATTACATCACAGCAATCCAATCACAGTATACTTTTAAATCAAAAGTCCAGCAGAGCACCTCATCCCCAAGCAGAGACGGGTTCAATTTCTGAATGAATTGAAAGAATGGACCCCATATCCTCCCAAACTTATCGGAAGAACCATTTAAGGAGAGTCTAATCTTCTCCAGTTTTACACAGTACAAGGTGACCCTAATCCAGTGAGTGTGAGAAGGGGAAGTGGCCGATTTCCAGTTGATCAAGATTAGTCTCCTAGCTAACAGAGTGACAAAAGCCAAAACATCCCTCTCTGGTTTAGAGAGTAGTACGCTTTTTTTTTTTTAGCTTTATGTTGTTTTGTGATCTGATGCACTGATTGATTGGCACTTTTAATTTCGTTGTACATGTTACAATGACAATAAAGATCTATCTACATATACGTGTTTCCACTTGCACACACTATTGAGAACATCACTTTAGGGCAGTGATTGTACGATTTTATCTATCGATTATATCTATTTTCAGTGCACAACTAAGAATAAATCAGCATAACGTTTTTAGCATCAACCCCTACACCTAACCTCTGAATGCCTAATCCTATAACCCAAACCTGGATCTTGTACTAATTCTAAAACTACGTTTTAACCATACAACAACCGTTTCTCTCACGAGGACCTATAAGTTAAATTGTCCTCACAATATTTACGTCTCAATTTTGTGTAGCACACACACACACACACACACACACACACACACACACACACACACACACACACACACACACACACACACACACACACACACACACACACACACACACACACACACACACACACACACACACACACACACACACACACACACACACACACACACACACACAGTTCCCGTAGGCGTGAGTGCAGGCCGCGGGCCTCTGTTTGATGTAAGAGATGCTCAAACACACAGGATGTCCTTTGTGCTTGCATACATACGTTGCTGGCTTCATGACTAAACCAGAAACCAGATGAAAGGGCTGCGTTCAGCAGTGAAAGTGTGTGTGGGAGCCCTGCAGAATTTGCCTGTCTGTCGGAGACTGAAAGACGCCTTTCAAGACACTCCTTCAAAACAATTAAGGACATTTCGCGTCACTTTGCACAAGGGACACATTGAGGATTTATGCCCAAGTGCAAGGTGAAAAGCATTACCCTAGCTTCCCTGCACATATCGTACTTTGCATAATTTGTACTACATAATGTGCTTGTACTGTGTGTATATATTCAAGTAGTGCATGTTCCATTCGTCCGAGATGGTTCTCCCTTCTGTACACTCCACATTGCTGCTAAAATGTTTGTGTAATTTACCTTTATTAAACATGTGAGAGATTGTTTATAATTATCCAGTATTCATGTGTAAATAACATGTCACTCACATGTTATGAGTAATATGAAGTAGCATGTCACACCCATGATTGTAGGCCTACTACGTGTGTGAGTTGAGTCACAAATAAACCCTCCTGTGAATCCTGAATTGAGTACCACAGACGAATAACAGTCTAAGTCCACACTATTGATCCATAACATATAAATGATAGATAAGGGTTCAGGACAACAAGGCCTTTTCGTTGAGGGGTCAGTCTTAAATTTGGACTTAGACTGTTTTTCGTCTGTGGTACTCAATTAGTAAAATCCTCAGTGTTATTTAACTCAGAGAGTGAACGCTCTCAGACCCTTAGGGGTCCATTTGTTCCCTCTCAGAGTTAGAAATGGATAAATGAACACTGAGGAATTTACTGTGTAAATTGAACCACACTGACATGTACAGTGAACCACATTGGTTCAGAAACACGCATGTGCGAGCGCACACACACATAAGAACAACAAAAACAGATCCCCTGTCTCGCTATCTAGTTCCATCTCTCTCCAGAATCTCTGTGGCATGCAGCGATAAGGACCAATAATGCGATACTAATCAGCGGTGGGTTGGACATGCATGGCCTTTGGGCTGGCTGCGCCTCACCGCACAGAAGACGCATACAAACACCGACAGTAACCTACATCTGTGCGCCTTTATCAGATGGCGAGTGAACGGAATTGCACATGGCACATTCTGTTCAGCGAAAAGGCAGTCTGATTGCTCAGCATTTCACACAGCAGTGCGTGACACTGCACCTTGCACCTGCATCTAACGCTGTGTTGATTGAGCCCTTTCATGTTGTTATTGCTAAGACATTATTCCCCACAGTGTTGGGCACTGGGTACATTTTAAACTATCTAAGCGAGTTACTCCTCATAAAATGTAATTGGGCTACACTAAAAGCTCTCTTTCAAAATATGTAGCTAACTAAGTTACTTTATAAAAGTCTCTTTCATTCTGCTTCACAGCTTTAATAGCCTACTACTATTTAAATATGTAGCCTAAATGCTAAGAGAGTATTAACACTGATTTTGCTGTGTGCACCGTCAGTTTGAATCCGTTTAAAAATGCCACCTGGCATCTAAGCATAGCCTATACCGTACAAATCGCTTCAAAATGGAATCCAGAAGAAAGTTCTCATCGTCCGCCACGCTATTTTTAATAATGTATTTTCAATGGGTCAGCGGCATGACATTTAATAAATTTGAGTGAAGCAGCCCAAGTGTGGTCAACCCACTTTAGACATGTATGTGGTTGTGATTAGTGGACAGATAGCAGAAACAAGGTTATGGCTGTTGGGTGTGGAAACGATAGCTAACTCTGTGTGTGTGTGTGTGTGTGTGTGTGTGTGTGTGTGTGTGTGTGTGTGTGTGTGTGTGTGTGTGTGTGTGTGTGTGTGTGTGTGTGTGTGTGTGAGAGAGTGAGTGAGTGAGTGAGTGAGAGAGAGAGAGGAGAAACCCAACACTTATTCAGAGTTGTTAAACACAGAGTTCATTGCCTTCCCTCTCTGTCACATAGGCTTATGTATTATGTTCCAGAGTCAAAACACACACACACACACACACACACACACACACACACACACACACACACACACACACACACACACACACACACACACACACACACACACACACACACACACACACACACACACACACACACACACCCTGGGTAAGGTGATCTCCCGTGTCAGAGGTCAACTCTGTGGTGTCATCGATGGCTTCACACAGTTTTGGAAGCACACACACACATGCACGCGCACACACACGCACACACACTGGGGGTCATTCACAGGATAAGGTGATCTCCCTTGTCAGAGGTCAACTCTATGGCGTCATCGATGGCTTCACACATATAGTTTTGGAAGCGCACACACGCACGCACGCACGCACGCACGCACGCACGCACGCACGCACATGCCACCCTAATACCACAGCCCAGCTCTACCGCCTCTACATATCCTGTCCAATATGAGCTTAATAAGTGTGTGAAAATTTTAGTTTGTCTGTCAGCATAGGAGGGAGAGAGAGAGAGAGAGAGAGAGAGAGAGAGAGAGAGAGAGAGAGAGAGAGAGAGAGAGAGAGAGAGAGAGAGAGAGAGAGAGAGAGAGAGAGAGAGAGAGAGAGAGAGAGAGAGAGAGAGAGAGAGAGTCAGACCATCCATACAGTATGTACACTTCTGTTTGCAGACAGTGAATTCAGTACGCTGACCAGACGTTCCAGTTTGGCTGTGATTGTTCTGGTTTCAAGCTGGGTGTCCTGACAAAACACTACGATGCCATTTTCTTTAGTAGAGTGTGATTGAAACCCAAGAGACCATAATGCAGACAATAGGGCCATGTATTTTGAGAAAACAAAATGTAAATACCACAGCAACAACAGTTCAATATATTCAACAAAATCAAAGGCAACTCAAAGCTCAGCCGATTGTCTTTCCAATCCAACCATGTAAAAAGGCCAAATGAATATCTTCCAAAATAACCAAAACACAAAATAGCTACAAGCATTACATCCTATCTTACAAGTGAGAAGTGGTGCGGAAGTGGCACCGTTATCATGCAACCGTTATCACCGCCCGGCCCCCACTTTCCATTGCTATGTTTTCGCCCATTAGGCCTACATCTGTAATAATCACATGTCTGTAGCCAGCAGGTCCAAAACTCACTTCAGCGTTGCGCTGCGTATTGACATTGCTCCCTACCAGACTGTTGTGCTATATTTATTTTCTTTGCCCCATTTTGCCTCTGCAGCCCACCACCACACCGGACCGCTCCGGAAGTCAACGCCATTAGCCGATCACGTGACACAGTGCAATGCATGTTGGGTACGTGATGATAGGAAGTCGAGTTTCTTTTTATTGAGGGTGCCGTGGGCGCGCAAGAATTCTAGTTTATTTCATCCAAAACAGCCGTGCTGCCGCTGTGAATGACACGTCCCCCAAGGTTCATTTGTTTGTACTATTGGGGGACAGAGGAGGTCCAAGTTTGTGGGTTACCCCTACCCTAGGTGAGCCAATAGGTTACAATAGTAATAGATAAAAATGGGAGGAATTAATTTGCATAACGACTAAATTGGGGAGAAACAAGAGGCAAAAATAATTGGCTAAACTAAATAGAACAACGAGAGCCAACTAAGTAAATATACTGTAGGGTTTAACCACTTGAACCCCAGCATCCATAGTCTGGGGGAAATGTTAGCCCCAAAATAGCCCATCTACAAGCTCACACTGTGCCGCATTGGCTATTTTTGGCAAATGGATTTGGTGCAGAGTGAAAAAGGGCATTCAAAGAACAGTTTCAACTCACGTCTGTTTGACTAAAGTACAGTTTAAGTGGTTGAATGGTGGTGAGTGACACTCACATTCAGCCTATGTGCTAAACCTAGCCTCGGTCGGTCCCAGTCTTACTCATCTGAGAAGAGAAAAGCCTGGTCACAACCTAAAGCAGAGATGCTATCGGCATGTCGGTCCGGAACATCCGTCAGATGAATTTCCCCCGGATACAATATTTTTCCAACCAATCACAACACTTGTTTCATTCACGGAGAATGTAAACTGATTTGTAAAGCATCAACGTCATTTCCTTGAGCGGTACTTCCGCCAAAATCCTGCAACTTCCTCCCCAACAAAAAAAAGATAGCGTCTACTATACAGCGTAGGTCTTGCCCAGCGTGTGCCCAACCCGTTGCCGGACCGTGTGCTTCGGTGGTGACAGGGCGGTTGGCCAGAGTGCATCTTCCCGTGACCAGCGTCTGTCACATGGTCATAACAACATGACCAAACACCGAGAAGTCTCACTTCCCTGAAGGCCTGTCCGTCACACGTTCCCTCCACGAGTCCACGCGCCACAGTGCTCTCCTCGGCATTACTTCCTTCACATGCTTAGGATGCGTGACGCCACATACACACCATTGAAAAGAAGAAGAACGTGACAAAAAACAAGTATGAAAAGACAGTGAAGCTCTACAGTTGATATACAGTGGTGGAAAGTACCTAACATTTACTCAAGGGAAGTACTTAATTACAATTTTGAGATCGGCCTACTTTTACTAAATAATTATTTTTATATAATAAGTATTTTACTTAATATACTTCTATTCAATTACATCTCAGAGGCAAATATACTTTTTACACCACAACAGTTATACATGAGGCTTTAGTTTAGACATACTGTTGGTCCGACTGTTATTAGACCAACAACCTAACCTACCTAACCCTAACCGCAAGCACGGGAGCAGCGCATGTCCGACCGTTGTTTCCGCATGTCTAATCTGCGTGTTCATCCCTTAATTAGTTGCTACTTTGCCAATTTAGATTCTTCAATACAAAAGTAAGTAAATTGTATTTATACATTATTTAGGGGCGCTAGCTCCTCCTATATACAGGTTTAATGTTTGTTTTTCCTTAAACATTAAAAAACGCCATTGACATTGGAGTTTAATGTTTGTTTTGTCACTAACAAACATTAACTGCCATTAACAATGAACAGAGTTTAATGTTTGTTTTGTCCATGTTTGTTTGGTCGTCGATGTTGTAAGATGATAAGAGCTCCCCTCACTTCACATGGGTGTGATTATATTACATTACATTACATTACATTACATTACATTACATTACATTACATTATATTATATTATATTATATTATATAGCACAGAGAGCAATTATTAACAGAAACACAGACAGCAGACCCAGCTGCACAAAACGACCCAGCTTTACCAGCTGCAACATTAAAGTTGACGAACACATGTATGCATAACTATAAGTGCCATCATTAATGTGATTGTGAAATGGGCCATAAATAATGCATATGAATACGGTACTTTCATGCTTGGTACTGCAGTAATTATAATGTCAATACTTTTTTGGTTTTATTTTTTTCATTTTTTTTGTAACTTTTACTAATGTCATATTTATAAAGTTACGACATATTTTGCAACTTTTACATACATAAACAATCTGGAATTTACTTCTACCACCCCTTGTAAATACAATAGACAGACAGACAGACAGACAGACAGACAGACTCAATAGCCAAGATCAAATGCTGAGCAGTGAAACCCTATCACCTTGAATGACCGACGACCCCCCCGCCCCCCACCCCACCCCACCCCTACCTCGTCAGCCGCTCTGTGACCCTCTCTTGACCCTCTCTATCGTTGTGGGATAAGAAAACATTCACTTTGACCCCGCTGACCCCTGACCCCAGAGAGAGGGTCAAAGCCCTCCCATCACCTCCAATCACAGCACACGTATGACACCAGTTGGGTTTGACCTTGGTTTGAACCTCCCAACTCCCCAACACTTCCTGTAAGCACATGTCTTGTTCTTGGGTCAAACTCTCCACACAGCAGCCTGCCAAAACAGGCCCCGATATATACTTCCTCCGGTACGTCGTAAATAGCAGATATACAAGCTCACAAAAAACAATTTAAAGGAAAATTCAGTGATTTCACTTAATGTGTGTGCGCTGACCATATAAGGAGTGTTGGTGGTGAGTGAGAAAGCCTTCATCCAATCAGGATCGAGTGGGGCGGGGCATATCTTGTTTACAACATGGCGGAGCAGCAGCAGTTTGTTTTGTTAGCCAACATTAGAAAATATGAACACATGTTGGTTGGTTGTGAACATTATAAGAAAAGGACACGATGAGGACTTCCATGGAGCAGACAAAGGGAATAAGGTATTTGTTTGGTGAAATTCATTTATATCAGAGCTAAAGATATTTGAATGTGCACATCGTAGGCCAGGTAACAAGAATGCACCGTTTTTAAGTCTGCAGCTGCACTTAATAGGTGTAAGGTATACCCTACTGGAAACATATATTGCAATATTGGTATTGATCAATTCGACCATGTAAATGATCGGTTATGGGGGTTCTCAGTCTAAATTTCAATGTAGTTCAAGGTCATTCTTTTCCTGGCGTTCATGTCGTTAAATGGGGAAAATTAATGCGAAATTCTCTTCCGGGCCGCTCGGCGGGGGTGGGACTGCGACACTCTATTGCTTTAGGTGTCACTCTCTGGCCCCTTTATTAATTTGTTGCTGTCGGGCAGAAACCTCAAACTCACACTAAATTTTTCAACTTTTTGTTTAAATGAATGCCCTATAGAGCGTCGCAGTCCCGCCTCCTACCCTGGACCAGGAAATGAAACCCAATGCATTATTCTCATAGACATTTCTTAAAGTATTTATTTAAAGACGGTTACGCCGCGGACAAAGCCAACTCGAGTCGTGACAACTCATGACAACACAAACAATATTTTGGACCAAACAAATAATTAGAAAGAAGAAAAAAACGGCAGGTTGTTTTTCTTCTTTGTAATTATTTGTTTGGTCCAAAATATTGTTTGTGTTGTCATGAGTTGTCACGACTCGAGTTGGCTTTGTCCACGGCGTAACCGTCTTTAAATAAATACTTTAAGAAATGTCTATGAGAATAATGCATTGGGTTTCATTTCCTGGTCCAGGGTAGGAGGCGGGACTGCGACGCTCTATAGTACCTAGTGTCGTACAAAAGTAGTGAAAGCAAGCTCACAATGTGTGCGCCTTGGGATACATCACTGAGGATACGTCCCAGGTGCATCCATGTGATGTTTTTTCGTTCTTAGTTATTCTATTTATAGTGACTCATAGTAATAGACTAAGCCTGGTGACCACCGGAGAGACGGGTGACAGCTGGAATGTAGACGGTACCCGGGAGCAGTATGGGTTGGCGCCCCAGATTGTCTTCTGTGAGGCCCAACAGCCCACGGTAAGGTCTTTAGGAGGACCATTCATACAGTGGAAGAGTGACATGCAGCAAAAGACGTTGGGTTCAGGAATCGAACCCGCGACTTGCCACAAGGCTGCAATATAGAGCCTATATGGTATATGCGCCTTAACAGCAAAAAAAAGAATGATGGGGACAAGATACACATAATTCCAACAACTGAATGCGGTATGAATTGGTGATAATGTTCAATTCAAGATTTGTTCTTTATGTGTGGGAGGTCACATGCTTGCAGGGATGGTCCTGGGCCTGGGGCTATTATGCATGCCTGAATGCACCCGTGCACATGTACTGTAATATGCACACACTCACATATCAAGTTAACACCAGACAGTGTCTAATCCACCAAGATAAGCTGCTGCATCAAAAGAGAAGACGGCCTGTGTGTTCTTGGTACTAATATGATCCATAATTGAAGATAGACACACATACTGAAGCCGGTCATGGTATGACCTACATCAGCAGACAGGCTTAGGAGAGATGGACATCTACACAGTTTCAATATAATGCTGAAAGTGTATAACCGTGTACAAATGGTGTTTGTGCAAATGGTGCCATTTGTTACACTCTCAACCACATGAACCCCAGCATCCCTATTCTGGACAACATTTGGCAAACATGTTGTGAGCATGTTTGGCGAAGAGATTTGGAGTAGGAAAAAAAGAGAGCCCAGTCAACTGAAAGATGTTATAAACCTGTACAGGCCGAGAGCCCCCAAAATAATCACGTGAACTGGGGGACCAGTTGAGGAATTACATTTTGTTTGGCTCGGTTCCACAGATACAATTTCCAATTTGTTTTTATTATAGTATAGTTTGTTGATAGTTTGTTGACTTTTGACGCAAAGTGTTAAACAGGTCTTAAAAGTCCTTGATTTGTCACTTTAGAAATGTGCAGATACGCCGTATATATACTGTATGTTGGTCTGTTTTGGGATGGGGGTCCCGACCAACAGGTTGAGAACGTTACTTGTTCGCTGAGGGACTTTACTGTGGGCAGGAGGAGGTATGAGTGGACTTCCATTCCTTGCACATAGTGAGGCATATATGCATGCAAGACTGCTTAACTGTAGCAAAAGTGTACACGCTTGCATTTGTACAGATGTTTCTACATTGCAGTATTGATAAAGACGTAGTGAAATGAAAAATAGGTTTTTCACACTTTTAGAGCATATCCGTGGTCATCATATTGGGCATGTTGGGCAGCAATAGAATTTTAATTACTTCCTTTGAACGAAAACGTGATGCGTGAGCCCCGAAAGAATCTTGATATAATTTACCTGTTTTATTCCCATTGCAGTTCCTCCAAACACCGCTGGTTTTGATTACAGAACTACATTAGAAAAAAGCCACCTAGCGCTTCATGCTTTGCTGCCCGTCTGTCTATGACTTGTAAACAAACACACTCCACGCGTTGCACATGTAGCGGAGCTACGTCCCATAGCCTGAAGGGATGCGACGCTCTGATTGGTTCAGAAACACACAGCCTTCCGTTTCAGACTCAAACTTCAAAATAAAATGCCCACAAAAGCCATTGCACCCCATCTTTAAGTAAAAATTTAGTACTTTTTCCACCACTTTACCACCACCACTAGGTTATTTTAAGACCCAGGCTGCAGTTGGATCTAATTATACATACAGTATGCCAATTAGTTCCTGTCACAGGGAAGCCTGGCATTCAGTAGTGCATTAGCACTACTTGAGTAGGTTATCAAGCTTTTGAATTTCTTTTTAATGGCCCCCAGTTTGATAAGCATTTATTTGACCCCCATGTGACACCATTTTTAATCTAAAGATGTAAAATCCTAACTCGGAGAGTGTGCAAATCAACCGGAACCTGCATAGTTCCTTTTGTACACTCTCAGTCCCGGAGTTACAGCTCATCCAACCTGACGGTCTCATACCTGCAGCATCGCGGCACGAAGTTGACGTGCTGTGAGCTTGTAGATCTGCTATTTTTGAGAACCACTGTTCTAAATCCTAACACTACGTTTTAACAGCGGGCGACAGCCAGACAGATTGTCCGGAAGTGCATTATTTGTCAATGGGACCCGGCAACTACTGGCGATAGAGGCGATAGCAGGCGAACAGGCGATGGTCGAAAAGTGGGCGGAGGAACGTCGGCCGAAAAGATACAAATAATTCATCTTTTGGGCGACGTCGCCCGGCGATAGTGGGCGATTGGGCGATAGCCAATTCAAGTGACGCTCGCCGTGGGTCTCTAAGGTCTCCTGCTGTTAAAACATAGGGTAATAGTTTTCTGAAAGATATTGTGTTCAAATCTAAAAGGACACAGATGCGTTTTAATGGGTTTTAAAGGTGGGCCTATTAATATATCCCAATAGAGGGTATGCACGTGCAAAAAGTGAGTGGAAAATCGAGTGGCAAAGTGAGTGGCAAAGTGAGTTTAACGTTGTTTAACATTTTTTTATTAATTCAGATAGGACTTTTCTGTTTGGTAGCTGTCAAGGCCAGAAAGTAGTTTTTTGCCACTCAGTACGGGCATTACTTCCAATGTATGATGATGATGTCACGCGCATATCCTCTATTAATACGAGCTCCACGTGACTCATAGCAAGCAGCCATGCCTGGGAAGTAGAGCCGACAGTCTTTTTACTTCCTTTATAAAAGGTGTTAGTGTGTGAACATACCCTTAGACTTGCATAGTTCAGGGGATGATGGATACCGCAACACTTCCATTTATGGAAAACCCACTGATAGGAATTGTGTCTTGTGGGAATGTAGCCACCACCTCAGACACACAGTTAAGAACATTCCTGATGCACAGTTCTTCTTACGCCTCAAGAGCATATTTGTTTCCAACTGAATTTGAGGTGAAGGCTGATGAAATGCATAATAGATTCCAACAGAGGGGGTGTTGTCCAGAATCTACTATATTGTCACTGTAAGGCAGAAACCATGCCAAAACCATTACTTTTCACGGAATGGATAAAAGAGCCTGCACTATTCCAATGTAGAACTTTCTTTTATTTATTTTTGTCACAAGCTCATTTTAATACTTTACAACCCACAGACTTGCAGACGAACCAAGTTGTACAACACATGGATCTCCATATGTGGAGCCAACTATCATCACCTGGTTCTCCATATATGAAGATCATGACACTGACCTCATCAAACCCTGGATAGCCATACATGGAGAAGACTGGATCATCACCTACATCTGCATATATGGAGCCGGCCAGCAAATCTACATCTGACCTCACTGACACCAGATTAATAGTTTAACTCATGCTTCTCAACTGTGCCGAAATAAGAAACTCTGTTGTTTCAGCGCGAACTCGCCCTCAGGGCGTCTTACTCGTATCTTAGGTAAACCAAGAACCTATCCTCAGTCTAAACAGTATAATATCAAGAAAAATAATCATTACAATAATCATGTACATTGAAATAAAACACACTATATAGGCAATATTCCTGGCCGATTAGTGGGTGGAGGCCACTCCCCCCGCAACTGGGGTAAACTGTTAACCGTTTCCACGCCAAAAAGTAGCCTCCGTTATTTGTCTGTAAGCAACGCTGCCAAAATGCGTAGCCTACGTTAATTCAGTTGTATAAATGTGTTTGATTCGATCTAGTGGAAAGGCTACTCACATTAGCTTCTGATGGCTATCTGTTGTTAGCTTAGACAGTGGACTGCGCCATCTTTGATTGTGCACGCGCGTACGTGTGCACGCGCACGCACGCTTTCAGTCGCTTTAGTCTCCAAATGCCCCTCCCAGGCGGCATTTCTGGTCAAAACAACGCCTGGCGGTCATAGTAATGGCGCCGGCCAGTACTGATCATGCTCCAGGCAGACAATAACATCCGGTAGAGACAACACACACACCATTAAGCTGACACAACATCCGGATCTTCAAATAAGGGTTGAACGGGGCGATATCCTGGCATGTTATTAATTAATCCCGGCGGAAATTGTGTTAAGCACTTCCGGTTATCTGTCTTCTCAGTGTTTACATTCTATATAGAAGCTAGCAACACAACTACCTCAAATCATCTGTAGGCCTACTCAACACTATAGGTCTACTGCTATTGTGAACTGTTGTTTTGGCATATAAGTCACATCTGCTAAAGCTGTTGCATTTATATATTAGCACAAAACCAACTATGTTCCGTGGAGAAAGTGGTAAGACATTGTGCTGTCACTGCAGGGTTCAGACGTTGGAGGTAAAATGTACTCATTTCCAGCTTAATTTGAGGTGTAGTAACCTGCTATGGGTCAGGTTGTAGACTGTCTGACGTCTTTATTTTTGTGTTGTTAGAGCCGAGCTTAGCCTCAAATCTCAAAGATATAAAACGATGTATGGCTTGGGTGTCAAGCTGATGAAATAACATTACTTTCAACAACATCCCCAAACACAAAATATGCTCTCTACCTGTGCTCAAACGGTCTGTTATTAAACAGTTACAAAGTAAAAATAAGTGTGAACTGAGTGGTGCAGTGACGTCACACACTAACCATAGCAACCATGCTCACCCGTGCGTGGGGCCACGTACAGGTACACACATACACAGATACAGACAAAGCTGGTTGTTGGAGTGGTTTGCACCACTCAAAAACACATCTGATTAAGTACGACAATCCATAGAGCGAGAATCACTATAACGGCATCCGGACCCCATGCAGACCCCAGAGTGGAAATAGGGGGCGTGGCCAGGAATACCATGTATAGGATGCCAGGTCTACAAATTACCTGGAATCGTTTATATGTCAGCCTTTGCATAAGCCTGCAAGGTCGTCAAGGCTAAGGCAAGTGCTATGGGCTAAGCTGGAGTCTGAAGAGGTGAGTCTTCAGACTACGGCGGAAGATTGGGAGTGAATCTGTAGTTCTGACTGCAATGGGGAGTTCGTTCCCCAGTTTGGGAGTGAATCTGTAGTTCTGACTGCAATGGGGAGTTCGTTCCCCAGTTTGGGAGTGAATCTGTAGTTCGGACTGCAATGGGGAGTTCGTTCCCCAGTTTGGGAGCCAGAAGGGAGAAGAGTCTGCATGGGTCGTGTGCACATGGAGTGTTGTTCCGGATGTTTTAGGGAAGGTGAACTGACAGCTTCCCTGTATTAGCTGATGTGAGTGAGTGGGAGGGGTTGGAGGGTTGGATCAAGCTTTAATAGAAAAATGGGGGAGAATTTGTTGGCAGGGGAAAAAGTGTTAAAGGTGAAATATGGACATACAAGGTTTCTGCCTGACAGACAGTCCCTTTACAGCTAAGGGACTAAAAGTGTACAAGGGGAGAGAGACCCTTCTAGTGTCTGAGAAGATGCATTTGCATCTCTCTTTAGAGTTACCTTTGTTTCAGAATATAACACCTCATCACAAGCCATTCATTTAGCAAGCAATGGAAGATACTGAAATGTTCCTTCCTCTTTTAAAACGAAATCAAGTGAGGATCACTTGAGGATCACTTGATTTTGTTTTAAAAGAGGAAGCAACATTAGAGACTGTGGTCACATCTACAGTATGTCTATAAATCACCCAGCACAAGGTCTAATTGGCTAAGTAGAGAGTTGTGTGGTAATTATTGTTGTGGCAGATTAGGAAGCTATTACTGAGGGAGTCTTATTGAATCTTTCACTGAACTCAATGGAAGCTCCTATGGTTTGAACAGAAATCTGGAATTCTGTTCCATTTTGTTGTGCCGTTTTCTACAAAGGGGGTTATCCAGCCATCCATCATTAAACCGCTTATCCGGAGTCGTGTCGCGGGGAGTACAAAAGGGGTCGATTAGCTTTAGTCTGCAGGACAGATAGGTCACTGAATCCTTTGAATGTCCTACATTATTTGTTTGTGGATAGATGGTGTAGTACTATCTTACTTCGCTTGTAGCCGATCTGCAAATCAGGCATTACGATGCCAAGGCCTTCCAAAATAACTATTGTGTGGACTGTGGAGTGGAACATGGGTTATTACTAGCAGTGGTGGAAGAAGTACTTTTTACTTGAGTAAAAGTATCAATATTATGATGTAGAACACTGTTAAAGTCTGGTATTCAAAATTTACTTTAGTAAAAGCACACAAGTATTGGCACCAAAATAGTACCAAAAATAAAAGTAGGATACTCATTATGCAAAATGTCCCATTTCAAGTTTTCAAAATGTAAACAAATCTTTTTAAAATAGCAGACCTATAAGCTCGCTTGTAGATCGGAATATAGAGCTTAAGTGCTTAATGTTTAGCATCAAAAATCTAAATAGTAACTAGTAACTAAAGTTTAATAATACTGCAGCAAAAGCCAAGTATTTTGGAGTAGAAAATTGGAAATACTCAACTGAAGTAAACATAAGTACAGTACTTAGTTACTTTACACCACTGGTTAGCGGCAGCACTGCATGGTCACCTCACTGCTTGATTGTTACTTTCATTCCCATTCCCACCGTGTGGGACTCACCAGACCCCCCCATAAACTACCAAAACCAAAAAAAAGCTACTAACCAGAAACATAAACTACCAAAACCAAAAAGCTACTAACCAGAAAAGAAACAACGCCAAACAATACTCATGATCAAGCATAGTGTTCTCTGCTGGGGAGACCAGCCGGCAACAGCTTGGCCCTAATCATGAATGTGGTACAGCTGTGACAGGGCGGGGCAGCCTCAGTTGAGTGACAGCCAGCTGAGGTGAGTGTAGAGTAGTTTTAGCGTTTAAAATGGAAAAAACAAATTACAAATTAATTAAATCATCATCCTAAAATGTTATGTCCCGTGCGTGCGTGCGTGCGTGCATGCGTGCGTGCGTGCGCATGTGCATTCATGTACAAGTGCATGGGTGACCGGTGACCCCTTGTGAGTAAGACAATTATTAATTACTACAAGGCTTTCACCCCCCCTTGTAAATGAGAGCCAGGCCGCAAGTCTCAGCAGCCTTGAACAGTAAGGTATTTTCCACTTGCTCCTATGTTGCCAAACCATCGAGAGAGAGACAAACAGACAGACAGACAGACAGACAGACAGACAGACAGACAGACAGACAGACAGACAGACAGACAGACAGGATCCATTCCAACATTGTTGAAACACAGTCAAATATGGGCCCTGTCTGAGACTTAAAATTAACAATTAAATTATATTTGAGATGATTGACGACAGCATGAAATGAAAGAAAAATGCATTTTTTTCTTCTTTCAAACCCTTTGTTCCACAAGGTTTGGCATACTTAGCTGCAGATAACTAACTGTAAAATAAAAATCACACCCGTGTGAACTGAGCGGTGCAACGTTATACTTGTATTGTGATAGTTACTGTACTGTACTGTACTGTACTGTACTGTACTGTACTGTACTGTACTGTACTGTACTGTACTGTACTGTACTGTACTGTACTGTACTGTACTGTACTGTACTGTACTGTACTGTACTGTACTATTGTATAGTTATAGTGCACAGTGTGAAGCTCAACAGTGCCACTTGAAGTATAGGTCTGGCCATCTGTATTGCAGCTGTTCCTACTCCAAACGGACATACATAGGGAGGGACATAGGGACACACGCTGCCAGTCAAAGGGTGGATGGTGGTGGTGGCTTGGGGGGAAATGAGTACTAGTAAGGACCATGTCAGAGTAGTACCCTGCTTTCCTGCAGAGCAAACCCACCGCACACATGCATGCACACACACGTACGCATGCAGGCGCATGCGCGCACGCACATGCACGAGCCTGCGCATAGTGCATATCTGAACTAGAAAAAGTGCCCCTTGGGGCACTTTTGCCTTTGATGGCAATTGGATGATTTGAGGCATTTTGTTCCAAAAATGTGTTTTGCAAAAATCCACCTGTTGGTGGCGCTATAACAGGGGAATGTGAAAAGGGTGGGATACATTCCTCAGCCTAGTAGGAAAGTGCGTGAAAGATTTCACGTAAATTGCACGCTGCGTACATGATTTGATGTTCATCGTTGGCATATAGGGAGTGTGTGTGCAAAGTTGGGCATCGACCGGGCTAACCGTGCCGGAGATTAGCTGGTAACGGACTGACGGACACACACACGGACGGACGGACGCAGTGGAAAACATACTCTTTCCCCATGCCTTTGGCCTGGTGGAGACAATAATTCACTCAAATCAGGCGACAGCAGTGACTTACAACAAACATACATGTACGGGTCGACGTGCCTCTCTCCTTCTTTGTGGCAAAACGCCAAGACCCTTTCTAAATATCTCTCTCTCTCTCTTTCCCATTCTTGACTCTTAATCCTGTTACATTTTCTTGTCCACTTCTCACTCACTATAAGCATAATATTTCCATCCCTCCCTCACCTTTCCTCCTCTCCCTTGCCCTACTAGTCTACACCCCCCACACCCCCCCACACCCCACACACACACACACACACACACACACACACACACACACACACACACACACACACACACACACACACACACACACAGGCAGAAGATGAGAGAAAACGCTCACTGCCAAGAGCACATGACCATCGTGTTGAGAAAGAGAGAGAGACCGGCAGACACAGAGAGAGAGGGAGAGAGAGAAAAAGAGAAAGGAACAGAAAGAAAGAGAGAGAACAAGAGAGAGGGAGGTGGAAAAACAAAAGCGTAACCAGCCCTCGTAAAAGAAAAAAGAAAAAAAGGCAGAGGGAGGGGAAAAAGTCAGCTGAATTAATAACAACCCAAAACAGATGCGGGAAGTTGCATTTCCAAAATAAAATGAGACATTGGTTAAAAAAGCATCTCGTCTCTCGCTGGTGGACCTGCCAGACTGTGAGCTCACGCTTTGCAGGGCGCTGCAGCCCAACGTCTATTCACCAGTTGTGGAAAGTAACTACAGTAAGTACATTCACTAAGTACAAGTACTTTACCCACTTAAACCCCAGCATCCGTGTTGTGAGGAAAGCTTCATCTGAAAATAGCAGATCAACAAACAGACAACAGAGAATACACTAGTATAGAGCCCTGGGGGACTCCGGTCAACCATATACGTATGGGTGTAAGTAAGTACAATTTTGAGGTAGTTTTACTTGAGCATGTCACTTTACATGCTTCAATACTTATGCTAATGCATGCTTATGCTTCTACTCCTCCACATGAACAAACTTAAGCGCGATTTTATATATTGTTGAAAATAGACAAGACATTGTTGCAGATCTACAAAAGATATTAAGTATATATATATATATTTGTTTTACTTTTACTTATCACTGTAACAGTATTTCTACATTGTGGTATTGCGGCTTTTACTTAAGAAAATCTGAGTAGTTCTTTCGCCCCTACTCAACTCAGCTGAACATTTCCGTGATTCTCTCTCTCTCTCCTCTCGTTATCTGCTGCAACAATTAGGGGCCTGCTAATTTGGCCCGGGGAGTATGGAAGTGTTTTCCTGAGTTGGAAACCAAACGCCTGACGGCTGTACAGATGTACGGACTGTGTGGCTGTGCAGGGACTGATTAAAACCCCCACACTTCACATTAGGAAGCAATGGAGGAGAGGTCAGGAGGAGGAGAGTCAAGGCCGAGTTGTGTGTGTGTTGTGTGTGTGTTCAAAACACCCTGTTTTGAAGTCATGGCTGGCAAAGCAGTTGTGGTGATGTCACCTCCTCCGATCCTCATCACAGCAACGCTGCTTCTTCCTGAAGCACCTTGACCCCCCCCCCCCCCCCCCCCCCCCACACACACACACACACACACACACACACACACACACACACACACACACACACACACCCTGCACTTACATTTGAAGAGCATTTTTTTGCCAGCAAATCCTCCCAACACAACCACCACAACCCCCACTGCTTTTTTATGTCAAAGGCCCACAATTTGATATGTACAGTATTTGGCCACGGAACCCCATCTGAAAATATGTTGTGCCCCATACACGGTTTGTGTTGTTAAAATGTTTTTCACAGTTTTTCAATGAAAATAACAGATCTATTGTCATAGTAGCCTACTGCATGGCCTATACTGTATAGGCTTAAAGTGGTTACACTGATTTTGATGCTACAGTATATTAACATATCAACTAACTTTGATGGGGACCCCCCTGAAGAAAAGAGTTAAAGGAGATCACAACAAAAATGAATCAATTCATATCAGGCCAATCTGATGTGAACTCCAAACATCTGCTGGGATGGCTGGCCAGGTCGAGCGTCTTTACAAGAACACTGAAGACATAACAGCAACCACCTGATTCTAATCTTAGACGCCAGCTGCTAGACAGATACCTACTACGGTTTTTAGAAGAGAGAATTAAAATTAAGATGAAAGGCTGAGAGGGAGTGGGCGACACTCGACCACCACCACCACAGAGGCCTATTGGTTAAGTCCCAACTGCAGTGTCTTTTCCGTTCTCGTGATTTAGGTGCCTTCTACACGAGGACGTCTCGGGCTGTTCCCCGCGCAAGTTTGTGAACGATATAAAACTTTCCTGCGTCTACATTGCGGTTATGTTAATTATGTATGCTGTATACACGAGACCGGTAAACTGCTCCGCTTTCAAGAAAACGCTGTAGTACACATGGCCGGCCTGTAGATGGCCACCAAAAAAAAGAAAAAGCTTATTCTGGTATTTCACACAGGTGTTGCCAAATAACTAATTATCTTGCCAGTCAGATGCGCATATGACATATCTAGGTCATATCAATTTAATCAGCAGAGCACACTGAGTCTGAGTCTGCACACACTGACTGACCAGCTAAAGTTTATGCCTACTTTAAACCATAATATGACAAACCTTGGATTAATTCTTCTGAAAACGAGCAGCAGGCACAAAGTAAGTGATTCACACAGGCGGGCATTATTGGAAATGGATGCAACGCGCGAACGAGTAGCCTATTTATTTTTTAACACGCAGCACCCCTCTCCCTCTCTCTCCCTCTCTCTCTCTCTCTCTCTCTCTCTCTCTCTCTCTCCCCCTCTCTCGTGCGCACTGCTGCTGTGACTGTGAGACTGACACAGACGCGGTCAATAATATATAGCATAAATAATAGGCCAAATATAACACTTTCCCTCTATCTGTGATCAGCTCCTCACACACATAACTCCTCTCTCGTGCACGCCTGCTCAATCTCAGCAACTGTTTGCGTAAATATGTATACATTTTTCCCGATCGGGGGTGTTGTTTCTGTTCTCCAAAAATAGCTCCTCTACAAGCTCATGCATGCGGGCTGCAGATCGGCTATTTTTGGAGAAGAGATTTATAGACATTATGTGCAAATATAAAATAGCTGTGATACTTAAGTTATATGTAAGTGGTTATGGTGAAATAAACCATTAACACTGGTTAGTTTGGAGGGGGCGAGGGGACTATGACATCACCGTTTCAGCAAATTAGGCGGCATTTGCTATACACACAGAGACGAGAAAGTCGCGTCTCCAAACTTTCCCACTCTGGAAGGTAGTTTCAAAATTAGCCGTTTAAGTCCCCCAAAACGCCGTCTCCGTGTGACAAAAAGGGCAGATCGGCTAATTACTTGCCCGAGTAACACAGAAATCGTCCTCGTCTGTACAGGCTCTTAAACACCCAGTTGTCAGGCAAAAAGTATTGATGACTCCATATTGGATGATATTGACTGCACCCTTCCGCCGACTCGGTGGAGAAGGTGTCGACATTTTGCCATCCTCCGAACTATTGGATTTTGCCACCATTTTGTCCGGACTCGAAATTAGTTCAAATTACCTATTGGCAGTTATGGAAAAACCCAGGCAAATGTCATTCCTTTGTCAGCAGCCAATGGTTTTATTGGCATGAGTCACTTCAAGATGGATATATATATATGTTTTGCTTTTGCCTACTGTTTTATATTTTTGTCTACTGTAGCACTTTGAGATTCTGAGGAATGTAAAGTGCATTATAAATAAAATCCATTATTATTATTATAATTATTATATAAGAAGAAGAATTCCTTTCGGAGGTAGAAATAACATTTTGCCAGTATTGTTTGCAAGTCTGACTTGTTGGAAAGACTGCGTGGACGTTTGAGAGATTTATGACAGTTTCTGGCTACAAAATATTCATACAGTATCTATTTGACAACAAGCTATATTTCACAACATGCAATACAGTATATCATCCATTGGAGGGTAGCACTCAGAAATAAAAATCCATATTTCTTATTGTCCATGGCTCAGATTGACACGGTGACAGACATTTTGGCTATCCACCCTTCATCAGTGTTGACATCAAGCAATATTAAACAGATATAGATATCTTAAAATAAAGGCAGCTCCAGGGCTGAGTTCCTTCTCTACTCTAAGTACACCCATGCTTGCATGGCCATGCACAGCTAAATGGTAAAATGGTAAATAGTGCATTTATATAGCGCCTTTATCCAAGGCGCTTTACATAGATTGTGCATTACATTCACCCATTCACACACACATTCATACACCGATTGCGGCGGAAGCCATGCAAGGTACCAACCAGCACATCAGGAGCAATTTGGGGTTCAGTGTCTTGCCCAAGGACACTTCGACATGTAGACAGGAGGAGCCGGGATTCGAACCGCCGACCCATGGATCATTGGACGACCTGCTCTACCTCTTGAGCCACAGTCGCCCAGCTCCAACCTAGTGATCAATTTCACTGGAGAACAACCCGTCTCAATGTCAACAAGACCAAAGAGCTGATCATGGACTACAGGAGGCCAGACAGAGAGCACATCCCTTCTTGATGGTGCCACAGTAGAGAGGGTCGTCAACTTTCCAAGTTACTGTGTGAATAAGGCACAGTAACGTTTCTTTCACCTCAGGCAACTGAAGAGGTTTGGCATGGGGCCCAAGGTCCTCCTACAGGCCTTGGCTTCTACAGAGGCACCACTGAGAGCACCTTGACCAGTTTTATCACTGTCTGATACGGGAAATGCAGTGACCTCAACCACAGAGGATTGTGGAGATGGTATAAGATGTATGTTGTGTCAGAAAAGCTTGCAGGCTTCTCAAAGACCCTATAGCCATCCCAACCATGAAGTGTTTCAGATTATGGCAGCCACAAGGCCACAGGCAGTAGGCTGCCAAAATAACTACTTTTCCAAGACAATCAGGTTCATGAACAAACAGAACAATAAGAACAATGATAAGCTGTGTAGTGCATTGGTTCCCAACCTTTTTATACTGAAGTACCACCTCAGAAAATATTTGGCTCTGCAAGTACCACAACATAATAACTGATGTTAAAATACAGGAGCGTAGGTCTGGGCCATGGCTCAGTGGTCCAGGCACTTTGGCTGGTAATCCAGTCTGGCAGTGTGCCGCAGGCTCGACTCCCGATCCCGACGGCCTTCACTGCATGTCTTCCCCCATCTCTCTCCCCATTTCCTGTCAGCCTACTGTCTGTCCCTCCATAAAGAAATATAAAATAAAGGCGAAAGCCACAAAAAAAAATACAGGAGCGTATACTGCCCTTTTTGTTCCATTCCTAAGCCAATAATGCTGCTGACAAAACTCAGTCTAATCACTAATCAGCACAACTGATGATATTTCTAATCTAATCCGTTCTCAAATCTTCTATTAAGCTAACTATCTATTCGAGCTATACACGTCTAAACACGGTTAAGAAAAGCCCTCACTTTAATGCCATGCCCACGTTTGAACGTTTAACAGTCAAACTGTACTTACGCCTCTTGGATACGGGCCCCGACGCCTCAAACACCGGCAAACATCTTGGAACGGTCGAGAAAACCAAAAAACAGAGTTTAGCAGTTTATCTTGGAATTGAACCTCAGATTTGGTGACATAAGAAAAAGTATGATCTTGGGATGTCAATAAAAGCCTTGCACGTCACTCCAGTTAACATATTATCGTGTTGCATGCGATTAATACTTCTGGTTCAAGATGGCACGCCACATGACCCGCGTGGCAAGATCTACCGAGGTGTCCGAAAACATGCCAGCACTAAAAGGCTAGGTGTGCTGTCATGCTCAATAAATTCAGCACAGCTGCCTACTTCAACCAATTTGCTTGGTCAGAAGAAAAAACTGTAGTAATATAAATATTTCATTCCACTTTTGTCCCTTTTCTCCTTTTTTGGGAAACTCCTCTGTGTAAAACCAGGTGGGGCTCAAGTACCACCAGTGGTACTAGTACCGGTGGTTGGGAACCTGTGTGTGTGTGTGTGTGTGTGTGTGTGTGTGTGTGTGTGTGTGTGTGTGTGTGTGTGTGTGTGTGTGTGTGTGTGTGTGTGTGTGTGTGTGTGTGTGTGTGTGCACATACTCACAAATATTTTTCAGGCCACTTAATGGATGAATCCGGTAAGAAAACAGCTAGTCCGGAATTGTCCTTTAAGTCACTGAGTAACACTGATTGAACATTAAAATAAACTTGATTAAAATAAAAATGCACACTAGCCCACCCTTCCAAGCTGCCTTTTTACAGCATTGGCCAGTTAAAAAAAACATGAACTTGTAGCACACTCAGCGTTTAGGGTGTTAAGGGTGCCTTAATGCCAAGGGGGAACTGGGACATTTCCGACTTCAGAGTATGAAAATTCCACATGAATGGTCCCCCAACTCGTAATACTTGGTCGGTAACTGGCTTTCACAGAGAAGGTTAATTGAGGAAATAGGCATCTAAATGGCCTGGACCTATTGTAAATGGTAAATGGTGCATTTATATAGCGGCGCTTTACAGAGATTGTGCATTACATTCACCCATCCACACACACATTCATACACCGATGGCAGCGGAAACCATGCAAGGCACCAACTAGCACATCGGGAGCAATTAGTGTCTTGCTCAAGGACACTTCGACAGTAACTCTGGGGGAGCCCGGGTTCGAACTGGCAACCTTGCGGTTACCATCCAGGCACTCTACCCCTGAGCCACCGCCGCCCGCCCTGTCAGTTATGGAAAACCTCAGCCAACTTTCATTCCTTTGAGCAGCCGGTGATTTTATTGACATGGAAGAAAACAAGAATTCCTTTCGGAGGTAGAAAATAACATTTTACCAGTTAGACCACTGACCACTGTATACAAGGCTGACTTAGAAAGGCTGCATTGAAGTGAGAATCGGGATGATGAGTTTCTGGCAACAAAACGGATGTCCCCCAATACAGTATCTATTTTAATCACAACAAGCATTTATTGTTCATAAGTTACAAGAAACACCAACAATAAGATTTCTTTATTTATGCCTGCAGATATGAATTCTTTGTTTTACAAAAATGCTTTGACTACATCAGGGTCAAAGTTGCAAGCTTAGTCACACGTCGTGGTGGCATTGTTCAGCTCCATTGTTAACTTCGAGTCCTCCATAAAGAGCTGTAACAGGTTCCTTTTACAGTACTCAATGTTGTTCTTTGCCATTTTTTACTTGTCTAGTATGTTGGAATTGTATGAATCAATGTATTTATTATTGATGATATTTTTCTGTACTGTACGTATATGTCTTTGCTTGTGGGCTTGTAGATCGGCTATTTTCAAATAACCGATGTATATACTGTACAGTAGGGTTAAAATTGTTAAACAAAGTTTGATGCTATATTAACTATTTATGCTGGGGACTCCCTGGAACCTCCGCAAGGACCCCTGGGAGAACCTCTGGTCTAGGGAGTTGAACATATGTCACTGTTGTGAGAACCACTTCCTTCCGGCATGATGCATTTACATTAGCCAAATTTAAAACGTTTTAAATGTATACAGTTGGGTGCCACCGATATTGTCCCTTATCATTTGACCCATTTAGGCCTGACCTCAAAACTTTTAAAAATCCTTCTAAATCCTGAAAAAATCCTTCTAAATTTTCACGATTTTTCAAAAATAGCAGACCTACAAGCTCATAGCACGCCACTCGGTGGCGCGCTATGAGCTTGTAGATCTGCTATTTTTCAATAGCTAAATTATAACATAATGTTTAAAACACCAAAAGGGGTTCCCGCCCAAAATGGGTTAACTGTCCTTTTGCGCAGATCACGCAAACCTCAGCAAAAAAAAGGACAATATCGATGGCCTCCAACTGTAGGCTGTTAGTAGTACTGTGATGGCACCCAACACAAGGAGTGTCATGTGAAGGCAGCCAATCAAATGCACATTTCTTTCAGGTCTTATTCTGTTCCCCCGTCATTCAGGGGTGTCCACACTTTTTTTGCAAAGAGGGCCAGGTATATATACCAAAACAAAGTCACACTCATCTTGAATTGGTTTGCTTTGAGCAAAATATTGTTTTTGTTGAAAAAGTCTCTATGAAGATTTAAAGAGAGAGAGAGAGAAAGAGAGAAGGAAATAGCCTTAATGCTTTCTTATATTGAGAATGAGACAACATATGGAACAAGCAGTTAGGAATCCTGACAATCCTACAATTCTACTGAGACAAATTGCCCAGGTTAATACCAAAACACTCCAAAACTTCAATGTGTGAATTTCACATGACTATACTTTTGGGTCATACATAAACTATATATTTTAGGAAGGAAGCTGTAGGTCTATGATTGGGCCCGAGACAGAACTTGGACATGTCTGAAGTAATTAATCAACACAATGACCAAGACTTTTTATGTTGAAACCGATCTCAAATGCCACGCCCGGAAATACTCCTACCCCTACAGGTCGTCTTGCTAGCCCTGCTAGCAATGTAATGTATTGTGTTGCTAGGATGTGTATTTCATATTAGTGTATACTAGGCCCATGCATAAATGGAGGTGTCTCGATTTGCGTGTAAACTGATGTATGAGGTGCAAGTATGTACGCAAAAGAAAAACTTTTCTATTGGTGTCTTGACTTGAAATACATCGAGTATACTAGTAGTTAGATACTGAAAAGATAGGAGCTTAAAAAGGAGGGAGGTAAAAAAGGACCTTGACCCATTTCCCTTGGACTTTGTAAAGAAACACTAAATTTCCTTAAAAGTAAATTCTGCTCATCTCCTTTGCAACAATTCTACCTAATTCAGCTTTTGAAAACACACATTAATCTCTCTCTTAGTCTCTCTGCAAACAAAACAGGCAGGCCAAATGTGTCACTGAAGCAGACTCCTACACTAGCTCGTATCAACAGGAAAGGGGGGGGGGGGGGGGACGCGGCCAATGAGACTAATTCGGAGGTGTGTGCTTTATGAAAAGAACACCCTGTACTGTCCCGAGTTCAACTCCGGCTGCCTTCTACCAGCTGACTGGCTGACTGGCTGTCGTAAGTGGCCTGCTTTTCCTATTCCCGCTGTGATTGGAGAAAGGGAAAGCCAATAACTTAAGCCCCAACCCCCCCCCTCTCTCCCTCTCAGGACGTGCCCTTGTTGTTTTCAACTTTAGAGGAGAATGGAGCCAGTGGAGAGAGAGCACCAGCCAGCCAGCTAGCAGAGCACATAACGCACAGACGAGCAGAGCTGTGTGTAAATTTTGCCCTCAAGATATACAACCGGAGTGGGAGAGCTTGCACTAAAAAAAAATCCTTTGTGGTCCAATTAACTGTTGAGAGTTGTATTCAGAACAATCTGAAAGTAAATTTGTACCAGGGACCCCCATAAAAGATGTGATGTTTCAAATATTAAAAAAAACTGTGTACAGTACCTGTATATGGGTTGAACTTATTTTGATGCTATAAGTATTAACCAATTTTGCTGGGGACCCCCTCGTGGACCCCAGACGCCACTTGGAGAACCACTGGTCGAGGGAGTTCAACTTATCACTGTTGTCACCGTCAGTCAATATTAAAAAGATTACAGGTGTGTGTGTGGGGGTTGGTGGGGGAGAGAGATGTAATATTAAAAATGAGCCAAAGAAATTATCTACATACCAGAATTTATTTTTAATCAAATTATTGCAGATTTAAAGAAACAATATAAAACATACATGACATTGATTATTGGGCTCAGTTTTGCAACCTTGTATTTACCTTGAAAAACAAGAAAAATAACGAAAATATATATTTACAGAAATGCCACTTTGGAAAGCCATACACACCCACAAAAAGCTCAACATAAATAAGTTAGTATACATTTCTCAGTGTTTTCTTTTCATCTTTTTTTTTCTTTTTTTTTTTTACAAGAAAATATATATATAATATATACACACACACACACGTACACTTCAAAGCTTTACACAGATTAATAATGCAGTGTAACTTTGTCTTTCTTTGCCCTAAAAAATAAAATAAAAATTATCCTAATAGTGCAATTACATTTTCCATGTGAGGCCACAGGAGGCAAATGATTGATTCACATAGTCTGGTGTGAGTGTGTGTGTGTGTGTGTGTGTGTATGTGTGTGTGTGTGTGTGTGTTTGCATAATATATAGCCCAGTGATTGCAACAACACATGTATCATGTCGTTGCTGTCAGGCAGAAACCTTGCACCTTTACTTTTTCAACATAACTTTGTTTTTCCATCATCATAAGAGTGTGCACTAAAGCAGTGGAAATAGCTGATCTACAAACTCACAACATGTGACAAGGGAACACGTTGTGAGCCTGTAGATCAGCTATTCACTATTCTAAAATGTTTTTAAAGTAATATTAATAATTAAAAAAAAAAAAAAAAGGTTTTGGACATGCAAGGTTTCCACCACAGCAATGATATCCATGTTAACCTGGGCTATTTTGTCAATACCGTAAGCATGGTATATACGTCTCGTACGGCGCTGTCCCGTGCCAAAATGATCAGATCTACAAGCTCACAAAGTTGGTAGCGTGTAGATCTGCTGTCTTCGGCGTACTATGGAAATTAGGAAGGTCAGGGGGAAATGCATATTCTTGTCCTGCCAAAAAATGGGATACATTACAGCAAATTCTGCTGTCATTTGGTTGAATAGTGCGCAGCAGTTCCAACTCCCCACTAAAAAGAAACAGATAAAAGTCACACCTTTGGCAAATTTGTTTCCCTCTCTGAAAAAGGGTAAAATAATAATAAAAGCATAAAATAAAAAAAGGGGAAAATAGGATATAGATTTACATGTAAACATTAACCTGGCTAGACCCAGTGATATAGACCCTAATGAGCCCTTTAAAAAGGTGCTGTAAGTGAATATTTGTTTAAAAGTTAGCAATCATTACTATAGACTAGAGTGTATGTTCAGTAACAGGGGTCTCATCATCTCTCCAGCTCTTTAGTAAACAGAACATACAGTTTCAAGTAAGGACACCAATTCCATCCAATCGGAGAGATCAGTTATAGTGTTCCAGTTCCAATTCTGTCTGCTTCTTTTTTTCCTTCATCACTTCCAATTTCACTCCTGTATCCGGTATTAGTTCTCTCTCCTGATTGGATGAAATTGGTATCCATACCTGAAAATGTATTTTCTGTTTACTAAGAAAGTTTCCCGTTACTGAAAAAACACTTATAGTCTATAGCATATAGACTATAGTGATTACCATCACTCTATAGTGTGTGTGTCTCACACACACACACTTACAGCACCTTTAACTTACAGTGTGACCATCCATCAACATGAAGGGCCTTCAAACAGTAACACTGGGCCATTTAAAGCCATGATTCTTTTTAAATCTGCATTTCTTTTTACTTCGATACATCAAATTATTACCTGAACATGGATACAACATGACCACGTGTACAAAATAATATTTCTCTTTTTGAAAACTGCGCTGCAATTTCCCAAGTCAAATTCACACTCGACGTATGAAAAGCATATTACATATTGCTTTCTCTCTCTCTCTTATGTGCTACATCTCAAAATGTATAGGTAGTAAAAAATAATAATAATAAACTGAGCAAAAAGGAAAAAAAAGACTCCATTTGCACACTGCTACATTGTCTGCTTTTGAGGCAATTGAATTGAGTGCCAAAACTTTTATAGTGTACATATTCAGTGCTTGTGCATCTCTCCCACCCCCCCTCCCCCTCCCCCCACTCTCTACAAAGTTAGGGCTGGGCAATTAACCGAAAATATATCCAAAGCGATATTTAGACCCAAAAACCGACTTCATCTCGCTCATATAGGTAAATTGCATAAACAACAAGCAGGGTCTTTGGAGGATAAACATTATAAATTTCTCATATATCAACAAATTGACATACATTTCTAATAGATATTTTATTATCTACTAAATCCATTAGCCTGATTAACCACTTAACCCTGAGCTTGCAGATCTGCTATTTTCACGATATACATATTTTTGAAATGATGGAGATACTGATTTGAAGTCGTATAGCCCAGCCCTACCCCACACCGTAAAATAGTCCTCAGTGTTAACCTATCCACATGCAACTCTGAGAATGCACAAATGGAACGAAAAAAAGGGCCCCTTATAGATGTGTAACTCTGACAGGGTACAAAAATGGAACGGAATGGACCCGTGTTTGTACACTCTGAGAGTTAAACTAACTCCAAGGTCTTTACAGTGCACCTCCATCTCAGAAAAGGCTGCCGAGCTCTCTCTCCCCTCTCCTCTCCTCTCTCTCTCCATGGTCCCTCCACTGGGTGCTGAGAAAGGCAACAGGATCCCTCCAGCGACAGGACTCTCAGGTTCTGTGGGGCACAGAGGAAAAGTACTGCACTTAAGCACTTTTACTTTGGTTGATCATTTCCATTTTTCGATGCTTCTAATACTTCTACTCCACTGCTTCTCAGAGGCAAATTTTTTACTCTACTGCAATTATTTGAAAGCTTCAGTGACTTAGATTTATATTATTCATATAGAGAATTAACCAATCACGGCTGATTTGATCTACAAGCGAACTACAAGCTTGTAGATCAGACATTTTTGAAAAACGAAACATTTGTGATGAAAACACACGTTTTGATGCCAAAACGTGCGTACCTTTACTCAAGTCTGCACACAGGCCTTTTACTTGTAACAAAGGATAATCTGAAACTGAGTCTTTCTTCTACCACTGCTTAATGGTGGTGCATTTGCAGAAGGGGTGGGGGGGAGAAAAAAAAAAGGGGGGGAAAAAAGAACTCCCACACAAACAAAACAGTTGTTCCATCTCGAGGTCTCCCGTGCGGACAGAGAAACGTGGGTGCATCAAATCGCACAAAGACAGACTTTATGACAGAGAGACAGACAGCACGGAGCAGTGCTTGCAGACTGTCAGCGCTGCAAACGCAGCGTGTAACAAAGCAACCACTTCAACAGTCCTGGTGACGTGTTACTATCGTTTGGGGGTGGGCTGTGTGCAAGGCGTGTTTAGATAAACACCAAGACGAGACTAGCCATCCGCCTCACTGATGCACAGGCAGACAGAGTGAGAGACAGACAGCCACATCTTCGGTGCATAATATTGTATACATTAGGGGCCTGTAGTGGGTTTGAAAACAAGTGCCCCTCAAGTACTTTGGGTAAAAAAATTATATCTAGGATTTCCATGATGCAATATTTTTTAGCACACACACCTTTCACTGTGAATGTCTCATTAAAATAGTGATTAGTAAAAATGGGTTACAAAATCGTGGGATAAAAAATATATAAAAAAAATAGTGATTAGTAAACAACAATAATAATATTCATATTATTAATATTATTAATAATAATAATTTCTAACCTCAGTTCAGCCCAGTTGCTCCCTGCTATCCGCCTTGCTGGGTGTTTCTTCCACAGACGTTACTGTCTGACCCGCTGTGCAGTTTGACTGGTCATCTTCGTCATCCTCATCATCACCGTAGCGCACCCGTTTTCTGGGAGAGTCACCTGAACAAGGACCTGCCAGGAGAAGGGGAAAAAAGTAGTTACAATAAAGAGATATAAAAATAGAAAATAATCTGTCGCATTCCCCCATTGGCTTGCAGCAGTTTGCGTGCTCAGTCGCACGTATACACTTACTAAAAACAAATCACAAAACGCCCCTCAATAAGGTCAGACGCTGGAAAGAAAGTCTTCATGTCAGAGTTCATCCTCACAAAATCAGATTGAGGAAATTTAACCACTAAAAATATATTTTATTATTTTTGTGCGATCTCTCTGCACAGCCAAATGGACCCTTATCCGTCTGTAACTCTGAGACTGGACCCGTAGGGTCCAATTTGATTCCATTCGTACACTCTCAGGAGTTATGTACAGTACAGTTAGATTACCTGAAGATCTTTGGCGTCTCCTCCTGGGGCTGCCATCGGGCGACGAGTCGCCGCTACACGGTGATCGCTCCCCGGGTCGTCCATCAGCTGCTCCTCGGTTATGGTTCCCGTTACAGTCCACAGGTCGAGGCCGCCTCTTCTCGTGCGGCGCTCGGCAATAAAAGTCCGGAGCGTCGCTCACCTCCTCCCACTGGCAGCCCGTCTCCCCCGGGGGGACGTCGAGCGGCCTGTCGGCCACCGGGTCGAAGTTCCACCGCTCGGTGAACCGTCGCCGCTCCTCGGCCATCTGGACCCGATACTCCCGCTGGAGTTCCTCCGGGTCCGGCGAACCGAACAGGTTCCTGCGCACCGGAGGTCTGGAGCCGCCATCCAGGACCAGGCCGATGATCCGAGCCGGATCCACCCTCTCCAAAGTTGGACTCGCGTTCGAAAGGCGCACGTCTGACATTTTGTTGCACATACGAGCAAAAAAACAAACAACAAAGCGAACGGAGGGGGGGCAAAAAACAACCACCGTCTAAAAGATCGCTCAGTTTTCCGCAAAACGGTTATAATCCTTCAAACTGCACAGATCACAGGTGGATTAATGCGTGCATTATTCTGCACCGTCGTATCCAAACGCAACCCTGCAAATAATGTGTCCAAAAAAAGCCGTCGTCCTCCACCGCCTCCTCCTCCGCAGTACTGTGTGTGTGTGTGTGTGTGTGTGTGTGTTTTAAAAGGCAAACAGCTCCTGTCAAACTCCGTAAACAAGTCGAGTCGTCACGGCCAACATGGCGCTGGAGAGAAGTGCAGCTACTACTACGAAGCGAGGAGGGCAGAGACTGACTATTTAAACGGCAACACGAGCTTCATTGGTGCTGCAGCTGGAAACCCGCCCCTGCTGCTGCAGCTCGTTAGAGTTGAACGTGGCTGCATCACCACCCCTGAGCTCAACAACATTAACCCCATACAGTAGGCTATACTGTAGACTAGTGTAAAAATTGGTGCGTTGTTCAGACGGGCAGATGATGAAACGATACATCATGCAGTCTACCAGTCATGGAAACCAGCGACATGAAGCTACGAAGCAGCTATTAGAAATGCTGTGATGCGTTTTACGGTTTTTGCGTCGTTTCAGCTGCCCGTCTGAACCACATCAATGGTTCCCACACCTTTCCATGCATTCTCAGTACCACCAAATTGATCTATGCATTTGGCTGTGGAGGCTCCGAGGCCCATCTGAAACTTTTGTTCCTGGGGCCTGTAAAATGCAAAAAATATATATATAAATTGGTTAAAGTCCTTAAAATGATGTTGACCCCGCCCCCCAGGAACCCAGACTACAATGAGAACCACTGCTGTGTACAATGTACATGACTGAATGTCATGATAGTGATACTCAGTCAAATATGCACACCATGAACTTGAAATCCAGTGTACATTTTAAGGTGGTTGTTTATAAAGAAGAAATAGCAGGGCTTAGGTGGTTAATGAATAAAGCATATTTTGCTGAAGGTGGTCTCCCTACTCTTCAATATTGACATTCAGTGCCGTCTCTACTGGGGGGCATTGCCCTCCCAGATTGGATTTTGTGCCCCTCCAGTCCAGATTGGCCAGTAGTACCCTACCCTACCAATATTTTAATGTTTTACATATGTTAAATCTATAAGTTCTTCATGATTATTGTAAACATGTTCAAATTGTAGCCTTTTTCAAGCATCACTTTGTTAATAGGCGACTATTTGTTATACATAGGGGGGGGGTTTGAAAAATTAAGTGCCCCCTTTGGAGAAAAGTATGCCCCCCTGCTGATTTGTGCCTGGATACGGCACTGTTGACATTTAGCCCCTGGTGCCGGGTAGGTAGGCTATACTTGACAAGTAGTGCTGTCTGAACTGAAGATCATAAACACACCATCTTACCTGTATTTATGTCCATGAGTGCAGGCCAAATATAAATGTCTTGCTGTGTTTATGGCAATGTTGATGAGACGAACTTCGTTAAAGTGTGTCACATGTGATTTGTCACTTATCAGTCTGTAGCTGGTCACAAACACATTTTGCCATGGAATAGAATAGACTGATTCGATTACTTAATTCCGCTCAGTCAACGGTTGTGATCAGGTATCAAGAGGCATTACACAGGTGAGGTTTCATAGAGAGGGAAAAGTTAACCCTGGACACTCACGTGTTGTGTTGTGTAGACTACATTTACTCAAGTACTGTACATAATTGGAATTTGGAGGTACATTTTCTTTGAGTATTTCCAGGTTTTTACATTTTCAAGTTTCAGAGGCAAATGCTTTACTTTTCACTCTACAATTATTTGATATCTTTAGTTACTAGTTATTTTCCACATTTAGATTATTCTGACATTGTGAGCTTGTAGATCAGCTATTTGCAGTAAAATGTGGCCATTGTTTTGATGCTATAGTACCAACTATAGATGCCATATGTACATTTTTATACTAAAGTCCAATTTTGAACACACACACACAAAAGACCTGAGTACTTCTTCCACCACTGCCTGTGTTTAAAGTGCAACCAGGATGACATCACACCAGAGTAAAATGGTCTTCCGTCATTGTTGGCAGCGTGCCTATCACTGTCAAACCTTGGCACTGGTGCCAGGGGGTTGGTTCCTTGCTTGGTTGGTAGTAATTACTTGTGTGTATCTGGGAGTAGTATCTGGGAGTAATACACAAATACACACACATCATAGTGGCGAACTTAAAGACAGACTCAGTGAATGATAACAACATATGAAATTATTTCGTTTATGCTCACATCTGTTAAAAGCAGGAGTAGGCAAAATAACACAGTGAACGTCAAGAATAAAAAATATACTGGCATGACTGAAATAGAAGACATTGTTTACAGTTCAAGAGGTGAGACAATGTGATCTTGATATATGATATTGTGACGATATCGTATAATAACCTTTTTTCTTTACGGTTTTAGGGAAATGATCAGCTAAACAAATCAGCTCTCCATCGATATTGCCCAGCCCCACAACTTGTATTAGCAGGTAGAATTAAGCTACACGACCAATATCACATTGAATTGAAAATATCAAAAAACACAATATTAAAAACAACACAAAGTTCCTGCTTCTGTTCTCAGAGAGATTTTCAAACTCTCTCTCTCTCTCTCTAGCGAGTGTGCACCGGCTGTTGCACGGGCCATTCAAAATCACTAAGCCTGCCTTTAAAACCCATACTGTTCCAATTAAATCCCGAGACGAGTGCAGTATCTCGTGATAAACACAGCGAGGTCATGTGCTGGATAAATGGAACAATAACAAAACAATGTAGAAAGGTCACAGTCCGAGTAGAGTATAGTTGAACGGTAGAATTCCTATGCATGTGACTTGAAGAAGTCCTTGGGAGTCAGTATGCAATCTGTAAGACCGTGTCAACCATAAATTACTTAGAAAATACATTGTTTAAAAGGATGCATTGTTTCCCACACATTTGAGTAACTTCTTAATTCAAGCATAAGTTAATGCTTGAATTAAGTTAGTTATGTGTCAAACTGAGTTGTTAATAAAACAACTTGAAAAGTCAGAATAAGTACACAACCTCTCATTTTCATTTAGATTTCTACTGCCTGCTACAGTCTAGTATTGCAGAAGAGGTGGCAACACAAAAAAGTTTGTCATTTTATCCTCTACTCAGGCTTTTGAAAACCCCAGGCAGTTTTTAAGTTGCTCGATTCAGTAAGTATTTAGATATCTGATATTAATTTTAGCTGCCCGCCCCCTTCCTATACAAACCCATTGTAACCTGTTCAAACTTCATGATACTTCCATGATAGATTCATCGAAAAACCCCCAACCTTTTTTCTGGTGACTGATTCTATTGTCCTTTTAATACGTGATCATTATTACCATTGTTTCTCCATATATATATATATATATATTTATTTATTTTATTTTTTGGGTGTTCTGTTCACATAAGCCTGAGTAGATGATAAAATGACCAAAAGTTTCTTTGAAAGTGAAATATCCCTTTAAGTACTGAAATACATTAATACATTCCTGTGTGGGGAGGTAAACAAGATGGAAACAACCTGCCCGAGGAAGCATGACAAGCTAACCCTGTATCTTTCAAAGATAAAGCTGAAACCTCTAATCATTCTAAATTTGCATTCTGGAATTAAACACGTTGGCTGTTGCAGGAAATGGACCTTACAGGACATATATTATGTATATGCCGGGACAACGCTCCACACTCTTCTCCCTTCTGGCTCCAAAACTATGGAATGCACTTCCCATTACAATCAGAACTGCAGACTCACTCCCAATCTTCCGCCGTAGTCTGAAAACCCACCTTTTCAGACTCCATCTTGGCCTGTAGCACTTGCCCTAGTTGCGATGACCTTACAGGCGTATGTATATCAAAGGCTCAACTTATGTAACTAAGATAGCATTTTATGTACACAGCACATAGTATATATGCATAGTTTCATTATATAGATATTCCACTGTTTCGTTCTTAGCTTACGCATGATTCATGATAACTATTTTTTATACATATTTGTATTGCCATGTTTTTTGTTCTTGCTTAATGTAAATCGCTCTGGATTAAGAGCGTCTGCTAAATGCCTAAATTGTAAATGTAATGTTTCCAGATCTGGGATACAGTATTCATAAAATAGTGCTTTGATTTTAACCACTTTGTTGTACGTGAAAGTGGCCAATATACAAGCTCACAAAGTGCCACTATGCAACACATTGGAGGCTTTTAGAGCTGATATTTTGCCAAATGTTTGCCTGCTACGACTCGCCAAGAATAGGGCACTAGGACTCATGTGGTGAAGTGATACCAACGCAATAAAAATAAATGGAAGCACTGTTTTATGAATACTTTATCCAAGAAAGACAGGAAACATAACCATGTCCTGTGCAAAGGTCTGATTCCTTGTGATAGTGTCCGTCACAGTGTCCTTGAGCAAGAACACTGAACCCCCTACCTGCTGACTCATTGTAAGATAGCCTGGGTGACAGTGTCAGCTAAAAGCTAGAGTTCCTTTAAGGTCAGGTCATGTCAGGTCTGACCGGTCACCATCGTGGGGTCACGAGACGGCAGTCTTGGAGCTGTGCTTCCTCTTGGCCAGCTCAGTCTGAATCTGTTGAGGAAACTGCTCTAGATGCTTGTTGACGCACGGCACGCAGAACCTCTTAGTGTAGAAAAGACTGCAGTCCTGAGAGGAGACAAAAACAAGCGTCAGAGCTCATGGGTTCAATTTATTTGAACCCATGAGCCCTAAGGACCCTAAGGACCCTTAGTTTGATATGCATTTGTCCACGGGCACGGACCCCCATTTGTTCATCTCTGGGAACCCAATCTACACTGCAATATCCTCAGTTTACTTAGTCGCGTGAGCCAGACTGTTGCCTCCTATGATTTTCAATTGCTTCCGTCATACAGTCTGGAGCGCGGAAGCTCTGAAAATGATCCATTTCGTCTTTACAGGCGTACAAATTTGTCCCAATATAAAGATACAAATAATCGAAGACTCTAGAAAGAAATGGAAATTCAAAAATAAAATGTAAAGATATTTTAAAATATATTTGAAATGTATCTGCTTTCGGTAGTTACAGACTATATCTATCTATATAGCAGTGGTATCCAAACACTGGGTCAGGACCCATGTTTGGGTCACAGACCCATAAAACATTTTGTCGTTTAAATATACCCCAAATACAAATATCTTTAAAATGATTACAAAAGAAACCAAATGGACCCTTACAGGTCCATTTGGTTCCTTTTGGGCCCCTGGTGGATATATATATATATATATATATATACATATATTGATAACCATTGTTCTAGAGTGCTTCTGTGTGTTCTCCTAACTTCTAAAGCTGCAATCTGCAACTTTACGTTATTTGAACCAATCTGTATGGTGAACTTATATGTAACTGCTAAAACGCCACGCCCGAGATAACGTGATAAACGTACTTTTGTCCAGGACGCCATGCCCGAGATTTGATTTATTGTGGTTAATCCAGGAAAAATACAATATATAATTAGCATTTATTTAGCATCTTTAGCTAGCGACCGCTCGCGTCCACGTAAAAACGAACAAAATCCCTGTGTGCATGCATGCCGTCTTTATTTGCATTATGGCTCATAATGTACTCAAAATGCGATATTCTTGCGATAGGCTTGATTAGAGCTTAATTTGACTTAGATTAGAACTGTAATCGCACGGACAAACGACCTCCATTGCACTGCTGTGAGATGGCCGACTTTTAGTTCCGGTAGAAACTGAAGAAAACATCCGCTAGCTTTTTTCCCTGGTCGGCCTGATATGGTTGGCACTTCGTAGAGCTCTAGAGCGAGTTAAAGGGATATTTTACCTTCGAAACGTTTTTCTTTTGTCATTTTATCGTCTACTCTTTTGTGAACACCCCAGACAGTTTATAAGTTGCTTGATTCAGTATTGACATATTTAATATTCATTTTATCAGACATGGCCCCTTCCTATACAAACCCAATGTAACTTCAAACTCCATTTTAACCATGATTGATTCATCGAAAACACCTTTCCTTGGTTCTGGTGACTCTAACGGGGCCGTGTTTTTCGATAACATTTTGAATTTTTATTTATTTATTTATTGGAGCGGTGCCTAACCGCTCAAATGACCAGCTATGCGTGTCCCTCTGTATGTATGTCTTGTAATGGAAATATTAGAATGCCAAATAGATCGCCACATATATATACATATTGTGTGTTTCTCATCCTTCCATTCAATCTATTCTCACCATTGAGCTCACCCGAACTGACCGGCAGCTGTCAATCTGACAGCTGAATCTCCATGCTTACTATAACACTACGTCGGCAAACGTGTATTTGTGTATACATTTAGAAGAGAAACGAGACTAGTACCTATGTCTTCCTTTCACAAACAATCACCAACGACAGCTGTCAATCTGACAGCTGAAGTCCCCATGCTCACTAGACCACTGTCAACAAAGGTGTTACTAATAGTGCGTTTCTCTCATCTTAGAACGCTTGGAATAGTTTGTCTTCTGCTTTTCTTAACTGCAACCATGAAAGGAGATGTTGAATAAACCATCTGTTACTGACTGTCTATTTCCCTGTTGTATATTGAGACTTGACTGATAATAAAAGGGGGTTGATTGATTGATGAAGGGGAGTGCTGGGGGAAAGTGCTGCTGAAACCATGCTACCATTCGGCTGTACTGTCAACCGACTGAGAGCTCTGAATAAAGAATGATGATGATTCCTGAACACCGATCCTGAGTCCTGCGATTTCCTGTTTTGTCCACTCTCCATGTACCAGCATCAAAGAATGCGACAACAGTCTCCGCGTATGTCCTGAGCTTTTTATATCACGACCCCATATGAGTTTTTCTTTTGACGCTCACTTCACATTATGGTGTGAGTTTTTGAGGGCCTCCTTTGCCCAGCTTTGTGTGTACCACATAGATTGGCCGAGCACGAATGTGGAATGTGATGCATGATGATGTATGACGATAAGAGCTCCCCTCACTTCACACGAGTGTGATTACTTTTTTACTGTTAGCTTTCACTAGGCTATAATATATTTTGAAGGCATGCCATGTCGTCTAGCCCTACTCTAAGGTGCTTTGGATAGAGTAGAGATATATGTATGTAAAGTATACTGTATGTATGTATAAAACTTAAATTTGAGCCCAAATTAATTAGAATAAGAGAGTGCAACTTCAGATTCTCTCTCTGTCTCTCATTAGCAGGCAGCAGTGCAGCACTATCTCTCTCTCTCTCTGTTTCTGGCACAACAGCGCCACTTTTGGTACTCATTGGTACTACTCGTGCTCATAGTGACAGTCACATAGACACATAGGTGAACACGGACATTGCTGTTTGTTGGAGTGGTTGCACCACTCAAAAACATGGTAAAATGTTCACAAAATGATCCTTCATAATGTGTCAAATCAGGAGTCTGTGCATTTCTTGGAAAAAGATGTTAACTCAGCACCTTAGAATAGACCCATGCAAACAGTCACGCACCCAGTCACCTTATCTAATCTAGAATGATGTCATCAGCCCCAGTAATAGAATGACAACATCGCTTCCTACCATCCTGTGTGTGTGCGTGTGTGTGTGTGAACACCGATCATGGTAGTTGTGTGCGCGCACACACACACACACACACACACACACACACACACACACACACACACACACACACACACACACACACACACACACACACACACACACACACACACACACACACACACACACACACACACACAACTACCATGATCGGTGTTCCATTCTTTTACTACAGTGCTTCTCAAACTTTTTTTTTTTGCAACAACCACCCTGGGGGTCCATGGATGGACCCCATTTTCATGGCCACTGGCACTGTACTAAATACAGTCCAAGTCACGAAACCCTGTTTTAAGTGATGGTATATTAAAAAAATTAAAATCCTCCTCACCGCTCCAACACAAACAGGGATGTTGCATAAACTGCAGCTCGAGCCCAGAACCAGAAACTTCTCCTTGTCTGGACTGAAAGGATCCTTGGTTACAAAACATTCTTCCAGCAGCCTGGTGGACACACACACACACACACACACACACACACACACACACACACACAGTGTTTTATTTGAGTCCACAAATTATATTAACTACAGGCAATCAAATCAAACGGGGTTAGACAATTCATGAACACCTAACACACCACACACGCACGCACAAACACACACACGCACACGCGCGCACACACACGTGGAGTTCCTCAAATTACATTACAACTACAGGAAATCAAATATAACAGGGTTAGACAATTCCTGAATACCTAACACGTATACGCATGCGGGGCACGCAAGCGCGTACACACACACACACACACACACACACCGTTTACAGACACACAGTCTGTAAACGATTCAGCCACAAGGCCTCTGGCAAAAGGCAGTGCAGTGCACACAAAAACATGTTTACTAACTAAGTAAATGCAGATATATAGAATAAGTAAATACTAGACATTTATATACACTGCACAGTTCACCTACACTAAGGATCATTATTTAGAAGTACTATAGGAAGTAGGAACATTGCACACAGCACCTTCCAGCACCTCAAATGGTGATACAGCTAATGTACATAATTACATATAGGCTACTTGCCATTTATATTATACCATAAATGCTATTGCTGCTATTCTTCATTATTATGTCTTTGTTATTGTTGTTATAGCTGCTACAAACGTTGATTTGATGAAACAAAAAACGGAATAATCTTGTGTTCTACAGTACATGGAATCATATTTGTACCACTACCAAATGTATTTTGCTCCCTTTGTTGCAGGACTGTATTTTTCTTATAGTCAGTGCCAGTGGTCCTCAAAGTGGGGTCCTTGACCTGCAGGGACCCCCAGGGTTCCTTGAGGGGGTCCAAAATGGACACTACAGCCAGGTCTGTAACTCTTGTGTATAAATGGAACCAAATGGACCCTTAACATACACTCTCAGACTTATAGGAGGTCCTTGAAATTGACAGGTTTGACAACCACTTATGTAAAGTGTAAACAGTAAACACTCATGTCATGTTATGTTAGCATTAGCACATCTAGCGCTCATTTCTCTGTTGTTGACTTACACAATCGCTCTGGTGTTGGGTGGTTTCTGTCCGTAGTGAGTGAACGGGCTGGTTAACTGACACAACTGACACACGAAGATCTGCTGTGGAGGCGGCTCACTTTCATACATTTTGATAGAAAAATATGTTTTGTTTAGGTCTACTTCAAATATTACAGGGAGACAGACAGTTAGCCTAGCCACCTGTTGTCATAGTGTCGAACCCATTGCCCGGAGAGACGCGCCGTGGCTTGTGAGTGGCTATCCCACAATGTTCACAAGCAAATAGCCAATCACAGTCCGGTCAACCTGCCAGACTATGGGATCGAGACTTTACCAGCTCCTGTTCCATAGCGACGTTTTTATGGAGCTCTGCCGCCACCTACTGGGATAGAGCGAGGTAAACCCCATTCACTGCAAAGCCAAAGTGCAGTTATTGAACTCGTCTTGACCAATGGTGGAAAAAGTGTGTGTGTGTGTGTGTGTGTGTGTGTGTGTGTGTGTGTGTGTGTGTGTGTGTGTGTGTGTGTGTGTGTGTGTGTGTGTGTGTGTGTGTGTGTGTGTGTGTGTGTGTGTGTGTGTGTGTGTGTGTGTGTGTGTGTGTGTGTGTGTGTGTGTGTGTGTGTGTGTGTGTGTGTGTGAAGAAAGTAGGTCCTTATGCAGAATGTCCTGTTTAACATATCAAATGCATAAAAATCATTTAAAAATAGCAGATCTACAAGCTCAAAATCAGCTTTCATGATTTGGGGGGGATAAACAATGGAAATATATAATACAATTATTGCCAGGGGTCATTGCCATGCTGTCTTGTGATGCTATGGACATTACCTTTACAGGTATGTAACTCTGAGACTAAGTGCACAAATGTGGGGGTCCTTCAAAATAAAAAGTTAGAGAACCAAGTGCCATAGAAAATCAGTGTCATAGTTACATATTCTGAGGAAAACCTGGAGACTGAATTCAGTAATTGGGTCTTATGATCAAAATAAGAACATTATAATGTTATGTAACCCTGCCGATAACCCTTTTTGAAACACTTGAAAGCCTTAATTATATTTTAATCAGTTTGATTCTTTACATAGTTTACTGCACTTTGGCTTTGTACTGTATAGGGCAGTAAAGCTCAGTAGGGCTGCACGATATGGACAACATTTAATCTCTGTATTCATGCCAAATATTGTGATTTCGATACGATATTACCATTAAAATGAAATATTCTATATTTTAAGTGTTGCATCATTGACAACTAAACATTATTCAAAAAAGTGTGTTAGTGAGTTTGCTAACGCACTGGACCAGGACTAACAACAATGCAACGGTGTGGTGGTTTATTTTCAGAGGAAAGAGAAGAGAAGCCGCACACTCATCTGCTCCAAAAGTTATACTTTATTGACGACGTTTGGAGCCAAGGCTCTTCATCTGGTCTGGTTTGACCAGATGAAGAGCCTTGGCTCCAAACGTCATCAATAAAGTATAACTTTTGGAGCAGATGAGTGTGCGGCTTCTCTTCTCTTTTCTTGATGCTACTTTTGAACCCAGCACCTCTACTAAGTGATGTGCGTATTCTATTAGTTTTTGTATTATTTTCTGAGGGGCACAGGCTAAACCAGACTACCAGAGGGATGTTGCTGGCTTTAGAAGTGGACGATATATCAATATATCTATATCGCGATATCGTTGCCTTTTTGCGATACTGATATTGCACTTGTTCATACCTCGATAACGATAACAATATATTGTGCAGCCTTAAAGCTCAGTACCTCTCAACCCTTTTAATTTCAAGGACCCCCACCCAGTATGGTATGCCACGAACGCCCATAACTCTGAGAGGGTTCAAATGGAAACAAATGGACCCATGAAGGTCCATTTGTACTCTCTCGGAGTTACAGACCTGCATCTCACAAAATCGAGTAGCAAAGTGGGTTTAATGTTGTTTAACACAATCAGATAGGACTTTTTCACAACCGTACAGGTTATGAGTCATGACTAGGTAAAATATCCCCTCCTTTTTTCAGAAGTTTTCGAACGTTTCTCAAACTATTTCAGAAAGTTACGGGAGAAACAATACTACTATAAAATGTCAAAGTAGTGAAAATAGCACATTTACAAGCTTATAATGTGTAAAAAATCGCGACACACAGTCACAGACAAAGAGAGAAAACATTAGGGGCTCCATTTTTGTTCGAGCTTTCTAAATACAGTATTTGGGGATTTAGCAGTAGGGAAGGGGTGTTCTCCCACTAAAGTTGGTATTTTGGTTACCTGTCTAAATCCCTAAAACACCTCCGTTACCCATTACATTATGCATAGGTGTGGTTTGGGGTTACAATAATTAAACCAATCACTGTGCCACATTCCATTGCCTTTAAGAGATCCCTTATCCGTTGCAGTTATGCCCAGTGCTATTGCTTCATGTAGGCTTAGGCTATGAATGGAAATTGGCCAAGACTGCTAAGACACTCGTTATTTTTAAATAACATTTCCAAAATTGAAGCATATCTAAATAATAACAAATTACAATGAATTGCAGTTTGTAAAAGGTGCATTTAATTAGGGTCACATTGGACGGACAAACCAAACGAGGGCTGCATCCACATAGGATGAGCTTGTGAGTTTCACAAAGTTGCCCCTCCAGACATGGCTTGTTGAATTAATTGCATGAACAATTTTGTTAGTATAATAATATAGGCCTAATGTATTGTTAATCAGTAGTGTCAGTAGCAGGCCAGCCATGTGTTCTTAGCAATGTTCAGCTTTCTTCAAATGTTTTCATGATTAATGTTGTGAATATTCATGTAAAATGTTACTGTTCTGGAATGGATGCCTCATCATATCTCACAGTAACAATACAAAAAAACAAAACAATGTATGAAAATACACTTTTATTTTAATTTGTATATATATTTATATTCATTTATAGTTATTTGAGTTGGGAGTGAAAATGAAATATTCTTTGTAATATAATTCAAATGTTGAGATAGGCTGACAATTATTTACATACAAGTGGAGTTAAAAAACAGAGCTAAATAAGGTCTAGAGCAGTGGTTCTCAAAGTGGGGTCCAAGGACCCCCAGGGACCCCCACGGGGTTCCAAATGGTCTGTAACTTTGAGAGTGTTACAATGTATACACTCTCCGAGTTATAATGGGGATCCTTGAAATCAAATGAAAAGTTTGAGAACCACTGGCCTAGATCCTTTTCAGTGTAATAATAATAATTGTTATTTGTTAAAATCAATGGCCAACATGACTAGTGATTAGTAGTATTATCACACTCAATGAGGATGAGACGAAGGCCGTAATACCATCAGTGTATTGCCAGATGAATTTACTGTAAGAAAAATATGAATTCAACTGGTCACCTCACTTATAGTCACTTGAGCTGCCAGGTATTCATTCCATGATTAATTATTGCATTATGTTTATAATCAGTGCAACAGAGGAAGATGCGATTCATTTGACACAAATAAAGTACGGTACAGTACAGTATGTATAAATATTGCTCAACAGTTCTTTACATTACAGTATGTGATCTCACGGTTATGTACATATTGTCGCAGTCAGTTGGAAATCCATATTTAAAAATGTAATTTTTTCTTTTTTTGTAAATTAATTCCATACTTATTGTCATACAATAGTGTCATGCAAAGTACCGAAAAGTAGTAATTTGCAAGCTCTCAATGCGACATTTGAACATACAAGGTTCCCATCTGACAGCAACAACATCCTCTGTCCCTTTCTTCACCCTCACTGCACCTCAGCTACAGTCACTTAAAGCACTGGTTCTCAACCTTTTCAGACTGGGACCCCCCCAGAATAATCACATTTGAACTGGGGACCCCCACCCTCCTTTTCTAGATGGCTCGCTTGCCTCCTAGGAGCCCCACTGTGAAAAGCTGTTGACTCTATAAACCTGGTCATTCTTTTCCTCTTTTTAATGCCTGAATATTCTTCCACAGATGGATGAAAACAAAAACACCAATACAGTGGAATTGTGTGTGTGTGTGTGTGTGTGTGTGTGTGTGTGTGTGTGTGTGTGTGTGTGTGCGTGCGTGCGTGCGTGCGTGCGTGCGTGCGTGCGTGCGTGCGTGCGTGCGTGCGTGCGTGCGTGCGTGCGTGCGTGCGTGCGTGCGTGCGTGCGTGCGTGCGTGCGTGCGTGCGTGCGTGCGTGCGTGCGACGTGCACACTGATGACATTTTGTATAAAACATAACCAGAGACTCATTCAAGTACTGTTTTTCAGGTATATCTTCCTATTATGTCTATTTATCTAAAGGTTAAAGGGGTTAGTCATTTGAGCCACTCATAATGGAAGCATTAGCATTTTTAAAATTGAGTGTTTCATCATTTACAGAGCGCTTGCATGCAGAATTTATTGATGGCTGCCCACAATGTTTGAACCTGTCGACCATTGCACTCAAACGTTGAGTCATCACCATCAATAGCTGAAAGAGCCTAGCTGGAAAAAGGTATAAATTGTTACAAAAATATATTTTCAGAGAGAGAGAGAGAAAACTGACCTTATTGTACACCATAATGTAAGCAACACAGTCACAGCTAGCTTTTTCATGCCCCTTTAAATGTCCTTGAGCTCTGAACAGGATAGTGAGTGTGTGTGTGTGTGTGTGTGTGTGTGTGTGTGTGTGTGTGTGTGTGTGTGTGTGTGTGTGTGTGTGTGTGTGTGTGTGTGTGTGTGTGTGTGTGTGTGTGTGTGTAACTAGAACCTCTCACATCCCCATATAGGCTACATCATCCAATGTGTTTGTATTTTTTGTTCATACAATTAACATAACTATATCTAAATGCATTTGAAATTAAATAAAAAGGTTACTTTTCAGGATTCCATTTAAAAAATAGCAAAAAATTATTCAGGATTTGAATTCAAATATAGCAAAAAATTGTCTATCTACAAGTGCGATGCGTTTTGACCATGTAGATCGGCTATGTTTGCTACAACAGTAATATGCAATGCAGCCTTCTGTGAGTGTGGAAATATAGTGGCCATCGTCCCCATCGTCAAAGTTGCCCACCCCTGGGGCTACATAACGTGGGCCACACCTCAGTACATGTCCCTGTAGATCTCCTGCAGGAGCGGGTGCAGCGCCGTGTCCTCCGTCCTCTTGATGTCCTGGACCAGCTGAGCGTGCTCGGTGACCAGCTGGCGCAGGTCGGCCAGCTTCTGCAGCAGCCGCGGGAAGAGGAAGGCGTCGTGCGGGTGGTTGGCGAGCAGGTGGAGCCGCAGCGCCTGGACGACGCTCTCCTGGAGACGCTCCACCGGCGTCGCGTCCACCAGGCCGGGGCGGTCTGCGTTTGGGGGAGAGGCGTAACTAAATGTGTGGAAACTAAATGAAAATTAAGCTGCGACGAATTTAGTCAACATGTAAAAACTAGACTAAATGTTAGGAAGGGACTAGTGGAGATAATATCCAGTATAAGTAGAACACAAGTCATTTTACACTTGGTTGCAACAAGCGCTGCGTCCCGTACGGCACATTTGAGAATTTTGAATAATTTGTGGTTTGGGTAAAGCTATTCCTGCAATGTGGCAAAAGCTTCCCCGAAAAAGAAATTGCCTTCACTGGAAATGTCAGCCCCAACTGCAGAAACAGGTCATTATTATCATTCATTGCAGCTGAAAAACCTTCAGAAGACAGATAGAATCGGGTGCAGTACTTAGATCAGACTAGTCATTGGTCCGACAAACGACAACCCACCTCAAACCCTAACCATAACCGCAAGCACGGGAGCAGCGTAAGTCCGACATGCGGACGCATGTCCGACTACTGCTCCGTTGGAAATTACATGCTGTCCCCATAGAAACACGTTTGATGGACCATTTCAACATATCGTTGCTGTCGAGGACACCACCTAACTCCATTTTTGCATAAATCTATTGAACACCCTTTACGTCTGTGTGTTGGTTGGAAATATATTGAACCAATGAAAAGTAGTAAAACGCTTCAGACAAAACCTCAACAACATTGGACCCTCACACCGTCTGCTAAAGCAGCTAACTCCACCCCATTGACAATAATATAAAGTCACAATACCAACGTCGATGAGGCAGTATTGCTTTGTTTTGATTTTCTTTATTTCCTGAAAAGAATATATATATATTTTTTCATTACACAGAAAAACAATTTAGAGTTAGGCGGTTTCTCCCGACAGCAGAGATATGAAATATCCTATTTTGAAATTCCCCAAAATCGACCATCAGCTGACCGCTCTGCGTCAGCTGATTTCGACATCTAGTTTTTATTTGTTGAAGAAATTGTAAATATATTTAGTCTTAGTTTTAGTCATCATAGCTTAGTTTTCATTTAGTTTCCATTTAGTTTCCGTCAGTGAAAAAAAGGCAGTCGCCGAAACATTTCTTTCGTCTTCGTATTAGTCGACGGAATCAACACTAGTCTTACCTCCGCAGCAGATGATGGCGGCGACGAACAGCGCCAGGTCGCTGTCGTCCAGCTCCAGGGCGTTGAAGCGCGCGGCGAAGCGGAACTTAGGCTCCATCATGTCGCTGAGGGGCCGCCGGAGGCTCTTGAGGAACTCGCGGGTGATGAAGCCTTCGCCGCGCGCCACCAGCACTCCGTCCTTGTTCATGCAGGACGCCAGGAGGGTGAAGAGGGCCTCGTACACGCCGTACTTCAGCAGCGTCACCTGACAGCGTCCATTTGGACAGCAAAACTTAGATTCTTAGTTTTAGTCATGGTCTCTTGAATAGCTTTCGTTTAGTTTTAGTCACATTTTAGTCACCGGGAATGTTAGTTTTAGTCGACTAAATATCATAAGATTTTAGCCAAATTGTATTTTGGGGGCCTTGATGCCGTCGTAATTTACCTGATCATTGAGGTCTAGGTTCTGGAACCCCGGCACAGCCTTAGCGAACTCCGTCAGCTCCGTGACCGTCTCCACAGACGTGCTCTGGCAGCAGTGGAAGAGCCGGGCCTCCGCCTCCCTGTCCCCCGTGGCCCCGCCCACCAGGGGGTCTCCCCCTCCCTCGGCCTGCTCGGGCCGCCATTCACATCCGTGCAGCACGTGTACGGCCAGCGTCCTCTCTGCCTGCTGGAACGTCTCCATGTCGTGAATGACGAAGGGCTGCGAGCAAACTAATCAATTTAATCAATTTTAAAACCTATATATATTTTTTTCTTTTAAATAATCGGCTAAGAAACGATCCCATGAGCTTAAAATATTTATACATATTTATATATAATGGAATTTTTCAAAAGTATTATTTTGTATACAGTATTGATATATATGTTTTACTTGAATAATGAACCACTTTTTGGCACAACACAAAATACTGAAAATAGCAGATCTGCAAGCTCACAAGTATTTTTTCTTTCTTTCTTTTAGCCTATAATGAAATGCCCAAAATAGGTATATAGATTATTAAGCGATTATTTTATTAAACTAGAGGTTCGTGGCACTGCAGATCCAACCTATATGTCTGAGTCATAGTGTCGGGGGCCTTGTCAGAGTACCCGTTGTACCCGTCTGTCTGTGTCCCGTTTGTGTCCATATATGGAGATCCCTGATGTCATTAGTATATGCCCATACCCTGTATATTGGCATACCCAATATGGGCATATCGGTCGGTTTTGCCGTTCTGGACAACAGCCTTTTCAAACAACTCAGTGGCAGGCACCGCACTCCCTCGAGTCCGAGTTTGAAGTCGGTCGGTCCCATACATGACCATATGTGTGCATAGTGATTGTATCTGTGGCTCTGGACAGCCGGATGTCCACATATGCCTATATATGGGCATATCAGACCTGTTTAAGGAGACTTGACTATATATATGGGTATATTTATGGTTATGTCTGAGTCAGAGTGACGGGGCTATTGTCAGCCGGCCGGTTCTCCCTCAAGCCAGTTCTAATATAGGATTCTCGATTATCGATACGTGTTTTGAATACAATTAACTTTGAATAATTTGTCGCACCCCTAAAAATGGACGGGTTTTCACTGTGTACATATAGTCGACATACGGGCGTGCTGGTCTTTCCGCCGAGGACGAGGCGAGCCTTGGCCTTGTTCATGTTGAAGTTCTTCTGGTAGGCCTCGTGGATCGGTCTCACCAGGCTCCTGTGCTGCTCCTGCAGGGACCCCGCTGACTCCAGCACGGCCGTCTGGCTCTCCGCCTCCAGCTTCAGCCTCTCCGACTGCGGCATCCGACCGAAGCGGATAGCTGGAGGAGGGTCAGCAGACAGACAAATCATGTTTCAAAACACATGATAATAAATACAAACATAGAAATGAGAGTATAAAAGTATAAAACATTTGAATAATAAATATGTGTTGAGGGGGCGGGGGTTTCTAAACAAAAATACATTGTGAAAACATATATGTCCAGGGTACAACAAATACTGTATTTCCAATTAGATTCTTCAGTTCACTTCTTGTATTGTATATACTGTAGAAGCATACCTGTGAAATTTGAAATCTATTCGTTTTCTGTATAGTATAGTTACAGTATGTTCCTTCTTCCTATACAAACCTCAAAACCAAAGGTGATCAGGCTTTCTCCGTAGCCGCACCTATATCGTGGAATAATCTCCCATTCCTGTAAGCCCCACCATTGAGATTTTTTAATCCAAACTGAAGACCCACCTTTTTACTTTACCCTTTAACACAGTTTTAGGTCACTGTATGTTGTTGTTGTTGCTTTGTCCTACCCGGGATTCGAACCAGGGTTCAAGTCATTTCAAATTTCTACCACTAATCCATGACAGAATTATCTCTGCTTGACCAGAGGCGATATTGCACTTATGCGCTTCAGGCATTACAGACGACTACTTGTCAACCATTAGGTGTGTGTCCTACAGTACCGCCAACCACTGCAGGTGTTTGTTTGTTTGATTGATTGATTGATTGATTGATTGATTGACGTTTTTATTTTTATTCACAGTATGTAGAATGGATATATTTCAACAAAAGTACAGGTCAATACAAAAACTGCAACGAGGATAAAACAAGAAAAAGCACTAGTTTACATCAGGGAATCAGGGTCCTCCATTTTTAATTCATCAGAACATTTAAAGATGTACAAATGTACAGTTCTATGCAAAAAAATAAATCATACAGTTAAAAAAAGGGGGGAAAAAGGGAAAAACTTGTACAGTATGAAAAGGGGGGGGGGGGGACTTTAAATATTTTACAGGGGCCAGTTTCGAATTGCAGCCGTCCATAGGTGTTTTGAAGGAGTCAAGGGATTCACATATCTTAATGGCTGTTGGTAGGGCGTTCCACATTTTAGTGACACTGGAGCAAAATATATTTAACCCCTTGTTAGAGCCGAATCTGGGTTGAACATGGTTTGTGAAACTCCTTCTGGTGTTGGGTGTGGACTTGTTGACATTAAGGAAGTATTTAGACTGGTACATGGGTATCTTAGAGGTGTAGCGAATCTTCCCATTGCAAGTGGCTGTACTCTTGTTGTCAACCCTAAGCCATTCCAACCTATCAAGTTATATTGTATTAACATAATTTACCATACAGAGTGGTTAAAATAATGTTTTATTCATTAAAAGAAGTTCCGGATTGCAGCTTTAACAGCTTGCGGGAAAAGGTGAAACTCAAGACTCCCCCACTGGCAAAAGCAGGGCAGGAAAGCAACTAATAAGATTGTAAACTTCACCCGCGGCATTTTACGAGCCACTAAGGATTTTAAAAATAGAAGACGGCATCTGAATGATGTTTGTTTACCTGCCAAAGTGCCGGACAAGGTCATGGTTAAACAGCCAGCATTTGGCTGGCAGCCATATAATGTTCAATTTCCACCCTGGTTCAACAACACTGAGTTCAACATGCTTGTACTGTACATATGGACAAATGGGACATACGCTTATGTGTTCACGCGCGCACTCACACACACACACACATGTTTGTATTGCTATAGCCTACTTGAAAGGATATCATAAATTAAGATAGTTACGTTTTTTAACTTTAACTATTTTTATATCATAAAAATGGCATTTTATAAATGTCATTTAACCCCTACGACTAAAATCACAATCCCACCACAATCATCAAATTACAATCAATCAAGCATACTGTATAAATCAGGCATAACTCCAACCCTGTCCTAAACCTAATGCCTGATCCTAACTCCAATCTGAATGTTTTCCTAATTGTTTGTAATTGTATGTTTCATCATAAATACAGAAAGAAGTCTTTCCCCTCAGTGTCCATTCCTCAAATTCTACTATACTTCTGGGGACCTTCGGCCCATACAAACACACACGCACAGACACACGCACAAATGTGCTGTGACTTGTCTTCCTATAGCTACACGAGGTCAGTGGGTTTATCCAGTCCGAGGGAAACATGCTATCCTGTACAGCGGGCGGCCATCTTGGACGAACCCACTGACCTTGTGGCAGTCATTACAGATAACGGCACCAGATGTGGAGCTATACGGGCCTGCCTGCGCTCTCTCAAAAGTCAGCCGGGTCGATGCGGCTGTTCCTGGACATAGTTATATTAAAAAAATTAAATAAACCTTGGTCAATGTAAACATGTTGACCTCACTCCGTAGACGCGAAAAGACAAATGACATACATGCTGTCGTAAATTAGACTGCTGCCTTTATTCTGAACACTGTAGCTCAATACATCTTTATTAAACAAATAAATCTGTAGCTATTTTGAGACGTGTCATTGAAAGGGTGTTTAGTTTATCTAACTAGTTTTTGTTTTCCATGTTTAGAGTTAAATAAAAGTGTACACAGCAACCTTATAAATGTGCAACTCTGAGAGTCCACATGTCATGTAACCACATTGACCCTTACCATTGAGGACTTTGCAGTGTAACTCTTTCTAAAGCAATGCATGCACCTTGTGACAGATGTGCGGTTTCTGTGTCACACGAGATGGTTGTGGTTAGGACCCCATGACTCATGAACACATACACACACACACACACACACACACACACACACACACGCACGCACGCACGCACGCACGCACGCACGCACGCACGCACGCACGCATGATACAGGACTACAAACTGTGTGTATACAACTGTGTATAAAATACTTCCTTACACACAAATATTTTATGAGCACTGCATGACCTTAAAATGATACTAGTGAAATCCCTCCTCAGACACTTATGTGAGACAGATTTGTAAAGCAATAATTAGAGGGACAATTTATGTCTCATACAATTACAATGCAGTGCCTTGAATGTATGATTTCTAACTTTATTTGTGCATGGAATGCGAGTGAATGTTGCAACTCATAGGTCAAAATCTATTCCGATGTTGTCTTAGAGAAGACGAAATCTTGTCACAAATCTGTCTTATCAGAGATTTGTGATACGATTAATCAAAATGAATCGATCAGGTTACACATCAAATCGAGTGTAAAGGGCAAACAGACAAAGGGCACAGACTGACTCGAACAGAGACATTTACATTCAGATAGATTGGCATTGTCCTGATTCCCAATAGTGTGCAGATTATGCTTTTATCTTCATGGTAAACAAGTAATTTTGAAACGACTGAATGCTATCTTGGTGCATAGGCATTCGTGAAGATTCCATGTGATGATGTCATCAGACTAAGCCAGTGGTTCATCAAAGTGGATGAACTCTGAACTGGAAAAAAGAACCGAACACGTTCAACCCCAGTTGAAAAGGGGCCTGAGAGTAACTATTTCTATTTGTACACTCGGCAGAGTAGATTAGATTAAAGCGTATAGGGTTAGGGTTAGAGGGCAAGAGCCTATATGTGGCATGCGCCCGGACCACCAGGCCAGAGGGGCCTGCTAAAACTATCCAAACGCACCCCTTGGGAAGCTCTAAATGCTTCAATTCGTGGACACATTATATCCTACAATGCATCGTCTTAAAGGGGGTGGAAGACATTGGACACAACAGAGGGGCAGTGGGACAAAGCTTTACAAGGTGCTTGTACCATGCTGTTTTCACTTCCTCAAAATTGATTCAAATGTGGCTCTTTGCACAATCGTTGTCTAGATTGCTGGCTCTGCCCGAAATTATTTTACAAACTCTTTGGAAGTCTGAGGGATTCTAATTTCTTTTTAATTTAAATGAAAAAAGGAGCCATATAAGGGTCCATTTTGGTCCCCTGTACACCCTCAAACGTACAGACCTGTATGTGTCAATGTAGTCCCTAACTTTCAATCCCCATGGGACCTGCCACGCTGGAACCCCCTCAAGGACCACTGGGGGTCCCCGGCCCGGAGCCCACGCTGAGAACCAGTGCACCGAAGCAGCACTGGTGGAAAGTAACTAAGTACATTTACTTAAGTACTGTACTTAAGTCCTATTTTGAGGCATTTGTACCTTACTTGAGTATTTCTAATTTCCAATAATTAATTAATTCTACTCCACTACATCTCAGAGGCAATTTAATATACTTTTACTCCGCTACATTTATTTGAAAACTTGAGTTACTAGTTACTTTGTAGGTTTTGATTATTATTAGGCTATAAAACATACAGTACTAACCACTCCAGCCTTATATTTTGGCCATTTGAAAAATAGCCGATCTACAAGCTCACAATGCAATGTGACGCATTGTGAGCTTGTAGATCTTCTATTTTCAAAAGATTTTTCTACGTTTGAAAAATTGAAATGGGGTGCCATTACTTGATGGCAATACTTTTGTACTCAAGTACATTTTGAATTCCGGACTTTTACTTCTACTGTATATTGCAGCATTGATACTTTGACTTTAAGGGGCATTCCACTTATTTTCAACATTTTACTATGTCATTAATATACCTTAGAGCTGTTGTGTGGAAATAATAAAAACTTACAGTTCTAGGAAACACAGAATGGGGGGACTTTTTATTATTTCCACACAACAGCTCTAAGGTATATTAATGACAGTAAAATGTTGAAAATGGGTGGTTTTCCCCTTTAAGTAAGGCATTCAAGTACTTTTTCCACCACTGCGAAGCAGTCGGCTGTGTGTGTGTGTGTGTGTGTGGAGTGCAGGCGTTACCGTTGTGAGACATGCCAGCGGACAGACACTTGTGGAAGCGGCAGTACTGGCACTTGTTGCGGTTCTTCTTTTGGATTTTGCAGTTGCGCTCACACTTGTCATAGTCCAGCTTCAGTCTGATGGTTCTCCTGAAGAATCCCTGGTGGACGGACAGAGAACTATTCAGTCGAATAGTGGCAAAGAAAATGCATATTCGGCATTCGGTTAGGTTGAGCCGAAACCGAATAGTCAAAGAACCAGGGGTTACCTTTCGTAACCTACTGTTTTGTTGTGATTTGCCATTATCATGTAGCTCTACAACAACAAATGTACGTCCATGACAGCAATGGTACAAAAACTGGTAAAAAAAAATAGAAGAAAAATATATATAATATTAATGATATTCGGCTATTCGGCTTTCGGCCAACAGTTTCCTATATTCGGTTTTGGCCAAAAATGTCCCATTCGGTGCATCCCTAAAAGCCAAACACTGGCCAATGTTGGTGGCAGCAGATACGTTTTGGTTTGTCAACTCTGGCCGGTCATCAGCTTTGCTGGCTATTCTATTTTAACTCTCTTAAAACACACACACCTTGAGGAGTCTACACCAGGTTCGCTACTTTTTCCCCTGCAACACCAAATCTATTCAAACGGTCAATCTACAAGCTCGTGGAGTGTTGCATTGCGGCACATTGTGAGCTTGAAGATCTGATATTTCTGCCAAATGTTCCCACCCAAACGGTCCAAGTGAATAAATCTAGTTGTTTAGCAAATTAATCACTCCACACATTATATTATATTTATGACCATGAGGTCAATGTTGTGACTTCCCATGATGTCCTGAAAAGCGTTCATAGAGGCCCGCAACTAGTACGAGACACAGCATCGACAAATGTTTTCAGGCTCATGGGTCGTCCATCAAATGGAGCCGACACAGAAACATTATGGAGCTTTTGTTGTTTTTCCCCTTTGGCTCTTATGCCACAGCGTGTGGTGTGTTCCGTGGGTTAGGAGGACCCGCTGTAATACTGCTGGATATGGCACTGCCTCGGATCCTTTGATGGCCAAAAACATAAACTCCAGTCCCATGTGATAGTCATCAAACAATGCATGACAGCTAGGGACTAAAAAACAGATGTATTTATCCGCCTGTGTATACAGTTGAACGTGCGTGCATGTGTATGCGTGCTATGTGTGTGTGTGTGTGTGTATGTATGTGCACAAATCCTGACTGATACTTACTAGATGTTGTTATATTAATAGTTAATTATTTCATTATTGGGTGGTTTTATAAAAATGTTATATTGTATTAATATTATATTACTGTACATTGCTGGGTGGCACACTATAGCTCTCCCGGTTAGCCCTACAGCTTGTACGCGCGCACACGGCCTGTGTTCCCAAGACTGGCACTCCGTTCTTTAACCTATTCAGGACTGGGAACCCCTTTTGGTGTGTCAAGCATTATATTATACTTTAGCTATTGAAAAATAGCAGATCTACAAGTTCATAGCGCGGCACCAAGTGCCGTGCTACGAGCTTGTTGATGTGCTATTTTTGAAAAATGAACAACATATTCTCAGATGGGGGTTCGCGGCCAAATACAGCTAATTCTGGGGGTCCTTGACATGAAAAAAGTTGAGCACCACTGGCATAGAAACATAGATTTTTCAGAAAACTGGATTTAGAAGCTTTTTTTTTTTTCAGAATCGGCCTCAGGTCAACGGGCGGAAACGGGTGTTGTAACTGAGAGCTTTGTGATGCACATGTATTGCATGAACGCATGTGAATTCATGGCGAGACATGCATGTGTGCCTATACATCTCTCCCACTGACATGGGCTGGGTGGGGGCGCTATATAGCGGTCCGACTTAGCAACCCTGTCATGTGCAGTGTCAAACATGCACGTGGTCAATGGTGCAACATTCTTTTGCATTCGTCACGCCGAGCGGAAACACGTCATACTACTGTATGTTGGAGCCCTGTGGGCAGCTGCTGGTCTGCATTTTACACACGCACGCAAGCACGCACGCACACACGCACGCACGCACACACACACCTATGACGCTCGACCATAAGCAAAGCAATGTCCCTCTGTGTCTCCCCTCCCCCTTCCTGTCTCCTATAGGCTGGAGTTGGGGTCCCAGCACATCCAGAACACTGAGAGGTTCCAGAAGACGAGATTCTCTCCAGCTGGACTCCTCAGGGCCGGAGGGGACAGAGTTCTAGGGGGGTGTGTGTGGGTTGTGTGTGAGTGTGCATGTCTGTCTGTCTGTGTGTGTGTGTGTGTGTGTGTGTGTGTGTGTGTGTGTGTGTGTGTGTGTGTGTGTGTGTGTGTGTGTGTCTTTGTGCAAAGATTATGCCAAAGTCACAGAAAGGGAGGAAGCACACACGGCAGCCAATGAAACAGCTCGATTCTCCATCCACCTATAACTATACAGTACATGTACAGTATGTGTAACTTCATGTCCTCTAGCTAAGGGGTTCTCAACATTTTTGGCTGCATTGATTTATGGGACCCCCATAAGAGAACATTTGTGTTCTTAACATTTTTCACAATTATTCACAATGTTTCGAGCAGATCTGTTATTTTTGAATAGCCATAGTATTCAAAAAGTTAAAGTGGTTTAAGTGGTTAAGTCATTTTGCTGGGGGCACCCCGGGCAGGAACTCACTCGAGGACCCCTGGATGCAAACATGCACACTTTGTATAGCCCTCAGGCTGTGAGAACTCACTTTTACTGGATTTAGTCCTTCGTGTGCGTGACAGCGTGTATGGGTTTGTGTGTGCAAAACATTGCATGCAAGTGTAACCTAAAAGACTATGTTGTCAGGTCACTATTCATGCATTTATCCGAGTGCGTGCGTGTGTGTGTGTGTACGTGTCGTGTGTGTTGACAGTCACCGTCACCCTGACCAGGCGCTGTGCCAAGCGGGTGAGAGTTGACATGTCAACTCAGTCGTCCAACACACTCCCCTCCTCACATGATGTGGCTGCTACATACCTACCTCACAAAGGCCCACAACATTTCCGCCGACACACAACAAAGTGTAAATCGGGGCTTAACTTTCCACTCGCCTCAATGTCGGGCATCTTCATGAGTGTACCACATGCGCCGTGCGTGCGTGTGTGTGTGTGTGTCTGCTGCACATGCTTAAAGTTCATAGCATGAAGTTTTAACTGTATGAGGGTGCATAGTTATTGCGGCGGTAGGTCGCAGTTTACTATGAAAACCCGCAAAACCTGTCAGTCAGTCCGTCCGTCCGTCCGTCGCATCATATATGGCCAATACAGCGTCAGTCACGCCTCGTAACACACACCATTATACAGTATGGCCGTCTGACCCGACTCCATATAAAGATCACAACACTGACCTCATCAAACATACATGGAGAAGACTGGATCATCACCTAGATCTGCATATATGGAGCCGGCCAGCAACTCTACATCTGACCTCACGGACACCATGTTGATCTGACCTCATCAAACCCTTAGATCTCCATATATGGAGCTGACCATATGTTGAGCCTTCCCCAACCGTCATTCCTCTTCGATGTCTCCCTTTTGACTGATACCTGTCCACTCTATTCCAAGTGCTTGCCAGCGTTTGAGGAACCCTTGCATTAGGAATTAGTCATTACACCACGCTGCACCTGTGCGGCTGCATCATGCTAAACGTTAGCGCTCGCATTCATGACTCACCTTGCAGCCCTCGCAGGCGTGTACCCCGTAGTGGAACCCAGAGGCCTTGTCTGAACACACCTTGCACTCCAGGCTCAGGGGGCTGGAGGTCTCCTGGGGTCCTCCTGGGGCAGGACCCCCGTCGTTGACCCCCGACGGGGGACTGGAGGCCGGGGTCAACGGATCTGCAGCGGTGGAGGACAGTCAGAAACCGTGTTCACTTTGTCGACTAAAACTACGATGTGAAATGTTCGTCGACCACCTTTTTTTCACTGACGAACATTTAATACAAAATAAATAAAAACTAAGCTATAGAGGGTATGCACGTGACATCATCATCATACCCGGAAGTTATGCGGGAACGCCGACTGAGTGGAAAAAATCTACTTTTCTGGCCTTGATAGCCCATACATCCAAACAGAACAGTCCTATCTGATTACATTAAACAATATTAAACGACATTAAACTCACTTTGCCAAGTCACTTTGCCACTCGATTTGCCACTCATTTTCCCATTCACCCTCAGTAAGGACTAAATGTCAGGCTAAATATATTGGCAATTTCATAAAACAAATAAAAACTAGACTAAAATGTTAGGGAGGGATAAATCAGGCATTACGACGCCATCAAGGCCTGCCCAAAATACACTTTTGATCGACAAAATAAACTGTAGATTTAGTCGACTAAAATCTAATGATATTTAGATTTGAGGTTCCTCTCCCGTCCCGCACATCACCTCCTTGTCCCACTTTTGTCATCTTTTGTATCTCACTTGAGTTTTTATTTCTATTTATTCATTTTTGAGTGGTGTAAACCACTCCTACAACTGGCTTTTGTGTGCAGAAAAAAATGACCATGGTTGCTATGTTCAAAATAATTTCTGACGTAATTAAATCACACCCGGGTGAACTGGATGACCGTAGCAACCGTGGTCATTTTCTCTGCGCAAAAAAAGCCAGTTGTGAAATCACATCCAGGTGATTTCTTTGTGTTATAGCCTAGATCTAGGAAAGTGGTCACTCAGTTCACCCGGGTGTGATTTCATTACGTCAGACATTACGTCAGACCACAGCTGATCATGCTATATAAAACCTTACACCACTCAGTTCACACGGGTGTGATTTTTATACTGTGCAGCACTTTGGTCAACCTTGGTTGACCTGGTCTTGACTTGGACACTATGTTGGGGGAAAGAAAGTCATCATTCATCATTCAGAAGTACTTACTCTGTATCCATTTGTAAGATATTGTGCATATGTTAAACATGTTTTGTTAATTACTTTTTTGTCCTTCATTTGTGTTGTCCGAGTTAAGGTCCCTGCACACGTGTTTTTCGGATTTTTAGCTGCGTTTTCCGAAAAACGCGTCCAGTGTGCAACCCCTTTACAGAGGGTGTCACATTGAGTCTTACTCCTCGCTCCTATAGGCTTCCCTGACAAGATGCTGCTTTGGAGGAGGAATCTTTGTTGCACTAACTTCAGGACTGGCGTTCTTCCCTGTGCCCCAGTTCACCGGAGCGAGTTGCATAACCAACTCATACAGACGGAAGGAATTTGGGTCGAAGTGTCTTTCTAAAATTACAGAAGGCAACTGGTGTGGAGTGGAGTGTTGTGCTGGGGGAATGCACAGAGGCTGCTAAAGGGGCATGGAACTAAGGCTGGGCAATTAAGCAGAAATATATCGAAACCCACATTTAGAAGCAATAACCGACTCAATCTAGCGCATGTAGGTTAATTCGAATAATCAACACAACATTTTGAATGGATCATTTTTATAATCAACTAAATCAATTAGTCTCATTAACCACTTAACCCTGTATTATACTTGTTGTACAATGGTGGAATACAAAAACCAGCTGATAGGTGAAACCGGTTTTGCCGACTTGCTAACGGGGGCCATTTGCTGTGGTTCGCTACAGCAGAAATGTGCATGAATGTGCATGGCCGGGGTGAGAGGCTGCCAATGAATATTTTCCTGTTTCGTTTTGTTTTTCGTCCATGTCTTTCTGAAGCTAGACTGGGCAAGATCTTAATTGACTGGGCCTGTGCCCAAGTGGCCCAATGGACGCTACGCTTCCGCTACTCACCCAGGCTGAGGGAGCCCTCGCACCCGGCACTCTGGAACTCGAGGTCGGGGAACACTAAGGGTTCTGCCAGCGTCTCGTCCCCTATGGAGCACGATATGTCGTCCAGGTCCTCCATTAGGTCTCCGCATAGGGGGCTGTCCAGCAGGCCGGAATCCCTCAGAGGGGTTGGAGGGGTATAGGGGACACAGTCCCCGGGCATGTCTACCATGTTGCGCCCCCTCGCTCATCAGACTGGGGTGGGGTGGGGAAGATTAGGAGGATGGGGAATGGAGAAGACAGGAGGATGAAAATGAAAAGACTAAATACTTTGTTGCATCTGAAATTGCAGATCATCTGTCATCTTCATGCTGAATATTTTGAACCAATATTAAGCTATTATGACATGCCCACTTGCCCAGAACAAAGAAGGTGGCAGGAATGACTTACAAAGTGACTAATTTACTGATTTCATAGTCAAGTTTGTCCAGATCATGACTTTGACTTTGACTAGGCTAAAAGATATCCCAACAATAGATGGCTTCTCGTGTCATAGACATGGGCTACGGAAACCAGTTCATCACACTATCAGAGCTGGTATGTGGACTTCACGTCTACTATGCAATTACAGTACTGGTGGTTCTCAAACGTTTTAATTTCAAGGACCACCCTAACTCTCAGAGTTACAGGCCTGGTGGAAAGGGTCCATTTGGAACGCCCTTAAGTAACCCGGAGGGTTGTGCGAGAACCACCACAGTAATATGTATGCAATATACTGTATGTATGATTGAATTTGTGCTTATATAAATTATAATTATTGATATAATTATTGAATAATTGATCCCTCTGTCTGTCTGTCTGTCTGTCTGTCTGTCTGTCTGTCTGTCTGTCCCATTCCATAGGAGGCATCAGTAGAACTGCCAGATGTTCACTGCAGGGTTGCAAACATCTGTTAAATGAATTAATATATTAGTCAGATCGGCTGTGGAACGTAGGTGTGAGGGCTGTGTAGCGGCCCAAACTGTGAGGCCCGAACCTCTAGTATAATATACAGTACAAATATACAGTGATAGGCCTATAGGTCTTAGACAGACACAATAATTAGTATAATTAGCAGAGTTTCTGTCTGCAGAAACAAAGCAAGCATAGAGAAACAAACAAGCATAGTAGAGACAGAGTCATAACACTTATTGTCTCCACCAGGCCGAAGGCATGGGGAGAGAGTAGTAGTTTTGCACTCAGTCCGTGTGTAAGTCTGTGTGTGCGTGCATGTGTGTGTCCGTCCGTCCGTCTGTTAACAGCTAATCTCCGGCACCGTTAACCCGGTCGATGCCAAATTTTACACACACACTCCTTGGATGCCAACGATGAACCAACCAATTTTCCAGAACGGCCTGTTATAGAGCGTCGCAGTCCCGCCTCCTACCCTGGACCAGGAAATGAAACCCAATGCATTTTACCCATAGACATTTCTTAAAGTATTTATTTAAAGACTGTTACGCCGCGGACAAAGCCAACTCGAGTCGTGACAACTCATGACAACACAAACAATATTTTGGACCAAACAAATAATTACAAAGAAGAAAAACAACAAAAAAAGTGTTGTAACCTGCCGTTTTCTTCTTCTTTCTAATTATTTGTTTGGTCCAAAATATTGTTTGTGTTGTCATGACTTGTCACGACTCAAGTTGGCTTTGTCCGCGGCGTAACCGTCTTTAAATAAATACTTTAAGAAATGTCTATGGGAAAAATGCATTGGGTTTCATTTCCTGGTCCAGGGTAGGAGGCGGGACTGTGACGCTCTATAGCGCCACCAGGAGGCCGACCTTTGAAAAACATTTTTTTTTATATTGCTCCTCCAGATTCTGTCCGCAAATCGTTACACACTATCTCTATAGTCATGTGTTCAAGACGGATCTGTCCGATATTTCAGATTCCACCTAATTGGCTGACATTGGCTTTCAAAGCTTGCAGGATTGGCCCGTTTTGAACAAAAAGCCTCAAATCATGAACGGAGCGTGCAATTTACATGAAATCCTTCACAGACTTTCCTACTAGGCTGAGGAATATATCCTACCCTTTTCACATTGGCCTGTTATAGCGCCACCAATAGGCAGATTTTTGCTAAACACATTTTTGGAATAAAATGCCTCAAATCATCCAATTGCCATCCAAGGTTGAAATGTCACCCTTTTCACATTGGCCTATTATAGCGCCACCAGGAGGCCACAACCTGACCTGCCCTAGTTATCTTATGTTTTCCAATGTAACGTCTTCATCTAATTCTGAGAGGGTACACAATAGACATGCATTACATTTGTACCCTAGGAGTTTCTAATGGATAAATGAACACTGAGGATTTTACAGTGTTACAGCAAGTTGAGCTTTTTTCTTCTCTGGAGGCAAGTCAGAACAAGACAGAACTCCTAATGCTAAACCCACTTGACTTAACCAAACACCAAACACACTTAAAATAAATGTGCTCTGGTTGCATTACCTATGTCAAATACATCTGTCTGTCAATTTATTAACCCCTGAGAATGTAAAAATGAAGCTATTAGGGGACTTCTTTAGCAGTGGTTTTCAAAGTGGGGTCCAACAGGGGTCCTTGAAGGGGTTCCCCGAAAAATGTGTTTTAATATAGCATCATAAAATTCACAGTTTAACCACTGCAATCCTATTTTATAATTCAGTTATTCAAAAATGTCGGATACAAGCTCACAGTCACAACAATGTGTCGCGATGCAAATCGGCTTCGGCCTATAACCTTAGAACCGTAGCTCATAATAATCACTATTCTAAAATGGCGATGTTCTTGAAGTATAACAACACTGTATAAATGTCACGTGCATGTGTGCGTGCAGTACAGTGGTTGTCTAACTGGTTCTGCCAAACAACACAAGGTGTCCCATAGCAGTTGGTAGACTACTCTTGCAGAACGGTGCACAGTACAATCCTGATATTAATCCATAGCAGACTCAACACAGAGCCAAATCATTTCACACCTCACAGTTAAAAGGAATTTGCTGTGTACTAGTGAGGCACGCATGCAGCAATAAAGAGTGTTGCTGTATGTACGTACTATACATCAATGATATTATCAACCCTTTCTGAAGAAATTAGGGGTTCTGTGTCTTGTCTTGGCTCAAGGATCGAACCGGGAAACTTTCAGTTCCCAGGAGGCCGCTCCACATCCTGAGCCACTGCCTCCCCTAATAATTTATACCATTTAATTATTGATGCATTAAAGTAAGTTATATAAGTCTGGCATGAGGTCAATATATTTTTGGGAGAACTTCCACGTCTCTCTCGCTTCAGCCCAATTTGGGGTAATAAATCAATTTGTGCCAGGTTTAAATTATGGGCTGATAGGGGAATAGGTCAATTAAGGGATGTATTTGAGAGGGGTAGGGGGAGTATGCTCTCGTTTGAGGAACTGGGCATTAAATATGATATCCCTCGCAAACACTTCTTTAAATATCTGCAACTGAGGGATTTTATTAGAACTAATCTGGTGCAATCCATGCTGGCCCCATCCATGTCTGTGCTGGAGAAAGCTTTGGTTAATGACCCATTCGGAAGGGGGATAATATCAGATCTTTATGCTCTATTGGTTGACTTTTCTCCAGAGTCCTCGGAAGATAGGCTTAATGCCTGGAGAACAGATATTCAGGAGGATTTAACAGTGGAACAATGGAGTACGGCTTGTGCACAAGCTCAATCCCAGACTGGGAATACTCGTCTAAAACTTCTAGAATACAATTGGCTTATGAGAGTGTACATCACACCAGTTAAACTTAATAAGTATAATTGTAATATTCCGGATGTATGCACCAGATGCGGTGAAGATAGAGGCACATTGTTCCACTGTCTATGGTCCTGTCCAAAATTGATGGAGTTTTGGGGGAAGGTCGGGCAGGAAATACAGAAGATTTTGTTAATAAATATTGTACCAGAACCAAAGTTCTTCCTGCTCGGTCTATATCCAGAGGGACACAAGATAAAGCGTAATGAATAAATGTTTATAGATATATGTCTTTTACAAGTTAAAGAGAGTGATAGCATTGACCTGGAAGAGGCCAGACAAACCAAGTATTACACAGTGGTTCAGGGAATTGTCTTTATGTTTACCTTTGGAAAAGTTTACATACATTCTTAAGGACAAACAAGAAATGTTTCAGGAGGTGTGGGGCCGTTTTATAAGATATATTAAGAACAATAATTTGTCACATTTAATGGATGAAGCTGAAGGAGTAGTGCTGTTTTTCTTTTTTGGTCATTGTTGTTTTGTTTTCTTTGTACGAGTAATTTGGACCAAGCTGAAGAGGAGGAGTGCTGTTGTTGTTTTTCTTTTTTTTTGTTATTGTTGTTTTGCTTCCTTTATATGAGTAATTGTCTTGTACTGTTCATTGTTGTTTTTGTATATTTGTATTGTCATTTGTGTGGAAAAAGGAAAATCAATAAATACATTGTTGGAAAAAAAAGTAAGTTATATTATATTATACACACTACTCAACAATGCTGCGAATGGCACTTAATGTTACATGAAAGAAATGTGGATCTCTATAAGAGCCTCGTGCGGAGTCACAGACAAGGTCAGACTGGGAGAGAAGGTTGAAGCTGGCAGGGCGTGGTCTCAGGCACCCAGAAGTTAGAACTGGTTGCGAGCAAACTAAAAAGTGTGAGAGCCAACCAACCGCTAGGAGGGGAAAGAGGCACGTACACCACCTATGCACATTTCAGATACACAATGTGTGACAGCGGAGCTATAGCGACGCTTCATTCGGGTTACATATTTAATTTCATCCAATCGAGGGAAACAACCCCACAAAGATCATGAATTAGCTTGGATAAAAATGGGTATCCCAACCTATTACTGTTACTGTAATAGGTTACCCGTTACTAATACAATATTACTATAGCAATGAAATACTATGGAAATACAGAACAATAAATGTATAAATACAAATATTTTTTTTTACTGACTGCATGTTTAATTTGTAGTGGGCTTTCTTTTTGGTACACTCTCAGAGTGTGCTATTTTGCTGTGTATGTTGCCTTACATGCTCTCGTTAGGATGGACCATTGAGGAAGGAAAGGGGTTGTGTCATTGCGTTCAGACACTCTCCCCGGACATTGTCTTGTAAATCTCAGTGGAACCATAATCCCACAGACAGTTTTATCTGTGACCAACAGGAGGAGAGGAAGCTAGAAGCCTAAGGGAGCGACTGAGGACAACAGACCCAACTCTATGTACACTACTAGCATTCAAAAGAATGTGTAGTCACCCAGTAATGTTATGAATCCTGCTATCCTACCATAAAACTATAAACTATAAAATTAGGAAAGGAAACCTCTTCCCGTCTGACCACTGGCATAATAAGGGAGCCATGAATCCTGTCGGCATCAGCCCACTGAACTCATCGTGGTACAGTGACAATAACAGGGACTTTCATGCAGCCATCTCCTCAGTGGATTGGTATCTTAAAATTGATTGAATATGATTTCAAACTTTTTCGCAAATGTGGCTGTTTATTAGCAATGTCGCCACGAGCAATAGGATCTGTGCTGCCTGCGGCCCCAAGTCTCTAGTCTGCACATAGTTTGGTTGCACACATACCCGGGTATGAACTAATGAGGTGCCATGAATTAAATTGAATAAAGCCAAAACATTACCTCAACCTTTTTTGTTCTAGACATTTTCTCCCTGACTTAGTCATTATGCCAATTCCCCCTGGTTTAGCGTCCCTGTCACTGCCAGGTGCTGCCAACAGTTGGTCCTGGTTTAGCGTCCCCGTCACTGCCAGGTGCTGCCAACAGTTGGTCATGTGGGAGGATGAAGCCAACCACCACACATCCGATATGGAGTCGAGTCACCAGCAGCTTCTTTTATCGTGACAGTGCAGAGGAACACGCTCGCTATATCCCACTCAGTTCTGCTGCTCCCTACTTAACAGGCCAACCTGTAGCTAGCTTGAGTGGTTCTCAAACTTTACAGGCCTCTTTATTTTATACTTTTGACGCAGTAATGGTCTTTTTTGATTTTCTCTTCAGGTGTGTGTGTGTGTGTGTGTGTGTGTGTGTGTGTGTGTGTAATCATTTGAACTCTAGATTCAGTGAATTTCAAATGATTATATTTGACGGGAAGAAAGAGAGAAACATAATATGATCAACACGGGAAAGAAAGTAAGAAACCGCAAAGGCTTTAATTTTCCATGTCATGGGCATACTGGTAGGTACTATTCTATTCTATCTGATCCAGGAACAGCTGTTTTGGCGCAATGTTCCAACGTCATAGTACCTCCACCTGTAGCTCTCAAGCCAACAATAGTAACACAACTCTTAATCTCGCTCTCTCTCTTCATGAATGTGAGGATTCAAACATGTAGGTCCGTTTTAGGTAGGCTATGGATTGGGGCTTTATGAGGTATTGTGGGGACTTCTTTTTTCTTTTTTGCTGACACCAAGTTCTACAGTGTGGAACTTGTCAGCACAAAATAAAGTGGAAGTACAGTACACTGTCTGGCAGTGAGTTACCGGTATCATCATCATCATCCATCAGGCTGTATCCAATATAGTACCACTTGGAAATGGAAAAGAAAGAAGTAGAGCGGAAAATTTGGGGATAAAAAGGAAAGCAAAATAGATTCTATTAAAATGGAAAAAACAGGTGTAGGCAAGGAACACCGTAAAATCTTAACATATGCATTTGTGTCTCTCTCGGGGTTAAATTAATACTCAGAATTCCACAGTGAAGTTCAGAGAGGAGAACAATGGGGGTGGGGGGGGGGGGGGGGGGTGCATTCAGGTCAAATATAAAGGAGAGTCATTTATGCTACCTAAACAAAATTGCCAGCAGTGAAATCATGCATGCATGTTAACAAACTGGACATGAATAAACAGTGCGTGGAATGAACGAGAAAATATATTCACTTAAATCAAAGCCTATCACAATAACAATAGCTCATAATATCCCTGGGTTTATTTAGACAAAACATTGATTCAACACTGTTGCAAAAAACGTGGAAAAGTTAGTTAAACTTTGAACATACTGGGGCTAGTTAAACTTAAACCTCTTCAAACACAAGACAAAAAGTTGGGTGGGGGCACGACAAATCCTTATAATCATCATTACATAACATTGTTTTGAAATAATTACGTGTGTACACTGTACACTATATTAAATGGTGTACATTTACCTGCAGTGAGCGCTGTGACGCTGTCCTCGTGTGTTTCAGGTAAGTGTTGCTGACAGGTGTGTTGTCAATCAGCCATCATCAGTCAGGTCAGGTGTGTGTTATTATTTATTTTATAATAATAATCGTAATATTCCCTCCGGACAGTGTCTCCTCACTCAGCCAGCAGCACATTAGAACATTAGTACAGCAGCAGCCTCCCATTCTGTCAACACTGTGACTGGACGGGATGGATACCATCCCATCGCCTGGGGCGACCTGGTCCGTGCTGTGATTGGCTAGTTGGTTGTCACAGGCTAGCCACCCTATGCTAGCCACAGATAGATCTGCCAACCTGTAGTCTAGTAGTGTTTTGTTGTGTTTGTATGAATTGTTGTGTTGGCCTATCAGTATTTTTACATTAATTATACTTTATTGATTGTTCGATTTACAGCACAATTGGTACGGTCAGACATGTGAGCTAAAATGATTACACAAAAAGTCCTGCCACCAGTGCCACCCACTGTTATCTGTATAATTGTTGATTTCAAATTATCATGTAATGTGCTATCTCTATCATCATTGCTTTTGTTTTGGGGCAGTACTGTCTGTCTTCAAGCAAGCGTCAGTGGTTGGCAAGACAACCAACCAACCAAGCAACCATCCACTGATAAGCCAATCACAGTGAGGCCGTGCCTTCAAACTATGGGACTGAAAACTTGTCAAAAGTAGTTAAGCACTTTCGGAAATGACATCATTATAGACTCACCACACCTCCCGACACACCTATGATTTCAACCAATCATCACGCTCCTACCCCCCCCCCCCCCCCGCCACACACACACACACACACACACACACACACATAGCACACACACACACACACACACACACACACACGCACACACACATTTTTTAAGATAGATCTATTATGCATATATTACACATATGAAACAGCTCACATATGAAGCTATAAAAGCTATAATGTCCCAGTCCTACACAGCAGCATTATATATGACAACTTTTTACCTTTCACATTTAAGCGTGGGGGCTTTGCATTCTTTTATTATTAGGCTTTATAATGAGGCTAATCTGTGTCAAGGGATCGAATTAACATGTGTTTTATTTTCTTCTGTTGGCCCAGCTGCAGCACATTGTCTAATAAGACTTTGCCTATTTAGCTATAAACCTAAAACTGGCTAAACACCATCATTTGCTGCCACCTACTGTCACCATGGCTGTAACAGCATTTGTGTGGGCTTAAGGCATGAACAGATGATTTAGAGGAATTTTGAATGGAGCAAATATTTATTTGAGCCTGTCCAATGTACAAAGAACTGATGAAATTTACCACAAATTAAACTTGTCCATGAATTCCAAACCATGACATTCTTTTGTAGAATGTATGTAAAACATGTGAACAAACAAGTGAATAATACATAAAAAGATTGAACCACTTTCAACCCATTTTTTGGCTACAATGACATTCATTTGGTCATTGTAGCCAAAAAATGCTGGAGGGAATCTGATAATGCTCTGCATTATCAGATTTTATATTTTATTATTATTATTAGGGCTCAAGTAGACACATTTTTTAACAAAAAGAAAAAAGATTGATAAAACTTGAATAGTTTTACTTCATGTTACCTGAGATAAGAGACATACCGGTATGCACCCCATGGACCTTCTTAAGCACTTAAGCGTAGTCCCTCAGGGCTCTTCGGTTTTCTGTTGGGGGAAAGCTTTTGCTGCTGCGACACGGTGTAAGCTTGTCGATAAGCTATTTTCCTGTGAAAGCTTAAATTTCCCCACAATACGGTTGCTGTAGTTTAAGTGGTTAAGCATGTTCAGAGCGAACCTCGGCACAGTGACATGTCATGGATGAGGGGAGAGTGGGATCAATGGGGGCCCGGGGCATGCAGCACAGACAGGTGGACTGCCAACACTTTTTGAGATTTGATCCAGAAAAGGAGGAAAGGTTGAGAACCACTGATATATATTGTGCAATATTTCCAAGTAACATTTCTGACAACTGAATGAAAAAACGAAAAACAGCTCCACTCATGACTCATTAGGGCAGTTTATTTTTTATTGCTATTGGTCTTTAATATAGTTCACAATAACACATAATGAAAATATGATGATCTCATTCAGAATCTTAAGCTAACATGCCATCTTGCCATAACATTCAGAAATGTGTTGAGAGTGGTAAATGAGAAGTAAAATGTGTTGTGTGTGCTGTGTGTGTGTGTGTGTGTTTGTGTGTGTGTGTGTGTGTGTGTGTGTGTGTGTGTGTGTGTGTGTGTACGTGCGTGCATGCATGCATGCGTGAATGTGTGCCATGCGTATTTCAGATGAGACACTCACTCAGTAGTTGAAACACCAATTGTCAGCATTATTTTGCCTATGGTTTGTTAAAATATCCATCTTCTTCTCTCATGATTTATTCGTGAGTTGAGTGTTAAAATGTTTCCGCTTTTCCACGCATTGAGAAGAGACCTGCCCATGCAAAATAAAGAGGGGCTGGCGGTGTTTACCTGTTGGTGGCAAAAAATTACAAGTAGAAGTACATTGTAGTATAGAGTTACACTCAAAATTGTACTTGAAGACAGCACTTGGGTAAATGTACTTTACACCAGTGGTGGTGGTGAAGCGTGCTGTCGGTAGTGTGATGAGTTGCTGCCCTCCAGGGAAGGCAGTAGGTTGTACAGTTAACTCCCGACGGGGTTCAAATAACAACCCTTAAACCACACAACCTACTACCTCACCCTGTACGAACGCCATGAAGTGAATCCGCTAGTGCTGTAGCCTCTCACCAGCGGTGGAAGAAGTCTGATTGAATCCTCTATTTGTTGAACAGTACAGGGAGTACAGTCAAAGGTCATGCTAAATGACAAAACAAACCATGTCGCACTTAAGTAAAAGTACAGTAGCGATACCACGACGTAGAAATACTATTATGTTACAAGGGAAAAAGTCCTGTATTCAAACTTTGACTCGAGTAAAAGCAGAGCGGCAATGAATGACAATGTACTTACCAAAGTAAAAGTAGTCAAACATTTTCAAAAACAACTGATCTACAAGCTCACGATGCACATGTTGCTCGTGAGTCTATTTTATATATGAAGCATACAGGCTGTTCCAAAAATTGAAATCTGCAAGGTAACTAATAATGAATTAACTTAACAAATAATTGTAGTGGAGTATTGTATAAAGTTTAGAAAAATCAAAATGTACAGTTACAGTACTTAAGTTGAAAAATGTTTACTTAAGTAAAGTACTTGTAGGTTAAATGTACTTAGTTACTTTCCACCACTGAGTCTCTCTCAAATACACACACAATAAAGGACGCTTACAGTTGGGTGCCACCGATATTGTCCCTTATCATTTGACCCATTTAGGCCTGACCTCAAAATAAAAAAAAATCCTTCTAAATCCTCCAGTTTTCTGAAATAAATATTTTCACGATTTAAAAAAAATAGCAGACCTACAAGCTCGTAGCGCGCCACTCGGTAGCGCGCCACTCGGTAGCGCGCCACTCGGTGGCGCGCTATGAGCTTGTAGATCTGCTATTTTTCAATAGCTAAATTATAACATAATGTTTAAAACACCAAAAGGGGTTCCCGCCCAAAATGGGTTAACTGTCCTTTTGCGCAGATCACGCAAACCTCAGCAAAAAGAAAAGGACAATATCGATGGCCTCCAACTGTATGATCGTTGGATGAATGGAGATGCAGTTACAGTACAGAGACATGGTCAAAACATCATCAATGCTTCATTTACACCCCGTCGTGCAAAAGAATGAGCAGATCTACAAGCTGACAGACGTGTTGTGAGCTAGCTTGTAGATTGGCTATTTTGTAGTTTTGTCAGGTGAATCTGTCGCACGATAGCAGTATACTGTACATCTCGGACGTGAAACTACACAATGTCACAAACGATATATCCTTCTTTTGTTTTCTCCATCAGATCAGATGTTACTTTTCAGTACAGCATGTTAGTAATAGAATATATTCCCTCAGCACAGATTTCAACATGCATAATGTATCTGTTCCAAAAATAGGCACACAAATGTATTAAAGCATTGTGGTTATTTCAGATCTGGTGCTTTGATACAGACCCGAAACAAGAGACAATTCCATCTCCAACAAACAACGATTGTTCCCTCCAGAGCAGATATAACAACAACCTCCGACTCCTTGTTTTTCTTTTCCTGTTGTCTTCATTTTCCGACGAGTCCGACGACGATGCAATCACAGTCGCTTCAGGAAAGCCAGTATGTTGTATAGTCATCAGACAGCTTGGGAGTTAACCCTAAAACTATACAACCTACTACCTCACGCCAAAGGACAGTTCATCTCTGGCCACGGGGGTCTGAGGGCTCTCTGGGGCGTCCCGCTTGGGTGCCTGTGTGTGAAGAAATGGACGTTTAGGCGAGGAACAACACCTGTAAGGGTCCATTAGAACACCCTCAAGGAACCCTGAGTGTAGTAAGGGTGTTTCGGATATGCATAAATATGATTAACTGTTTTACTTTGCTCTCGTTTAAAAACCTATTCTTTTTATATTCTTTAAATTGACTGCTGCTGATCGACGTATATATATTTTCTGCTGCTAAAAATAAACGTTTAGTCCTGAGCCGGTTGCTATAGGCAACACCTTGCTCAACCCGTCCGCTCAAAACATGCGCGCGCATCCCATAGAGTCCCGTTTAAATCTTCTCTCGCTGTTTTCTCGGAAACTATACGTCGTTGACTTGTTCAGTATCACAAATACTTGGATACTCACCGACAAGGATTGAGCAGACATTTGGAGAGAGCACACAGAAATACACCACAGCATGCCATGCAGTGCTTTTCAACTTTTCATAGAGTATAGAACAGATCGTGTGCAATAATTATAAAAAATTGTACTTCCTGTGCACCCCCCCTTCCTCTGTGGTGAAGTAGTCACGCTGTGCAGTCACTCAACTCTTCCTTCCTACGGTTTCTCTGACCTGAACGAGGAGAGTAAGGTGTCATCATCATCATCATCATCATCATCATCATCGTCATCATGAAGATAAACGAGGAGAGTGAGGTGTTATCATCATCATTATCAGCTGTTGGAAGGTTAGGCATTCACCTCACCAGACCAATTAACATCAAACAAGGAAGCAACCTGGGGGCCTTACACTCACATATCTATAGGCCTATACACATTTGAGCCGGTAACAAGTTGTGCGTGCACAGTGGCACACTTCGGCCGCAGTTCAGTTCGGCAAGTCATAGACCGTGACGCACGCTGAGCATGCGGAAACTCTGCCTACGCTCGTGCTCCGCGGTCGCGATACGTCACCGACACTACCCCTGCGTTTTCAACCCAGCTTCATGGTTTCCCTTTCCGTAATGCCTGCCTGAGGCTGTATATATATATATGGAGCTGGGATAAAAAGTGAGAATGTCCTGTCTCTCCATCACGTATGCAAGCCCGCACATACGTACGCACGCGCGTGTGTTTGTGTTTGTGTGTGTGTGTGTGTGTGGGGGGGGGGGTGTCATCATCATCGTGGGGGGGGTTCTCTCTGAGAGATTCAGGGAGGAGAGTTACAGTAGCTCATATTAATTCACACTAACACACACGGCGCACGCACGCGCGCGCATGCACACACGCGCACGCACGCACGCACGCACACACACACGCCATGTGTCAGCACTCAGCAGCAACGCGCAGGTCTCACGTGCAGACACGGTGACACGTGCACACCAAAACATTTCTCACGCCGACGCAGCATCTTCAACACAGAAACCGACACACGTGCACGCAGCACCGGCAGTCCGGCACCACGGCAGATTTACGAGAGGTCGGAGATCCTTTAAATGCCCCACAAATCTATGCCGACTCCGAGGACACCACACAATCTCAACTGACACATGGACTTCCAGCCCGGCCTGGGACAGCAGACAGCACACATAGCACACAGCCCCAATTATTACACAATTGCCTAAACGCAATTATTTGATATAATTGCAATTATGTTTTTTGCATATAATCGTCATAATCATTACCATACTAAAAATGTTAATTTAATTTCAAACATTTACAAAATATAGTGTAAATAGCAGATACAGTTTTGATCTTGTAGATTGGCTGTTTCCACAATTAATAATTTGTTGAAAGTATAAAATAAGGACATATGTCTGTTATTTGTCATATCTGCCCCGTGCAACTTTTGTTTCGAAGTGTAGTTGTGAGAGCCAGAGAGAAGGTGGAGATTTGCTTGACAATTACAGTAATTGTCGCGTGTTCATTAATTTACAATATTTAGATTTAGTCTTAGTCTTGTCTTTTGAATAAGACACCATTTAGTCTTAGTCCTATTTAGTCCTGTTTAGTCTAGTCTAGTCTTAGTCGACTAAATATCAAAATCAAAATTTGGAAGTGTCCTTGTGTCTCTTCCATACTACCGGTGCATCCTTGGCTTCTCGGCCGACAAATTAAACTCGAAGCTGGGCTGAATGAATGAGGAAATAGCACTGGAGTGCCCAAACGATTTCGAGCCCAAACGATTTCGAGCGCTAAGAGCGCACCTCACTTCACATGAGTGCGATTATTTTTAATATCAAGGACGCCCAGTTTGTATCTGCATTATAGGCTATGTACATGTACTGTATACATAAAACATGTACTGTAACTTTGGGAAAAAATGTGCTCAATAGCTCGATATAGACATAGTGTGTGTGTTCAGTAACAAGGGTCTCCCTCTCTCTAGCTGCAGCTCTTCGGTAAAAGTAGAATACATTTTAATGTCGGGATATCAAATTCATCCAATCAGAAGAGAGAACTCAACTCATACAGGACACAGGACAAACAATCGAAATTATAAACAACGAAACAAATAAATGAGCAGACCAAATTGGAACTGGAACACAAGCTGACTAATGGTCATTGTGGCACTCTCTTTTCCTGATTGGATGCAACCCAAAATGTGTAACCCAAATGAAAATGTGTATGTATTCAGTTTATTAAAGAGCTGGAGAGATGCATGGGAAGACCCGCCTGTTACCGAAGAAACACCATCGAAGTGATTAATATCTGAAATGTTTTCTGGACGGGAACCCCTTTTGGTGTTTTAACTAAGCATTATGCTATACTTTAGCTATTGAAAAATAGCAGATCTAAAAGGTCATAGCGCGCCACCGAGTGGCGCACTACGAGCTTGTAGATCTGCTATTTTTGAAAAATAGTAAAAATGCGGCACAAATCCTTGAATATATATTCTTTCAGAGCGAACATTGTTTTTAATTCGACGTCAGGCCTACAGTAAATGGGTTAACCCCCAAAAAGAATCACTACAGCTTCCATCTGATTCTGAGAAGAAATCTCCTTTTTTAAGTGGATATCTGGACAGGTATCTAATTTTAAATCCAAACTGCTCAGCTATTACAGGATTCACAATGGGACGACTGCTGGTGTGTTGCACTGTAGCAGCAGCAGGATAATAATAGTATCTTGGACGGGGCAGACAGATGTCCTATACTGCCACTGAATGCCCCATGGACATGTGTCCTCACATGACTTCACCCAGGGAGGACAAGCGGAGGAGAACAGCGTTTTTGTATACACCAGCGGTTCTCTGAAAGTGGCGTACGGGGACCCCCAGGGGTCCTTGGGGGTCCATTTATACACTCTCAGAGTTATGGGGGATCCGTGGACTATAATGCATGATGAAAATAAAAAGGTTGAGAACCACTGGTCTACATGCACCGCCACCGACTATCGTAGCCGTGAAATCATTCCAAGGCCTGGAGTGTCACATGCAGCCCCATTTCTCAGATCAGCCTTGCTGCTCAGTGGAATTGTGACTGGATTCCGACATTGAGCTTCAATACTCGTTTTGAATTGAACCAAACTTGGCAGGCAAGCTAGTTCTGACGATTTCTGATGTCATCAAAAGCCACAGTCCAGAACACTATTTTAAACCATTGTACTGTATATACTGTATGTTAATACAGTATAACACAATTTTATCCCAAACTTTGACGAGATTTTAATAGGCCACCCCAATCTAAAAATATGTTTTTATTGTTAGACATGATTTGGTTTGGATATTTGAAGCAGACAGTAGATTCTATTTATGTGATTATTATTATTATACCACCATAATTCATCCTGCATGTAGTTGAACAATTGCGCCAACAGGTGGCATGTGTCCCCAAGTGCATACTCATGGGGAATGTGTGTCAATGTCTGTGTGTGTGTGTGTGTGTGTGTGTGTGTGTGTGTGTGTGTGTGTGTGTGTGTGTGTGTGTGTGTGCGCGTGCGTGCGCATGCTAGTGTGTGTGCGTGTGCGCTCTGAGCTTTAGGCTCTCCATGACAATGCAGTCTTTGTACAGTTCCGGGTGGCAGCCGGCGTGCCCCCGTGTACTGTTTCTGGCTAATCTTCATTTGACCTTTAGGCTCAAGGCTTTTCTTCCACCCGTTTTCCGACTAATTTCCTTTGAGGAGATTATCTGTTGAGCCGAAGCAGAGACTCGTTGATTCAGATGACACCACACCAAAAGAAAAGGAAAAGAAAAGGAGGGGGGGGGGGGGGGGGGATAAATGTATGTAACAGAGAGGTTTTTGATGGGACGTGTCACTATACTGCTATGGGAACGGCCTGAGTGTGGTGGCATTCAACAGGGACAAACTGAAGTGACAGTTTGACAAACTGAAGTTCGTCAAATTCACACTATGAAGTTCATGTATTATCTGCAGTGTGGTGTCTGTGTATTACTCTGTGTGTGTGTGTGTGTGTGTGTGTGTGTGTGTGTGTGTGTGTGTGTGTGTGTGTGTGTGTGTGCGTGCGTGCGTGCGTGCGTGCGTGCGTGCGTGCGTGCGTGCGTGCGTGCGTGCGTGCGTGCGTGCGTGCGTGCGTGCGATTGTTGACGAGTGCACTGAATTAATGAACTTTATTGATTTTCTGGTGACTCTGGTTTGCGGATGATACGCATTCTATTCTATTCTATTCTATTCTATTCTATTCTATTCTATTCTATTCTATTCTATTCGTGCTACCTTGCCTGCAAAGCACACAGAAAAACCTTGATTGTTGATTTAACCATGAAGGGTGCATTTGGTTATGCGCATTTGTAAGGTTATGCACGTTTGTAAAGGTTAAATGCGTAATACTCAGGATTTGACTGTGTACAGACAAAGAGGAGTGGAATGATTTTGACTGGGATAAAGCAAAGCCAGGTTAAAAAGGGTGATAAAAGTTGAAACAATAGTTGCACTAACCTTTAAGACAAGTCGCAGAATGTCCCGATGAATTGCATTGTCCCCAAACAATCAGGCTGTGAATAGACAAATAAGCCAATAAATCAAAAAACAAACGAACAAACAATTCATTACATATGGCATACAAACCAATGATTCGACATATACACCAAGTATACCTCTGCGGAACACGCGCACGCACGCACGCGCACACACACACACACACACACACACACACACACACACACACACACACACACACACACACACACACACACACACACACACACACACACACACACACACACACACACACACACACACACACACACACACACACACACACACACACACACACACACACACACACACACACACACACGTCGATGTAGATCGACACACACACACAGAGAGAGAATAATGTGCCAGCCCGCAAAAGCACAGACACGCACACATGCACGCGTACACGTGCGCGCCAAGGTGTCCACGTGGACTGGTGGTAGCGTACAGTAAAGTTTCCGTGAGTCTAGTCTGCCTCAGTGTATCATTAGAGCCGAGGTACCATATGCTAAAGTGATCATCACTGCTCCGAATACTGTACCCCAAATTACCTACTAACTGCATTACCATGCACCAGGAACACCAGGAGCATTACCATGCACCAGGAGCACCAGGAGCCAGCACACTGAAACCCCTGAGTTTCATTACCATGCACCAGGAGCCAGCACACTGAAACCCCTGAGTGTCACAACGCACCACTGTGTCTCCGTTTGGTCCCGTTTGTACTGGTCCCTCAAGGCTTACAAATGGATACATGAACACGCTGTGAATGCTGATTCTCCAGGAAAGGTCTGCTGGAGTAAGGCACACAGTAACAATCTGGATCGTTGATATAACTCTGTGTGCAAATGGAACCAAATGGGCCCCTAGTAAGGAAGGGTCCATTTGGTTATATTTGTACCCTCTCACACTTAGACATTTTGTAAAGGTCAATTTGTTGACCATAAAAAGTTCTATTAGAATTGTTAGAATGTGTCGTGCGCAGTCAAATCTGGTAAGTGAATTTAACTTGGAGAATATAAAAATGGACCATTAGACCATGCATGCAGAGAACCACTTAAGCCCTATATTATATTTTGTCATATGACCAATGTTGAAAATACTGTAGCAGATGTACACGCTGGAGTGGGCCTATAGCAGATGTACACGCTGGAGTGGGCCTATAGCAGATGTACACGCTGGAGTGGGCCTATAGCAGATGTACACGCTGGAGTGGGCCTATAGCAGATCAGATGTACACGCTGGAGTGGGCCTATAGCAGATCAGCTGTTTTCAATTCTTTCGGGGAAAAAAAATGAAGAAAAAGAAGAAGGGGTTGAAAATGTCTGAAAAGGCATTTAACACTTAAGACCTGTACTGTGTAAGTGTTGTCTTTTTGGGGAATATTAAACTTAAAGGGCTCTATTTTGTCCATGCTAAACCCCCTTATCACTAAACTGCTGTGCCTTTTTTTTTTTTTTTACTATTTTGAAAAACATTTTTGAATAGTTCAACTAGATCTACATCGACATGTTGTGAGCTTGTAGATTTAATTGGCTATTTTAACTATAGGGATAAGGGGTTTAGCATGGACTATGAAAATAGAGCCCTTCGACCCACTGAGTTCTAACTTGATTAAAAACTGACCATGAGGATTAAAAACTGACCATGAGGATTTGGAAACCAATTAAAATCTATTAAAATGTAATTATTAAAACCGATCCAGTGCAAACGCAAACTCACTATTTTTAATTTGTAAAATATGAGATTCCACATTTATGCAAGGCCTATAGTGCTATAGTTATTTAAAGTGGAATGTCACTGGACACACACACACACACACACACACACACACACACACACACACACACACACACACACACACACACACACACACACACACACACACACACACACACACACACACACACACACCAAAGGGAAATTAATAAACATTAATTATCTAATATATATATATATATATATATATATATATATATAAGAGATACAAAATAAGAGGTGTGTGTGTGTGTGTGTGCGTGCGTGCGTGCGTGCGTGCGTGCGTGTGTGCGTGCGTGCGTGCGTGCGCGTGCGCGTGTGCGTGTGTGTGTGCTCAGAGGAGGAGGCACTTATTGAGAGAGGCGTGGGAACCCCATTCATCACAGGAGCCAGGGTCCATTGTGGGGCACCCACCATCAAATGTGTCTGGATATGTGCTTCTATGTGACGCTATGTACTTGTGCGTGTGTGTGTGTGTGCGTGTGTGCGTGTGCGTGTGTGTATGTAAGAGAGAGAGAGAGAGAGAGAGAGAGAGAGAGAAAGTGAGAGAGATAGACTCTGAAGGACACTCCAACCTCTACACCAGGGGTGTCCAAACGTTTTTCAAAGGGGGCCATATTAGAAAATATTAAAACGCCCAAGGGCCAACTACATAATGTACCTTCAGATTTAAACCTATTTCTATTTAACTATCATCATCAATATTTAATATCAATGGACTTTTGTCAGGTGTATCTCAAGTGTATCTCAGCCTTTTTTCAGCCTTATGTCACAAATGTAACCAAGCAAGCAAGGTAAAAAAAAAAAAAAAAAGAGGTAAAAAAAGAAATACAAGGCACAAGGAACACTGACAAATAGAGGGCATAAAGTGAATGGCAGATCGAGTGGCAAAGTGAGTGGCAAAGTGAGTGGCAAAGTGAATTTAATGTTGATTAAAGTAATTTAATGCAATCAAATAGGACTTTTCTGTTTGGATGTTGGGCTGTCAAGGCCAGAAACTATTTTATTGCCACTCAGTAGGCGTTCCCGCATTACTTCCGGGTATGATGATGATGTCATGCGCATACCCTCTATTACACTCTGGGAAATGCCCAGGTTGAAAAACTTGAATGTAAAAATGTCCCATACTGTTGGGCGGGTCATTCATAATACAATTCAGTATGAAGCTGTGGGCCGTATACAATGTCCCATACTGTTGGGCGGGTCATTCATAATACAATTCAGTATGAAGCTGTGGGCCGTATACAATTCGCCCCATTTGGGCCGTCGGCGCACTTTGGACACAGCTGCTCTACACAGTGTGTTATAGTACTCCATCATACGATCGGCTCTCCTTGCCTTATCTAAAGTAAATCACAGCAAAGAGGCTAATTTATGTTCTTTTGGAAAGCAATCGTAAGCCTTATTCATGCGTATAGGAGAAGTGTTGGAAGAAGTACTCTGATTTTGGACTTAAGCAACATATACTTTACTATAAGTACTACAAAAGTAATCGACGTCATTCACTGTATACCATGTTACTGATCTATAATTATTATTAACCACTGAAGCCCTATTATATATAAGAAATAGCAGATCTACAAGCTCACAATGCCCCGCATCGTGACTTGTAGATTGGCTTTATTAAAAACTTTTAGATTTTTGTTAAGATTCTGTTATTCATTTTATGAATAGTCACTAGTCACAGTCGTGACTAGTGACTACTAGTGACTAAAGGTGTTAAATAAATAAATGGAAATGCTCGAGAAAAAATAAAATACCACAAAATGACACATTACAGTAAGTACTGGGTTACCTTCCACCACTGCGTAGGAGTTCCATTTGAGTCAAATGCTCTCCTGTCAAAGCACCGGCCAGCCGGCCACCCTACCAAACAGGACCAGAGCCGTTTGCTCGCATTGTTTAAACCCATTAAGACCTGAGGCCGATTCTGCGAATGCCTAACTGTCTACATCAGTAGTTCTGAAACTTTTCGTGATTCAAAATTATTCAAAGAATAATCTTACAGTGATGATTTTACAGTGTGATGAACTGTGTGGAATTCCCAGAACGCACCGTCTCTGTCCGTGGAGACCTTGTTATAAACATCTTATCTTGTTAACTCCAAAACTGTTCCTTTAATATAATCAAAGAAGACACATTTAAAACAGTGAAAATAGCCGATCTACACGCGTTGCATGCATCGCCTGACAGCGACGATATACATACATATCTCATCATTTTTCAATCTTCATTCATCCATTTGTAACTCTGAGAATGTACAAGTGCAACCAAATGATGAAGCCTTACCCCAAAATGGATGACATTTGTACATTCTTAAAGTTAAATGAACACTCAGGATGTTATAATTATTTGCACTGTCCTGTTCAAATCGGCATATCCAACAACTGCTCATATATATACACACATATGTGAGTTTATTCACATGCGTATACAGTATGTGCGTGTGTGTGTGTGTGTGTGTGTGTGTGTGTGTGTGTGTGTATATATATATATATACTTAGGTACAAGTATCTACTGTATGTACAGTTGGATACACATATCGGATAATCTGAGACCCACAGGCATTCGGGAGGAAAAGAGCAACAGAAAGCATTTACTCCCAAAAACTGTTTTCCATACACAGTTTTCAGAAAGGTTTCTCTCCGCTGAGTGCCGTGGGCCTCAAATGCTTATCATCACCAAGGTGGATAAAGCACGCCATGAACATTATCGTTCATTTGGAT
>NC_136804.1:12154141-12214186 GCF_951216825.1 Electrona antarctica
ATACGACATACATACACTACATACACTACATACATACATACATACATACATACATACATACGGACAGGCACATACGGACAGGCACAACTCACAGCACACATAAAGTCCAAGTGTAACCGGCACATAATCTGGGACTTACCCGCCTTCGAGACCTCCATTCAACTGGCAGCTGTGATCTTTTCGAAGTAAAAAAGAAAATCTGCAGGAATCCCGGACTTCTGTTGCACTGGGTCCATCAGTACTTCCAAAGGGTATGTCCATATATTGTCTTTCTGTGTGTAGAAGGGTAGAGAGAGAGAGAGAGAGAGAGAGAGAGAGAGAGAGAGCTCAGTAAGTCACACAGCTCCATGCTCGCTACGGGTGTAGTAGGCGGGCGCCCCGGACCAGAGAGCACAGCACACGTACAGAATCTGCCAGCCTCCTTGTCTGTCTGTGAGAACGCCTTGTCTGACTGGGCATCTGTCTGTCCGCCGGAGTCTGTGACTGCACATTCTGTCGCTAATGCGAGCCCATCTCCATGCCTGCCGTGCCGAACACCCCCCCCCCCCCCCAGCTTCTCTGCAAACCCGCGTCTAACCCTAATGCCGGTTTGCCTTGTCGCCTTCACGAGCTCATCTCTCTCTCACTCTCTCTCTCTCTCTCCCCCTGTACCCCCCCCCCCCCACCCACCCCCCCTGGCTGGAGACTGTCAGGGCCCGCCACAATGGGGAGGGAGGCCATGCGGGTTTCCCATGGTGTCGCGTGTTCCTCCCGTCTGGCAGTTAACAGGGCTTTGAATGAGGAATGTTAGCAAACACAGCCACTGAATGTGGGGTGAATGCTAAGCCAGCCAGCCAGTCAGAGCTCAGCACCGGGGCCCGGGCACATGAATAATGCATAAGACTGATCCAGAAGAGGGCGGAGAGAGGTGTGTGTGTGTGGGGGGGGGCTCCACCTCCTTGAGCACCCCCGCTCCTCCTCCTCCTCCTCCTCCTCCTCCTCCCTGCACTGTACACCTCCCTCTCCGTCCTCTCCAACCCACCCCTCCTTCTCTTTCCCGGCTCCAAGCTCAAAAATGCCTTCACGGGTGTGCAAGAGAGATATAGAGAGAGAGCGAGAGCGAGAGAGGCAGAAAAGTCTCTATACTACTCACTCATGCAATAAAAAGTCCTGCAACAGGAAACATTGTTGCACATTTCAGTTTAACCCACACACGGACGCACGCATGCGCGCACACACACACAATCGCTGCAAATCACTTCTCGCGCCAAGGCACGCAACATATTCTCTCTCTCTCTCTCTCTTTGGTTGAGAGGCATCATCTCTCACCCTTTTGCCTTTTTTTGTGTCTTTTGTTTGGAATTGGCACCTGTCCCAGAACCAGCCATGCAACCCCACCGCCCTCCCGCTCCCCTTTCACTGGAGACAGCCCACGACACAGAGAGAGAGAGAGACAGAGAGAGAGAGGGAGGGAGAGAGAGAGAGAGAGAGAGAGAGAGAGAGAGAGAGAGAGAGAGAGAGAGAGAGAGAGAGACAGAGAGAGAGAGAGAGAGAACGTGAGAGAACGTGAGAGAACGTGAGAGAACGTGAGAGAACGTGAGCAAGAGAGGGTGGGAGAATGAACAGAAAAGAGGCACAGATAGAGCAAAGGGAAGGCAGGGAGGGGACGGAGAGGCGCGTGAGATAAGAGAACGCACGGCAAACTGCCGGAGAAATCGTCTGTGAATCCCAGGGCTGTTAGGAAGAGAGAGACAGAAATCGAGACAACACAGACACACACACACACACACACACACACACACACACACACACACACACACACACACACACACACACACACACACACACACACACACACACACACACACACACACACACACACACACACACACACACAGGTAATGTGAAATGGAGACAGCTGCGACACAGCCGTACAGTGTGCTGAGAGCACGCCGTCTCCTCTTCGTCCTTCGGGCACAAGACTAGGGGAGGCTACGCTCGCCACTTTGCCGGAGAGAAGGGAAGCGTGGCGACGAGTCAAGGGGCGGCATCTTTTCGGAAAGCATTCACTTCGCTATAAGTCGGAGACACAAGGGGGTAAAAAACGAATCGAAACCGTCCGATCTTACCCGGGGGCGTTGTTCGGCTGTTATGTGCCGAACAACGCCTGAGAAAAAACAGGCAAAGTCTCCGAAAATCAAAGGGGGGGGGGATAACCGACTCAGCGTATGAGAAGAAGAAGAAACATTTATATGCACATAAATATGTATTGCATTATCGAGAAAAAAAAGCTCCCCATGAAGTGTCTTCGGAAAAGGGCGCGGAGGAAAGATCGAAAAGAAAATGGCAAATAAAAAAAGCGGGCAGAGCCACTTGTTGCGGGGAGATATTGAGGAGCAGATCTTGCCGAGGAGCAGAAGGAGGAGGCAGAGGGTTAAAATCCCAGGACTGTGGCAGTAGTAAAAATCCCTCCCTCTTCTGGCTCACAGCGAGTGGAGGGGAGGGCCCGGCTGTAGAAATAGCAGCAGAGCGCTGCGCAGCCCACCCCACAACACCCCCCCTCTCCATTTTTCTACCCCCCCCTCTCTCTCTCTCTCTCTCTCTCTCTCTCTCTCTCTCTCTCTCTCTCTTACTCTCTCTCTCTTACTCTCTTTCAGAGCTGCAGCGGCGTCCTAGCCTACCCTCTTGCATGTGGGAGAGTGAAACGGAGAGAGAAAAGGGAGGGAGAGGAGAGAAGGGGAGGGAAGAGAGAGAGAAGGGTTTGAAAAAGAAGAGAGAGAGAGAGAGAAGAGGGAGGGAGGGGAGAAGGAATGAGGGCTGTGACTGGAGGAGAGAGAGCTCAGCTGATGATGAAACGGGAGAGCGTGTGTGAACGGCGCGTTTTCATCACCGGGGTCCTCGACGCTATACGTGCGCGTGCACGGACGAGGGGACGGGGACGGGGGACGGGGGACGGGGGGTCAGCAATGGAGGGGGTTGTACGAGGTGACAGAGTCCACTCCTCATAGTTAAGAGCCAAAAGCAAAGACGCGCGCACCCACACATGCACGCGCACGCACACACACACACACACACACACACACACAAAGGAGTCGAGAACAACTTCAGTCACTCGATTTTAAGATCAGTCCTGTTTGTCCTTCACGTCACGAGCATTCGTGCACCTATAGTTTGATACCAAGGGTTTTTGGTTTTAACCCTGCGATGAACAGGTGTTTTTATCTTGTGATTGTGCTCCTGAGGGGTGGGGTTGACTGCAGTGCAACACAGTTCCCAGTGACTTCACCAAAAAAATCAAAGAACAGTATTATAGGTGAGTATAGAGCGCTTTTAAGTTACCGTAACTTTCTCTCTTCCTCCTATTTTGAATTTTATGAATCTGAACATTACCAGCGGTTGAGGGGTGGGTTTCTGAGTTCAGGGGTCCGGGGGGAAGGGGGAGGGGGGGGGGTAGCTGACTACCTTGGCAGTTGGTCAAAGCCACATATGCAGGGCTGGACTCAACGTCAAACGTCAACGTCAGTATACTCAAATATTACTCAAAAATTACTACAATTGAAAGTTGCTCAGTCAAATTTGTACTTGAGTGATAAAACTGGAGTACTCGCTTTAAAACAAATTACTTCAACATTCAAAAATATGTACAGTATTACAAAGTACATTTTCTGCACAGGGTGTGACCTGCCCTGGAAAGAAGGCCGGATAAGCAGCAGAGAGGCACGTGAGCGATGGGGTCACGATTGCAAAACGACAAATGGGCACATTGTAAAATTCCTGTGATAATGTGATAATGCACCTAGAATGTTACCACGAGCAGTGGTTCTCAAATTTTGTCACGTCAAGGACCCCCAAATGAATATATATTTTGAACCTGAAAATATTTTGTGCCAGTGACCCCCGTGCATGATTTGTGTGTTTGAAATGTTTTAAAAAATAATTCAAAATCTTCCCACATCTTCTTCAAGATTGTTTTGAAAATAGCTGATGTATGGCCTGGGCCGTGGCTCAGCGGTCCAGGCACCGGTAGCCCGAGTCTGGCAGTGTGCCGCGGGCTCGACTCCCGATCCCGACGGCCTTTATTGCATGTCGCTCCCCCAGCTCTCTCTCCCATTTCCTGTCAGCCTACTGTCTGTCCCTCTATAAAAAATATAAAATAAAGGCGAAAGCCGCAAAAAACCCCACTAGAACACCCTCAAAGACCCATGGGGATCCCCGGACCCACCTTGAGAACCACTGAAAAGAACAAGATACAAAGCATGGCGGTGAATAGGTAAAGGAGAAATGTCAGACAGGCAACAAGGAACCATTGCAATGAGTCTGCTTGTGCCCTGCCCGTCTCTCTCCCATTCTGTGTCCTCTAACCCATGGCCCAGCCCATTCTGTGTCCTCTAACCCTTGGCCCAGCCCATTCTGCATCCCACCGTTTCCTCTCCACTCAGTAGCAGCATGTGTAGAGGATTCGACACCTCAAACAATTTGGGTCACAATATTCTTGCCTGAATTGGTGACTTCTTCACCAGAATGCCCCTCCCTCAGCAAGCGTGTACATGGGCGTTTGCACGCGGGTATGCGCACGCATTCACGCGCGCACGTACGCATTCACGTGTGCACGCACGCACGCACGCACACACACATACACGCACCAACCTCTGCATCAAAGTACTGAAGGTTGCTCATTCTCAGCCTCCCTCCAACTTATGCTCCCCTCCCTGAAACATCTCTCAGTGGCCAGTGCTGTAATGTCCCTTAGCTGTTTGCAACCGATTCCCCGTGGCAACACGCCACCTCCCCACCCCCCACCCAACTTCCTCCCTTTTAGAAGCCATTCCCCTCCCCTCGACTCCTCTCCAAAGAAAGTTGCACAGGCACAACTTTTTTTTCTTTTTTCTTCTTTTTTTTCTGTCCTCCCCTTGGCTATGAAGCAGCAGTGCCACAAAGGAGGGAGGAAGGACGAGAGGAAAAAAGTGTCCGAAAAAGAAAATCTCGTATCGCAAGGGAGGGTAAAGGGTTGCACGGCCAGCCGGTTTTGATTTTAATCTGATTTTATTGCACACTAAAAAGAGTGAAAGGACGCTGCCGAAACAAACGCGGCCGAAGGGAATAACCTTCCCGCTCACTTTATTATTTAGGTTTTAGTCTTTTTCTTCTTTCTAGTGGGAAACAGGCAGAGCAGGGAACAGCAGCGAACAGGAAACCAACATGGCGGCTTGGCTGGTTACAGTTTCTACTCTCACTCTCGGTCTTGGAGGCTGACAGAGAGAGAGAGAGAGAGAGAGAGAGAGAGACAGAGAGAGAGACAGAGAGAGAGAGAGAGAGAGAGAGAGAGAGACAGAGAGAGAGAGAGAGAGACATTGCGCTGCTGAGTGTCTTTCTACCTTGGAGGCAGGACAGACTCAGAGAGAGAAAGAGAGGGAGACAGCATGCTCATCTCGTCCAACTCTCACTCTTTCTCCCTCGCTCACTCCTCGGTTTTCTTTCTCCAGAGTTTCAAAAGAAAGCCAGAGCTCTGGGCTGCACCAGGCGCATATCAAAAGCACACATAGCACAAATAAAACGTACAGCCGTGTGGAACACAAGCAGCAGAGAGGAGTGCCAGAGATAAGGACGTTGTAGCGCGTGGACAGTCGGGGCAGTGTTTTTTGACTTGCCGAATACATGCAGTCCTGTTCTATTGATGAGGAAAAAGTGATTGAGCGCCAAAACGGCCATCGGGGCGTTATTATTAAGCCCATGACATCACATCGCGCCACATCTTTGCACCAATCGCGTAACGCCACAGGTGTAGGGGAAAAAGGAGGGGGAAAAAGCTAAGAAAAACGTGGACATGGAAAGCATAACTCAAACAATAGGCAACAGGGGGAATAAGCGTGTGTGTCACCAGTCCACATGAAATGTACCTATAGTTTCAGCCTCGCCCAAGCCCTACCTATAGCATGCTGTTCTTGCTAGTCAGTTGTTTACCATCTCACATGTGGCAGGAATTCAAAAAACTTGGCAGAGCCTGTTGCACGACGCCGGGAGAGAGAGTTCACCCGAGGATACAGCTCTGGTTTTGGCTCGGCTGCCAACTTCTGACACCGTAGCCCTCTGCGCGGCCTCGCCCCTGCCTGAGCGGCCTGCGCAAGGACCCGCCATTGATGAAACTCCAATATTAACAACCACCCTCTTCTCCTCTTCACAACACCTCCAACAGTCCACAAACCATGCGCTTTTTCACCACCTTTTATATATATATATATATATATATATATACATACATTTTATTTGTATTTATTTTTAATATCGTCACTGTCGTGCAGAAACCTTTTATCTTCATAATTCATCTTGAATTTCCTTATCCTTTCTTTTCTTTTCATAAATGAATTCCCTATTTTATACTTTATCGTGTGACAGCAAAAGTAGCGGAAATATTGGATCTACAATCTCACAACGTGATGTGAACGTGCTTTTTGCTATTTTTTTTTAAAGATTCTGAACATTTCTGTAAAACAATTTGGCAATAATGACACGGCCAAAATATGGATGACAGCCTCAGGTTGAAAGAGGTCACGTCTGTGAGTTTTATAAATATTGAACCAATGAAAAGTATTAACAAGAGCTTGTGACTAAATATGAATAATAACTACACTGGGTCCATTGGAACACAGGTCATTTTGTCCATTTCCTACAAGGTTTCAGGCCGACAGAGACGGTGTGTTTCACAAACCGTTCGTCTAGAGGTGGAATAAAAAGCGCCACCTTGGATCAGACGGTTTATTGAGCTTTGGAACGCAGTAAGGTGACGCTCGAGAGTACGATCAGCGTGACCGAAACGATGACTGCATGCCTTGAGCGAGCGGCTAGAAATGGCACAGAGTACTACTAATGAATTATGCTCCGGCAGCAGCACACTGGAACAATATGGTTGTTGATCTAGTGCGCCATATCAGACTCTGGGAACACTTAGGTCCTTATCAATCACGCCATGAAGGCACGAAAGACAACACACGCACGCACGCACGCACGCACGCACGCACGCACGCACACGACTGCTGGACAAGTTCAGATTAGATTTATTGCACACAGGCAATGCCTTGTCTTATTGCCCGGGACAAACCGCACGTGCAATATTGAGTACGCAATAGAACACGCAAACTGCAAACAAAGTCCGATGAACGAGGGAAGATGACTCAGACAAATAAAAATGATCAAACTATTTAAATTAGACTAAAATAAACAAACAATATAACATTTTTTCTTTTATACAGTACAAATGAAAGGGAGAGGAAACCTGGTCTGGAGACACAGGAAAGAATCAAATCATTATTATAATTCTCTTCTGGACTGAAGTGGCAATTTCCTCAATTTATTAGTCGTAACGTCTTGTTAACAGTGAAAGTAATGCAGACCAGTCAGCCAGACACGTCTGTAACGGACAGAGTTATTGGAGCGGGGGACTTCTGTGTCCAATATAAACCTGTGAGAATATCCTCTCTGTCGCGTGGAAACCTCATATGTCCAAAACTGTTACTTTTCAGGAGTCAAATTTAAAGAATTGCAAAAATAGCAGATCGACAAGCTCAAGCTTTAGAGCTCGTAGGTCTGCCACTTGCATGACCAAGTAGGCCATTCGTTTACGAAAAAAAACACAAAAAGTTAAAATATGAAGATATGAACAGCATGGTTTGTATTGACTCACAATTAAGGGTGGAAAGTGAGCGTATTTACTTGAGGTGCTTTTACTTCACTTGAGCATTTCCATTTGTTTCTATTTTATATTCATACTCCACTACATCTCCCACTACAATTATGTAAAAACTTTAGTTACACGTAAACTTTGTACATTATAATTATTATTACAAACATGAACCAATTATGCAAGTGTGTTGCTTGTAGATTGACATACGAAAATTGTGAAAAATCATCATTTGTACTTTTACTTAAAAATTTGAATACAACCCTTTTCACTTTTAAAAGACTATTTATATGTTGTGGTATTGCTACTTTTACTTAAAAAATAAATAAATAACAGAGTACCTCTTCCACCACTTCTCAGAAGGGCCATACACTTTCGCCTAATGTGAGCAACAGCCGTCCATACGTCCGCAAAGACAAACGCTCCGCTCGCTGGCGGCCAGCGGGGCCAGAGCCTTCCTCTCTCTACGAGGTGGTCCGCTGAGAGGCCCCTCGAGAGCACGCGCCTCCACAACTGCTCTATTACAGCCGTGACCCCTGGGGTCAAGCTCTGAAGGGCTCCGAACAAAGGCCACGACCCTGGGGTCAGAAGTGTAACGCCGGGGGCAGGCCAGGGGCCCCATGTCAAGCTGAAAGGGAGCGTGCTGTTTGCTTTGAGAAGGTAAGGATCACTAACACCGCAAGCACAGGGGCCTAATAAGGATTAAGGGGCCATCCCCCCTTTGGGATGTCAGTCAGGGGCCTCTACATCACTCTCTATTAACCTTCCTGACCCCCGGCGGCCATTACAGGGCCTCAGGGGTCACGGTCGCTCGCGCCATACAGCAGAGCCGAAAGCCGCCTGCACTTACTGACAGCATTGGTGCTGAATCTTATGGGAAGAGACGTGTGAACAGGTAAAGAACGTTATGCATGAAGACATGCTTCTTCTGCAACGTATCTGCATCTGTTTGGTGGGGAGAGGTTCCAGGAGGTCCCCCTAGCAAAATGAGGAACATTTGAAACATTTAAGCACGGTTCCATTGCGATGCGACTCGTTTGTAGATCTGGTATTTTCAAGGGCGGAAAAAAATGATAAACTTTGACTCTCTTCTCGTACAATTTCTTTTTCTAGAACGGAGCCATGGCCAAATAAATTACATATCGATTTTGGCATAATTGACATGAAAATATCAGTGTATAGTAGACATTCCACCTGTCTTTTTCTACAGACAATTTACAACTATTCAAAGAGGAGATCTCAAGACACCGTAAATAATTTACAGATGCACTTGAAGGTAATCACCTTGTACGAGGCAAACAAAAATACACACACCTTGAGCCATCAGCTGTCATCTGAAGCCACTTCAAGTGACAGTTCCCGAGATGTGTGGTATGCTAATGGAAAAACACAATGAAAAGGTATGGATCTGAAGAGAACGAGGGAGCCCTAGAGATGACACGTGCAGCACCACAGGGCCTCTGCAGTGACCCGGCTTGAATGAAAATAGGAAGGTAAGAACCGAGAGACAAAATCACAAAATGGAGGACAGGGGGAGACAACATGGCGCACTGAGTGATGCAGTAAGTAACACACTGCTTGCAGCCTGCCAACTCACCAACTACAACTACAAACAGTAAATGAAAGATATACATTTCTATCCCATCAAATGCCAAAATGGACACTAAGTTAACTATTTTTATACACAAGATATTGATTCCTTTATTCTCCTTTATTCCTATAAGGTCCAATATTTGTCAAGTATGTATATTCTATCATAGACAATGCAGAAATGAAATATATATATTTAACATTTCCTATATGCCGTCTATAAATACAATGCAATACAACCATCACGTTGTATTATGTCTAATGTTTGTATGCATTTTTAAGCCTTAAGTGCCTAATTAAAATATGTATAATGTGATGTTTTAAAGAAGCTCATGAGATGTTACAATATAGGAGAGGATTCTTTTTTCTTTCACTCTTTAGTTTTGCAATTGAAGGAATTGAAGGTCACAAGTGTGGAGTCGTCTTCTTTCTGGACATTTCATTAATATAATTACATTTACTGTATAAAAGATTATAATATCAGTTTGGCTGCAAATAGCCCCAGTTTATTATATTTCTAAGACAGGACAATTACACTGAAAGTACTAAAATATAATAGAGGCTAATGAACCCAACACTAACTAAAAGGATAGGCAAATTTAGCTGATGTAAAACAATTATTACGTTTTCTTTTAATTAACACCTTTTTACCACCAAATGAATTATATTAGTTCACAGAATATGTAATTTTTGCAACAAAAAGAAGGAAATCAATTAATTCAATTTCCACTTATCAATAGGTTCATTATTAGTCTAAATATATACATTTACGCAAGATAACCTTACAAAGGCAAAACTAAATTGGACACAATTACTTTCTAAAACAAGTCTGTCCTGGATGGGACTCACCAGACGTAAAAACAACACACACACACACACACACACACACACACACACACACACACACACACACACACACACACACACACACACACACACACACACACACACACACACACACACACACACACACACACACGTTAAAATAAAATAAATATAATCATAGTTTCTAACTCATTATGCAGAAATGTAACTGTCCCATTAAATACAGGCAGCTTTTTAGTACACGATGGTAAAATTGAAAACCTACAGATCTTTTTGTTTGGGATTAACACTAACAAGCTATAGAAAAAGCAGTTAAACTGTGGAATTGAAGATCAATGAGTAAATCATTTTGTACAATGCAAAAAAAACATTATTACATAGAAATCTACATTTAAAGTGAGTGAGATTATTTTCCTCAGACTCTGAAATAAACTGTTCAAAAGGCTATTCATTCAGGATCCTGACACTTAGGTTTTGGTCAGTCACAAAATATGTAATTATCACTATAGAATAGCATATCGATTTGAATTTTAACCCGACTCTACTCTGTATCTCCCCTTATTATAATTCACCTTTTGTAAAAATGCAACTTTTACTGTTGCAATATGCATAGATGTTTCACCTGTTACATTTATACATTGATTTAAATTGCAAACATATAGTTTGAATAATGTCATCGTTTTTCAACTTTTTCCATTAAAACAAGCCTATCCTGTCAGATTAACTTAAAAACTTTCTAAAGTCAGTCAGAAGTTTTACATTTGTGCACTTTTTTTGTGCTTCTGCGGTTTCATTACGCAACTTTTGTGATGTTTTACAATCATAAAAATCATTTGTAAGATGTATGCAATGCAAAGCCACTTGATCATCATCAGCCGAACGACAACCAGTGAAATAAATTAAATTGGCACACCAACATAAAAAAAGCTTTCTGGGGATTTAGGCATTATACGCAGAGTACCCAGTGAACTACTCAGTGTTTAATTTAACCATTCGTAACTCCGAGAAGCACTTATATCCTATGTCACTTATTTACTCCGAACAGGCTATTTATTTTAAAATAACACTGCGAGTGTACAATTGTAACCAAATGGACCTGTAACAATTTGTACACTCAGAGAGTAGAATTAACTCTGACAATTTCACTGTGCATTGATTCTAGCTGATTAAGCTTTGATATTGACTGCAGCTAAAATCCTGCATTAAAATGTATCACTTGGACGGTCATTCACAAGCTCACTCACCTCTGGAAACAAAATCCATTCAGAGCAGAGAACATATTCACTAGAGCAAAGGTTGGAAGAACAGAGAGAGAGAAAGAGAGAGAGTGGACAAGTGTTCCCGGACACTAAAACAGCTACATGGAGACGGTACGTACACTGCTGCCTGTGGCCAAGCAGATCTCTACCCCGCTCCCAGGCACATCCTCCCAGACACCCCTCTCTCATTAAAATAAGGGCAGTGCTCTGGGAAAACCATCGTCCTACTTTTCAGTTAACCGTGACACTACCTTGCCTGCTGTGTCACTCTTCAATATTGGCAGGTTCAGAAGACAGGTTTGTCTTCTTCGTTCCCAGCCCGACGGAACGCGCCGCTCTTGTCGTGTTAAAGCAAAGCGCAAATACGGGAGCCTTCAGCGACAACGGAGATGTACGGTATGCATCCTTCAAGATGCTTATTTTGTTCATAATTTCAAATATTTCTGATCTAGAAAACAAGCAACAACATGAAATTCACATCAAAAGACATTTTGGTTTTTAGGTCATGCTCAAACTGTATTTTGAAACGTATTTTCAAATATTCACAATACAAAATGTTTTGCTACAAACTGATCCTCTGGAATGTCTGACATGCACTTCTACAAACGGAGTCCCTTAACACGTACAGGTTAAACACTCACCTTCATCAACTTTCGTCATTGATAATGAACCCTCCGCATACCTGCTACTTATAACCGGTTATAAGAAGAAGAAAAAAGAGAGAAACGTAAAAGAAATAAAATTTAAAAAAGATTGCCCCCTCATTGTGGAATTAGGGCTGGGTCAGTGGCGTTCTCGGGGAGCGCTCCCTCCTCTTAACCCGTTTTGGCCTGACGTCGAAATTTTAAAATGTATTTTCCTTCTGAAAACCTCATGTTTCTATATCAGTGGTTCTCAATATTTCATGTCAAGGACCCCCAAAATATATGAAATTGGCCGCTGACCCCCATCTGAAAATGTGTTGTTTCAGGGACCACCTCCCAGAAGCAAAGATTTGAGTTAAAAACGTTTTGCTCTGAAAGAGTATATATTCAAAGCTTTGCACTGCTATTTTTCAAAAATAGCAGACCTACAAGCAGACCTACAAGCTCATAGCGCGCCACCGAGTGGCGCGCTATGAGCTTGTAGATCTGCTATTTTTCAATAGCTAAATTATAACGATAGCAACAATAGCTAATAATAATGTTTAAAACACCAAAAGGGATTCCCGCCCAAAATGGGTTAAAGAGTTGGGGTTGGGACGTGCGTGTTGGTTCTAGCTTGTTGCCACGTTGCACGGCCCACTGCAGCATGGAGCTGCCTGGCCCATCAGCACAAAACCAGCCCCCGCCCCACACGTCACGTCACCACTATCCACCTGATCATTCTCTATAACGGTGCCCTCTGAGCCCCTGAGCTCTGGTGGTCTCCTTTTCATCCGAATCTGATCTGGATTCTGAGAGACAAACTCTTTTTCTTCTCTTTTCTTTTGGAGTTTTTTTTTTTTTTTTTTTTAAGATTTGTTTTAGGCTTTTCTGCCTTTATTAATAGTATCAAGTGAAGATAGACAGGAAAGAGGGAGAGAGAGAAGGGGAGAGACACGCAGCAAAGGTCGTCATGAACGGGACTCGAACACGCGACATACTGTCAGGCCAAAGCCTATATGTGGCATGCGCCTGGACCACTTGGCCAGCGGGAGCCCTCTTTTTGAGGTTTTGAGAGAACGACAAGTATCTAACCTGCACCTCGGCAATTCAAGATCAAGATCAAGAGAGGGGTTTATTTCTCACTCGATTTGTCAAATGTGTCACACAATTCACCTGAGGAAGGGTTCGGTAATGCTCTGAACAGAACATCTATTGGATTTTATAATGGGTCACTAGTCTAGACGCACAGACACACCCACACGCACACACACACATGCACACCCGCATGCACGCACGCACACACACACACACACACACATGCGCGTCTGGTGATATCTGTGTTGTACAAAGCAACACGAGGCATGGAAATAAGTGCACTACACCAGGGATTTCATGTGAACAGAATGACAATTGCTTGATTAAAAATAACGAGAAGCAAAGTCTCTGAAATCGGAACATCAGTCGTATTAGTGTGCTTTGTTTGTCTTAATCTTTGCTGAAGTGTGTGTGTGTGTGTGTGTGTGTGTGTGTGTGTGTGTGTGTGTGTGTGTGTGTGTGTGTGTGTGTGTGTGTGTGTGTCCGTCCCCGAATGGCTCACAGAACGACTCAAGGACATGCATATACATATGGAGAGCTAATAGATGATATAGCATCCGTGCAGTCTCGATGATACTTATTTCATCTTTAATTGGATTTTAGTGAGGCTGCTCCCAGTGGGAGCCCTGACGTTTCCTTTATGAGATGCCCTTAAACTGTAAAATGTACTGAACATCAGGGGTGTAGTGGGGGGGGGGACGTGGGGGAGCGGCATCCCCCCACTTCTCTCAAGCCTACATTTATTTTTGGGCAAAAATATGTTTTTTGACTTGTCATTTAGGCTACTTTTATTTATATGATTAAGCATTGTAAACCCCGTTTCTAAATAGGCTGTACAGGTCTGCGTGTTGTATAATGCGCGTCATGTGCACGTGCACGCAAATGCGCGTGCATATATGCCCGCGCACGTGTCTTATGGGGCGTCCCCCCCACTTCTAAAAGTAGCACTACAACACTGCTGAACATACCATACACTGTACAGTATGCACTGAACATGTACTGGACATACACTATGCATGCACTGTATGCACTGACTGTACATGTACTGTACATGCACTGTATGCACTGAACATGTACTGAACTGTACATAGGAAGTGAGCATAATTGGACTTTCAACCATCGTTTACTTTAATTTTAGAATTCACACATCTGGTGCTACATTTAGGCCTATACATTAATCTCCATATTTGTACAGTCAAATTTAAACATGATTCATTTTCACTTTCTCCTTTTTTAATTTGGTTCCATTAATGGTCCCATTCAAACTAATTATACCTTTTTTTTATCCTAATGGATTTGTCAGTGCACACACTCTGTGGACACTTGAGGAAGACCTCTTCACCTATAACGAGTAGAATGTGTTTTATAGTCAAGTAGAATGTGTTTTATAGTCAAGTAGAATGTTTAATAGTCAAAAGCGTTAAGTACAGCAACACATTCTATAGCCTACTATTCATACCACAATTGCCATGCACAGCAAAACCCTTGAGTGTTAATTCAATGCCAAATATACCCATAAGGGTCCATTTGGTTACATGCACAGTTGCACACATTCAAATTAGTTACCAAAAAACAGAAAGTACAACCACAGTTATAGGACAACGTGGCTCTTTCTTTGCAATCAGTTAATGCTGTTTATGTTCCGTTTGAGATTATTTATCCGTCTGTTTTGTGAAAAGGCAACAATGACTGGTTTGTGCATCCTGCCGTGTGTGTGTGTGTGTGTGTGTGTGTGTGTGTGTGTGTGTGTGTGTGTGTGTGTGTGTGTGTGTGTGTGTGTGTGTGTGTGTGTGTGTGTGTGTGTGTGTGTGTGTGTGTGCGCGCGCACATTTGGGCAGGTCAGATTGAGACGGACACAGCCTCCGAGGGATTAACCACATGAACCCCAGCTTGCCTATTCCCGCAAGGGACATTTGCCAAAATATATATATTTTTTAAAACAGCCGACCAATGGGCTCACGGCAAGCTTGTAGATCTGCTATTTTTGTCAAATAAGACCTTTGGGTGTAAACGTGAAAGAAGTGGTCCGAGTCCAGTTGTATAACTCAGGTCCGTTTCACTAAGACTAGCGGGTATAAGTGGTTAAGATGCTAGCAGTCATGTGCCTGTCAGCTGCAACAAAAGCCTGCCTATGTAGGGTGCATACAGATGGGCTCCTTTGTGTGCAGTGCATGCTGCACACATCCAGGCCCTCTTTCTCAGAGCGGAGTGCCAGGTCTGGACTGCACTCTGTAGGCCTGCGTGGCCACAGGCCTGCTAACACTATAGTGGGCTTCTTTTTTTCCCCTTTTTTTTTTTTACTTTGTGCGACGCGTCACTTTGCTTTCATTGTTCAACTTCTTCTTTTCCTCCGATGCCTTTACTTCACGTCTCGTACTTGTTGTATAGTTTCATTTGCCTCACTGAGTCTTTTCCCTCATACAAGTACTTAGAGATCGGCTATTTTTGGCGCGCAATACCGGCACACAACAAAGTATGACTCAGCGATTTTTCCACAGACAAATTTTCAAACAGAAACTGATGACAAAAGCAACAGATCAAAGCTCTTTTGAGCACAATCATGCATATTTAGTCCTGACTGGTAAAGCCTTCCCTACACACGATATACATTCCCTAAGTACGCCCTTTCAGACAACATGTGCACACTGTATATTGTAAACATACATATTTTCCATTGCATGTTGTATAAATCTTTTCTCCTTCTATATTTGTGTTACACATACCGACCCAACAGGTCCAATTCTTAACCCATTCTGGGCGGGAACCCCTTTTGGTGTTTTAAGCATTATGTTATACTTTAGCTATTGAAAAATAGCAGATCTACAAGCTCATAGTGCGGCACCGAGTGCTGAGTTACGAGCTTGTAGATCTGCTATTTTTGAAAAACCTGTGAAAATGTGGCGCAAATCTTTGAATATATATTCTTTCAGAGCGAACGTTTTTAACTCAAATCTTTGCTTCTGAGGGGTCCCTGGAACTACATATTTTCAGATGATGGTCGGTGGCCAATTACATATAGTTTCTGGGGTCCTTGACATGAAATATTGAGCACCACTGATATAGAAACATAGGTATTTTAGAAAACTGTCAGAATTTAGAAGACATTTTCTACAGTCAGGTCAAAATGTGTAAATGTATGTTAATGTATACAGAAAGTGATTAAACCGACCCTGATAAGGGGGGGGGGGGTCGGGTGTATGGGAAATTAATGTCTGGACTGGCTTTTATCAACCGGGACCTGAAGCCAACTTTAATAATAAAGGTGTTGAGGCTCCCTGCGTGACTGGGATCAGATGAAGTTTGTGATTTGGTAAGTACAGGTAACTCTATTCTGGCCATGTCATATAGAGCCAAACCCTGGGTGAAAATAGCCAATCTACAAGCTCACGGCGTGTTGGGTGGTGACACACCGTGAGCTTGTAGACAATTATAGGCGGTTGTTTTCAGCACCGAGATTTGGGGTAGAAGGGGCCAAAAAGGAAGGGACCAAGTATCAACCCCTGGGGGACACCAGTCAACAAAGTAAGTGGTATGATGATGATAATATGTGAAACTAATATACAGTATGTTTACTATCAGGGTTGAATGCAGAAAGGCAGGTTAAATGATCACTCTCTTAAAACATATACTCCACATACAATCTATTCTATCCTGTATGTATGTATGTATACTATTCTGGGTCAATTTGAGATACTTTAACATCCAAATACTGAATAAATAAAAAAAAGGTCATTTACAATTTAGGTATTTAGCAGATGTTCTTAATCCACAGCGATTTACAGCAAGCAAGAACAACACAAGGTAATACATCAAATGCAGAGAAATAGTCATCTAGGATCATAACCATTGTGGTTTAATAACCCTTGTGGGTTAAGTTGAGGAAGGCAAGCATGCATAAACTGCAGGTTGCTTACAATGACTGCATGCGTATATTTTTGGATAAAAAACAAGTTGGAGCAGTGCAAGTGAGTTAGTCATTCTGCATCGTGGGAGTCTACACTTTTCATGCATTACTGAGAAACTTGATGTACAAATGTATGTGTCGACTGAACGAGTCTCAGACCTTTATAGTTATGCTGCTTGCTAACCCCAGCCTCGGTATCACATAACGTAATAATCTAATAATCATAATCTAAATGACATATTTTAGCCTTTGCGTAGCCTGCAAGGTCGTCGAGGCAGTATAGGGCAAGCGATACGGCAAGTCCACGGGCTAAGGTGGAGTTGTCCCGGATGCTTTAGTGAAGGTTCTGCCAGCTTCCCTGTATCCTCAGATCTCCTTCATGTGGACAAAGCTACTATACATTTCAAGTATATCCAAAAACTATAGACAATTAAAAATGTATTGATCAAAATAGAGCCTCTTCTGTATGTTTATGTGCATTTAGTAACACAGAAGAGAAGATACGTCATCAATGCTGCTTACAGTAGGCCTATAATACTAAATACCAATTAATTTGTTGTGGGGGGAATTTATAAGGTTTTTGAGGATAGGAGTGGTTACGTAGAGTGTTGAGGAATTGTGGGTTCTTTTAGTCATGTAGCATGACTAAAGCCTGATTTATATTTGGTTGTGAGCCAGAGCTGATCTGCAGGCTCACAACCCACTGCATTGTGACACGCTGTGCACCTCTAATGGTTCCCAAAGTGGGGTCCGGGGACCCCCAGGGGTCCTTGAGGGAGTTCCAGGGGGTCCCCAGCTAAATGCTAGTTTGGAACCAAATGGACCCTTATGGGTCTGTAACTCAGAGAGTGTAGACATGGAACCAAATTGATTTGGTTCCATTTGTACACTCTCTGAGTTAAATTAACTTTGATTTTACAATATACATTGGGGTCCCAGAGATAGAAATGCAGCCTAATTCAGGTCAAACCAGGAGGGTCCTTGATATTAAACTGGTTGAGAATCACTGTTAGAGCCGTAAAAATAATCTCTTATCAAATGGGGGTCTGCAGCCTAATGAGTATCATATTGGGGGTCTGCAGCCTAATGAGTATCATATTGGGGGTCCTTGACATAAAAAGGTTTGGGACTCACTGGTCTATTTGAACTATTCAGAATAGGGATAAGGGCTAATATAAGGGTAAGTGCTATTTTTCAATGGCTAAAGAATAATATAATGCTTAAAACACCAACAGGGGTTCCCGTCCAGAATGGGTTTTAAAGAGACTATTTCGGCATGCCACAAAAGCCAACAATAAATCTTTAATGCGAGGAGAGAAGGTTGCACTCTAGATATTTTGCTCTTACATTGCCATGAAAAAACCCTATCAGGGCTGATATTTGGTGTAATGACTCGGCACTGCCAGCAATTTGGCAAAGTGTATTGATAGTTAACACGGGCATACATCTGAAATGAATTACTGTATCCGTTAGTTTGAATGTTAATGTTAATATATGAGCCATGAAGACTTTTGATAATGTACTGTATATTTTATTATTCATGTTTTGGTTTCTTCCTGTCTCGATTGCTGCAAAGTAGTTACAGAGTCTTTGTTTGGTTTGCCTGGTGTGTGTAGTTTTTTTAATGTTTTGAAGTCATTTTTAATAGGTTGTTTAGATTTTAAGTGTGTATTTTATGTTTTTATAGTTTTTAAAGGCATGGTATAAATAAAGTTTTCTTAGTGACGTATACTAGCCACACGGACATATGTTCATTAAACTACATCCATACAGATTGCTTTCATACCGCTCTTGTTTACAGCAAGTCTTACAACACTGGTTCTCAAGGTGGGGTTCGGGGACCCCCAGGGGTCCTTGAGCTAAATGGATAGTTAGGAGACAAATAGTGTTGGGTGAAATCAGCCCTCAGCTATATCTGTCAGAAATATGGGGAGAGGGTGGTGGACAAAGAATAGCAAATCTTAGTCCCCCCTACTTTCCATGCCCCGACATAATGCACTGTCACTGACATATGAATCGACTGACACCTGTGGCTTCGTGCAGTGCCACTCAAAGTGACTACTGGGTTGGGCTTGCTGGATGCATGGTCCAACCCCTGGAACAGATATAGCTGAGGGCTGAAAACACCCGTGTGCGAACCAAATGGACCCTCATGGGTCTGTAACTGTATACAGAGTAGAGAGTATACAAATGGTACGCTCTCAGAGTTAAATTAACAGTGATTTTACAATAATATATATTGTGGTCTCAGAGATAGAAATGCCATTAAATGGGGGTCCATGTAGCGTAATGCATGTCAAACTGGGGGTCCTTGAAATGAAAATGGTTGAGAATCACTGCTAGAGCCGTGAAAATCTTCTGTTATGCGGGTCCCTGGCATATGTTTTCAAATGGGGGTCCGCGGCCAAATAAATGGGGGTCCTTGACATGAAAACGTTTGGGAACAACTGCCTTACAACACTGGTTCTCAACATGGGGTCTGGTCCTTGAGGGCGCTCCAGGTGGTCCCCAGGATAATGGTTGAAAGTTTGGAACGAAAGGGACCCTTAGGGAACTGTAAGGGTGACAAAACTGTAACTATAACTTTGCAAACTCCCAGAGATAAATTAATATTTTACAGTGTAGAACATGGGTCCCAGAGATCAAAATAGTATCAAAGATTCATGACCTAATTCATATCAAACTGGGTGTCCTTGAAATTAAAAAGGTTGAGAATCACTTACAGAGACACCTGACAATTTGTAATTGTACTGTTTCTTCTCGCTATAGTCAAAATTACTTTCTCCCACTTCTACACCAAGGCAAAGTGTATTAGCACCATTTTTAGCACTATTCCATAAGAGTTTGAATGAGTAGTGCTGGAATAGGCTGTGTTTATCCATGCTGTCATTGAGGAGATGACGAAATCCATTCATTCAAAATGTCAAGACTTCAGACTGTTGTGTGCAACGTGTTACGTATTTCTCTAGAAATAGCAGATGACAGAAGTCATTTTGTCATGCTCACAGTGAAGCTGTTTAAGGCGCAATTAGACCCTGCAAATCCCCTCACCGTTCGGCAACATGTTACACATTTTATTAAGAGGGGTATTATTCTAGGCTCAGGAAATGAAACTGCATGACCCCCCCCCCCCCCCCTCCCCCTCTCAAGTTCTCTCTCACTTTCTTTGTCTCTCTCGCTCTGGCTCTATCTCTCGCACGCACGCACGCACGCACGCGCGCACACGCACACACACACACACACACACACACACACACACACACACACACACACAGTCACACACACACACACACACACACACACACACACACCCTCGCAGTCATCCAAACTAGCCAAAGCAATAAGTTGTATGTTAATTAAGCCTTTGTCACCATCGCCCCAAGATTATTAGCCCCCACGACACCACACCCCACTGGCACCAAGTGCACACACACACACACACACACACACACACGCACACGCACACGCACACCGCACACGCACACACGCACACACACACTACCTGGACAAGCTATGGTGGCTGCCAACCCCGACGTTGACGGGGACAATGTGTGCGAGAAAGATCGGCACCCTGCCGTGTTCCGCTGTTTTGTTTTGTTCCCCAACCCCCCGCTGTGCCAGGGATCCCCTATTGACCTGTTAAACCTACGTGACTGGAACAAATGCAAATGGCGCTGACTTGTTCACACAAAATACTAAAGAACCATTCAAATGAGGCCCCTGCCACAACAATGCATGGATGGCCTAGACCTAGAGCCTCCACTGGGCGCTGGGGCGGCCTCCGGTCTGACGGAGAGAGAGAGAGAGAGAGAGATATAGGCGGGGAGGGAAAGAGAGGGGGAGACACAGAGACAGAGGGGAAGGGGAGAGAAGTAATGGGGGGTGGGTGCCGTTTTTTAGACATTGTACGATTCATTCTAGCCGTCTGGTGGAAAGCGACCATCCACTTTCATTACATGCAAACGTGCGCACACACGCACATGCGTGCGCGCACACACGCACACACACACACACACACACACACACACACACACACACACACACACACACACACACACACACACACACACACACACACACACACACACACACACACACACACACACACACACACACACACACACAGGCAACAAAGTAAGGATATATGTTACACCTGCATGGTAATTCTCCCCAGGCTGAATGGCGAACACACAGCAAGCTATAGCGCACCGAACTTAACCCTGTAATTACTCTGTACGTAATACTTTGTAATTGAATGCCAATGGAGCCGAACTGTCCCTGTTATCAGGCCCGCCCCCGACACCAGCTAATCCACGTGAACCCAAAGCCTGCTGGCCACTCACATCCCTGGCCCCGGGTGTTCCATTCTGATGGACGGTCGGTCCCATTACAGCAGAGGTGGAAGAAGTACTTTGATTTGTTTTACTTACTTTAAAAGTACCAATACCACAATATAGCCTACCAAAATAGGTCCTGTATTCCAAATTTTACTATGGTTGAAAATGCCACCAGGATAAGTACCAAAATAATACTCGATATGCAGAATGTACCATTTGTGCCAGGTTTTTCAAAATGTTTTCTAAATCCAATGGACACACTCTCAAGTACGCTAAATTGTATTTATTGTAAGCAACGCCCTTGAGTAAAAGTACGTAGCTTCTTTCCACCACAGAACTACAGTAAATATCGTTGCTGGTGGGCGGAAACCATGTCAAGTCCAAAACCATTAGAAAACCAAAATATGGAGATACAAGGTTTCTGCCCGACAGCGACCACACCTCTAGCTGGGGATGTTTATTCCAGAATGGGATATGTCCTATTGTGGAATACTAAAATCTGGACATTGCAACACTGTACAATAAAATATTTATCTTGGACACTCTCTATTCAAAATTGTATTAATAACCACAGGAACCCATCCATCCATCCATCTTCAACCGCTTATCCGTAGTCGGGTCGCGGGGGTAAAAGCTCCAGATTTTCCTCTCCAGATTAACATTAGTAACTTCCTCCTGCTCCCGAGGCGCTCCAAGGCCAGTGGAGATGCCAGCCACGCGTCGAAGAAAACTAATTTTGGACGCTTGTATTCGCAACCTTATTCTTTCGGTCATGACCCACACTTCATGACCATAAGTGAGAGTAGGAAAGATAGCTTTGCCTTCTGGCTCAGCTCTCTTGTCGTCACAACAGTGCGGTACAGCGACTGAAATACCGCCCCTGCTGCTCACAGGAACCCTAGCATCCCGATTCTGGCAAAAACAACCAATGTAGATGCTCACAACATGTCGCAACGTCATCTATCAAATCTAGACACTCGCAGAGCATTGTGAGCTCGTAGGTTGGCTATTTTGAAGCATAGAGATTTGGTGCAGTACAGAGCCCTGGGGGACCCCAGTCAACAAACAATAGGATTTAAGATTTATTTTATTTGATACAAACTGTAGCTACTGTGTACATACTGCAAACAGGCTGGGAACAGCTATCCAATGCAACTATCATAGTATTTATAGTGGATGCTAATTTGCAACACCTGTCCCTAGTCAGTCTCTTTTTTCATGTCCCATTGGCTGATATCAAACTCTGGTTTTAATTAGATATCTCTAAAATGATTGTTGGAACAGTAATATCCAACCACAATGGCTTGGTTCGATTCTGACTGGAGAGCTGTGATGCATAGTTGAAGTGTAGTTCTAATCTAGTTCATAGAAAAGAATACCAGCACTGTTATATCCGCAGCAAGCAACATACGGATGTTTCGTCCAGGAGGCCTTCCTCAGCGTAAGTCTGAACAATATGGAGTCGGTGTCACTTAAAAAGGGGACCTGGGTGCCCCGCACAAAACGGTCCGAGTGCACCCTAACTCACATTATTCATAATATTACAAATTGATGCTGTTCACACGCTAACTCATTTTCCCACATGGAGTACATTACAACAAGAAAAAGAAAAAAAGAAAACACATAAAAACAACATACAAAATACACAATTTACACATTACAATTTGATCTTTTAAGATACCTCTTGGAAGCCACTAGAAAGTAACTGACCCTGTGCAGGTCTCTAAGACCCCTATATAAAGACAGACTCAGATTTTTCACCTTTCTAAAAGATAAAGATTTTCAGAGACAGTATTAAAAACACCCAAGTAATAACTCCTCATTGAGCCCTTCCGGGTGTTCAGTTTGTAAGTTGTGTATCCACCATGCTTCTCTCTGTAAAATTAATTTCTCCCGATCCCCACCTACTGTATTATTAAGGGCTGCACAGCCTCAATGCCCTGGAACCTCAGAGGGCACACTTTATGTCCCACCTCATTAAAGTGTCTAGCGACTGGAGATTTCTCATCCTTGTTCCTAATATTACTCTTATGTTTTGTAATCCTTACTTTAAGTTCTCTTTTGTACCACAAACTTAGTCTTACAGGTGATAATACAGTGTTCATTGCATTGCAATGAACACTGCTCAAACATGGAAAGTTACCCATAGGCAAATCTGACATGAAATGGGACGGGATGGGAATAAACATTAAACAAGAATCCTATTGGATATAACGTGAGTGCTGGTATTCTTTTCTATGAACTGTATACCTGAGCCGTGCACCGGACCGTCACTCTATTACTTGGAACTACTCAACTGAGTGCTTGCTTCTCCTCCTTTCTTCTAGTTCTAGGCCATCAATACAATTACACCACAGCCTGTACTGAGCAAAACATCTTTAACTCCACTGAGGTCCCTTTTCCACCAGTTGGTTCCCAATGGGAACCAGTTCAGTTCTTTTTGGTTTTTAGTCCATGAGCCAGAGCTCCAAAATTGTAACGTTAATTATGAATTGAGTGGGAAAAACCATACCTATATTAGATTGTTATCACCATGAAACTTCCCCAATTGAGTACTTACACAAAGACAATGATTTATTGTATTACAAATTTTACATTTTTAAATATGCAAATGAGGCATTATGTAGGAAAATATGCAAAATAATCGAAAATATGAAAAAGCTACTACTGTGGAAGGGTTATCATGTATTAATTTACTTGTATTGATCCTATAAACAATTTAATATAAGTCTAGTTTGCCCACCAATTTTGGAGCTCTGGCTCATGGACTAAAAACCAAAAAGAACTGAACCGGTTCCCATTGGGAACCAACCGGTGGAAAGGGGGTCTGAATGGAGAATTTACATCATATGTAGACGAGCAAATCAGCTATTTTTGACCTACACAAATTAAATTCCCATTGACAATGAATGGATGATGCACGATGATAAGAGTGCCCTTCACTTCATACGGGTGTGGTTTTTAAAATGATTATACGCTGTTGTGTTTTTATGCGAACTGGACTCTTGGAAGATTAGCCCATGTGGGCTAAAAGAGATCCAAATCAAATCAGAGCCGTAGCTAACCTGACATTATTGCTGTGCTCCAACCATGATCACATCATAACACATGAGAAAATAGCAGTGCTAGGATTACCGTACAGTGCATCCATCCACTAAAGTGTTACAGTTTTAGCATTAAATGTCTTACCTCACAAACTCAATGCTATTCTGCAGCCAGATCTCATTTCATATTGGCGATAAGGTTATGTGGGTAACTGTAATCCTTCAAATGGTGCTCATCTCATTTTTGAACCATGCAACTTCAATTGTGTGCGGTTGCCTGTCATTGTGTATAAGTTTTATTGAATTATGTCTTTGTTTAGTCTTTAAAAGCCTGTTGAGTTTTTTTTTCTTCTTCTTACCAAAATGAGTTTTTCTGGTGAAGGGATGCTTGGTCCGACGTACTAACAGTCCTACTACAGTCATGAGTCCGACACCATACCCAAAACCAAACACTAAACCTAACCTCACAGGACGCCACGTACGGGTTAGTTTTAACATGCCAAATGTTAGTTGTAACCTGCCACGCATGTTGGGAGCCACCAGTTAGTTTTAAACTGCCACTGGTTAGTTTTAACCTGCCGCACGTCAGGAGTCATGGGTGAGTTTTAACCCACAGCACGGGTTAGTTGTAACTGGCAGCGCATGTTGGGAGCGCCGGTGTTGTCGAACTAATGCCTGTTGGGCTGTTAGTATGTCTAACAAACGTATGCACCCCCTGGTGAAGATGGGTTAGGGAAAGGGAAAGCTTTGTTTGTCCCACAGGGGAAATTCAGTTTCAGCTTCACCTATAGCTGTGTGTTCTGAGTACCAGACTGGCTCTCTGCCCACTAAGCTACAGAATTCTCTGTTATCTCTCTCCTGATTTGAGGAAATTGGTATCCTGACCTGAAAATGTATTTTCTATTACTGAAGAGTTGGAGACAGATATTGCTATGGCAATATAGAACTATTTAATGTCTGGACTAGTCTAATTCTGGACAACTGGATACCAAATTACTCGACGACGGGCACCACACTCCCTCAAGTCTTTGCCGCTGCACATGCAGAGTTTGAAGTCGGTCGGCCCCATTATATGGCCATATTTTCCATTTATTTTTATGTACTGTTATGTTTTAAGATAAAATACTGCAGATATTGTGTTAACCCTGTAAAAGTGTTAAAGCAAGTTGAATCAAAAAACTTGACACAATTGCTATATTGAATAGAAACTAATATTTGTTTTACTGCATGTTGAACATGACAACAAAACTGAACTTACTGAAATTATATGACCACAGTTTAAACTAAATATAATCAGGTCAGGAGGCACTATATTGCATACTTACAGCATAGATATTTAAAAAACTATAGATGCCTCATTGGCCGCAGCAGTTCGTTGGAGCGACCTAGTGTCTCCAACGGGAGGAGGAAGTCAAGCGGAATCCTGAAGGCATGCGCCTCTGATTGGCCTACCGAACGTCCCCTTCCGTTCTTTCGTTTTGCTTCCGCTATGCTTCGCAAGGAATCTCGGGAAAGCTGGCCAATGCAATCACGCATCGCCATCGCCTCCCCCATTGCATCCATGTTGCCTTCTGTTGAGATACAGACGCCCAAGAGCCGGAAGAGGTGTCTACCTTTATATGTCTATGGTTTACAGTACGACAGCTTACCTGACTAAAACACCCATCTTGGTTGATGTGTGAGTTAAAAACCACATCGATAACAATTAATTTCAGCTACTATTTGAGGTTTGATAGGTCAGCTATGCCACAAATGTCTCAAACTAGGCGCTGAGCAGTGACATATTAGGCTTAAACTTAACTTTGACATTGATGTCATCATTTCTCTCAAAATGTCCTTTTCCCCACCTTTTAAAAAAGGCCAAGAGACAATTTCTGATATTTACATACTAGTCCATAAATAGACAACAAAGTCAGTTGCTTTTAAGTATATGGAAATTACTTAAAATGATAAATGTTCGCCATATTACCTGCTGAAAAAGCAGATGTTTGGATATTAAGAATCATGTCATCACGAGTGGAGGATGTTGCTAGTTGTACATAGTGTAGGCTATTGACTGCACTTGGTACAATATTGGTCTATAAATGTACATTGTAAATATCTCTCATTAAAAACCAACTATATACTTGGAATTCTCTGGAAACCTTTCTACTGTTAAATGTGAAATTAACTGTACTGTATATTGATGATGATATATCCTTGCATTTGTTTATATGGAGCTTGGATTAGTTTACCAGGGTGTGGTGGACTTCTTCCACTCCTGACATGAGAAAACATAATTTACCAGATGATTTGTGAATGTTGGGGTGCGGCACATTTAGCTATTCAAACACAGATTTCCAAAATTATAACATACAGTAGATAGATTAAGTTTTCCTGTCTTTAAACATGAATCCAGCACACTGACGTCTAGGGATGAGTGAAATTATTCTACCACACAAAAGAGATTCATACATTTACAACTACACAATTTAGGCATTTAGCAGACGCTCTCATCCAGAGTGACTTACAGTGCAAGATCAGAGGAATAGCATAGATTTTACCGCACAATGTTATGATTTACGACTACTAAAGCTCATGTTGTTGTAATCAACTCCAAGGTGGGGAGAGAGAGAGAGAGAGAAAAGAAAATCATAAATCATAATCTGACCGCCTCGTTTCTTCCCAGAAGAGTCTTGCGTGTGTACTGTATTCAAATACCTCTAAGTCACCCACACAATTATGGCATCATTCCACAATCGAAGACGGACATGGTCCCCTTTCACTCTGGCCCCTTTTCCACTGGTTGGTTCCCAATGGGAACCGGTTCAGTTCTTTTTGGTTCTTAGTTCATGAGCCAGAGCTCCAAAATTGGAACGTTATTTGAGTGGGCAAAACCATACCTATATTAGATTGTTATCACCATGACACTTCCCCAATTGATTACTTACACGAAGACAATGATTTAATGTATTACAATTTTTTAATTATGCTGAGGCATTATGTAGGAAAATATGCGAAATAATAGAAAATATGAAAAAGCTACTACTGTGGAAGCGTTATCATGTATTAATTTACTCCATGAGCTCTGGCTCATGGACTAAGAACCAAAAATAACTGAACCGGTTCCCATTGGGAACCAACCGGTGGAAACTGGAAAGGGGGTCTCTGGGACTCATGCATGGTACTGACAGTATTGCTGGACATACAGTACAACTTGTGAGCTTGTAGATCTGCTATTTTCACTATTAAAAGTTGAATTGTTTTGCCTACAATGAGTAATGACATGCCAAAAAGGAGGCATGGTTGGAGGTAAATAAACTTAGAACATTCTATTCCTCACCGTTGTTTCCGCTGAGCTCAGATTCTACACCGAAGATGACTATTTATGTCTACCTTTAGATGCTAAATGAATATAATCAACACTGTCAAGTACGTATCTGCTAAAATAATGTACTTGTATCATATTTTGCTGAGGCATGGAGTTTGATGCACACCTAGGGCATAATAGACAAAATCAAGTATCACGATATGTTTTATGATATTGTGGGAATTACTATTAGTGCTCTCACAACAAATTTACACAATTCATTTTTTTTATAAAAAATAATCCTCAGTGATGATGCCTACAGTACTAAAATGGTAAAGGCAAATAATACAACAGCTAGAACAGTCAGGTAAGGAAACTGATCTCACTTAAAGTGGCACTATGCACCTTTTTAATAAATTATACATTTAAAATGTGTCCAATCTGTATGGTAAAACAGTGGTTCCCAAAGTGGGGTCCGGGGACCCCCAGGGGTCTTTGAGGGAGTTCCAGGGGGTCCCAGCTAAATGATAGTTTGGAACCAAATGGACCCTTATGGGTCTGTAATTCTGAGAGTGCTCTTTCGAGAATAAATAAAGGTTTCAATCAAAATGGACCCTAACAGGTCCATTTGGTTCCACTTCTACACTCTAAGAGTTAAATTAACATTGATTTTACAATATAAAGTGGGGTCCCAGAGATACCACTGTGGTAGAGTATGTTATTGTTAATACAATATAACTTATACAATTGGGGTGGTTGTATTTTGTCTTTTTTTGTATTTTGAGACATTTAGATCGTGTCAAAGGTCTCACCTAGACACAGGATCTGACACGAATGGGAGGTGAGAGACGATGTTAGGAGCTCAATAAAAAAAATTAGCGCGACCTTGCGCTAACGATATTAGCGCTTCTGATGAGAGAGTAGTGACGCGTTATTATGTATCCCACCAACGTTCTAGGAAAGCCCCACTGTGATTGGCCAGTAGTCGCTGTGATTGACAGTTCTCATTTCTCATTCACAACTATGCCTAAACCTAACCCTAAACTTAAACCTCAGTAAAACTATGCCTAAACCTAACCCTAACCCTAAAGCTAACCCTCAGTAAAACTATTCCTGCCTGGGAGCCAATCAGACACATGTTAAGGCGGGTCTAAGCTAGAACATTGACCAATGACCAATTATTACTTCCGGTTGCCGGGAGCGAATCACAGGGTATTCTTCGCAATCTTTCCCGTGCACTCTGTTGGCACTGGCGCCACAGTGCCGGAGTCAATGGTGGCATCAAAAGAGTTTAAGATATTCAAAATAGCAGACGATATCTCGTCTAATATCCCAATATCATATAATACGGATATACCAGCCCTATTCACACACTATATACGTCATCGTACACGTAGCAAGAAAATAGCCAATCTCTATATATATATATTTTGTATTCGTTTTTTTATTTGCGAACATCTTCACCTACAATAACATGACTACAATAGGGGCACCCGGTTGAAAATTCTCTTCTTGCGAGTACTGGCTTGATATTGATAAGACTTGAGAGTTGGATCTGTGCACAGTTCCCTTTCTACAAACTATTGTGAAGTGCCTGTGAGGGCTCACCTGCAATGCAGTGGTCTGGTCTGGTGGTCTCGTGGTTCCACACCCCTCCTCTCCTCCTCTCTTCTGCCCTACAACAAACACACCCAAATCAAAGCCATGCCACATTGTTACTGTAAATGCTTCACTCTCTATAGCTCAATTTGTACAAAGACCATTGACCAATGAGGGATTAACTGGGGGGTTATCTTTTAACGGTGACGACAATTGCAATGTGCAATTAACGGATTATGGCTGTTTTCTACTGTACATTTCACTCTCCTTATGTTTCTGCTGTTGGACAGAAAGACAGATTTTCTGGAAGCAAATATCTTTAACCACTTTCAACCCAGTGTTCCTATTTTATTGAGTAATATAGGGACAAATATGAATAGGGACAAATATGTTATGGACATAACTGAAAACGGAATTGAAAATCACAAATCAAATTGTCAACATTGTGGTGCAACACATTGCACCACAACGCTTTGTGAACAGGTAGATCAGCTATTTTCACTATTGTCATACAACAAAGCACATAGGGCTTTAGAGATATCATGCTCATAATACTGATAATAGATTGTACATTAGTTCAAAATGTTTTACTGCTACTATACCCTCATTATATTCACTGTAGATTCCTTAACATTAGTAGTTAGTAAATCCTAGTTCAAATGTGTGGTTAAAATGCTCTGTTTTTATTTGAATTCCTCAAAATGTAACATATGTATACAGCACAGTACAGATAGACACACAAAGGCAGCGCGCGCGCGCGCACACACACACACACACACACACACACACACACACACACACACACACACACACACACACACACACACACACACACACACACACACACACACACACAATCATAGTTTCTAACTCATTATGCAGAAATGTAATTGTCCCATTAAATACAGGCAGCTTTTTAGTACACGATGGTAAAACAGATCTTTTTGTTTGGGATTAACACTAACAAGCTACACGTACATTACTATATTTATGTCGAGTGGAATGCTTAGATAAGCATCTAGATCTATATCTAGATTATGACTAAATTGAAAATTACTGCAAACCAAATAAATATCTGCCAAAAAAAGCAACTTTTAGGCAAAACCAAACCAAACATGTTTCTTATTTCTACTGTAATAAAGCTGCCATGCAGAGTACAGTAAAGTAAACATGTGCAGGGAATGTCCTCTGCGTATACAGTGCGTACTGTAGGACACCACACTGGCAGCACTGAAGGTCACAGTGTAAAAACGCTGAGCGTTACTTCAACTCCGGAGAGTGCCAGATGTAACCAAATGGACCCGTTTGGTTGCATTCGCGCTCCCCCGGTTTCAAGCGGGGGTTTACGAAATGGTAAATTAACAACTGAGGATTTAGTTACATTAACACTACGTACATTCTATCTCTTTGACTGTGTGTGTGTGCTGTGGGAAACGGAACCAGAAGACGTGTTTCATTCATCTGTCTCTGTATTTATTTCCTCGCTGTATAATTCAGTCTCATGCACACTCACTCTCTCTCTCTCTCTCTCTCTCTCTCTCAGCTCTCTCCATTTTCATCTTCCAGTCCTCCACGCCTCCCCGCTTCTCTCTTCACCCACACAGCTCTCTCTCTCTCTCTCTCTCTCTCTCCCATGGACTGTCCTTAAAACCCACCCACTCGCTCCTCGACATTGCAGTGTATCCTAAAATATAGATGTTCTCTCTGTGAGAGAGAGACACACACACAGACTTTTTAAAAATCTGCCGGCTCAGCCCAAAATATAAAATGAAGCTTATAGAGTGAGTGAGTGAGAGAGGGAGAATGAGAGAGAGTGAGAGAGAGAGAAAGAGAGAGAGAGACAGAGAGAGAGAGATAGAGAGAGAGAGAGAGAGAGAGAGAGAGAGGAGCAGGACAGACTGCAGAGAGCTGAATCAGTGCACAGGGCTGGTTCCTTTTTTTCTGATTTTTTTCTCTCTCTTCCCCTCTCCCTCCCTCCCTCCCTCCCTCTCTCTCTCTCTCCCTCTCTCTCTCTTCCCCTCTCCCTCCCCCCTCTCTCTCTCCCTCCCCCTCTCTCTCTCTCCCTCACTCTCTCTCTCTCCCCCTCTCTCTCTCTCTCCCCCTCTCTTTCTCTCTCCCTCTCTCTCGCTCTCTCAAATGATTCAGGGTGGAAAGAAAAGGCCTTTTCCCTGTCCTCAGTTGAACTCCACATCAGCTTCCTGTTATAAGGCAAGGAGGAAACACCCAGAGTTGCTCGTGCTCGTGGCTTGTACGTGCACTCTTACACGCGCGCCACGCACGCACACACACAGAGGAAGGCCTTCAGTGGATTCTACGCTGCCAGAGAAATTAGGTCAAGCACTTAAATGGCCCTGCACCGAGGTGGCGCAGAGATTTAAAAGAGGAAAAGGCGAGTGCACAAGCCTTGCGCGATCGCGCTCAAGTGTGCACAAATATCCATGCATGCGCCAAACTGCAAAACTGTCCAAATTAGTTATATACAGTATATATATATATACTGTGTATATATATATATATATATATATATATATATATATATATATATATATTCTGTTCATTTAACTGTGTACAAATGGAACCAAATGGAGCCGTAACATTTGCCCACTCTCAAGTGTGTTTTAAATTAACACGAAGGATTTTACTGTGCATTCATGAAGCGATTGACAGAGCGACGGCAGCATCTGTGCTACTCTACAGTCCAGATTTGGACAGGACAGGACAGGACAGGACAGGACAGGACAGGACAGGACAGGACAGGACAGGACAGGACAGGACAGGACAGGACAGGACAGCACAGCACAGCACAGGACAGGACAGGAGTCCAGTCCTGTCCTGTCCCCCCTGACCTGAAATGCCCCGGATCCTGGAACAGCGGGGCCTCGCTCGGCGACATCCCATCTAATCAACTATTCATAGAAGGGATGGACTGTGGTCTGTCTGAGCTCTGCGTTTAAGGTTTCAATCAATTGCATCATGCGAGAGGAGAGATGGGGAGATGGAGAGAGAGAGAGAGAGAGAGAGAGAGAGGTGTATGGGTGGGAGGAGGTGTGGAGGGTGGGAGCCTTATGGACAATGGTGGCAGAGGTTCTAACAAACAAGTATAATGCAATTTTGGAAAATAGGCTATGGCAGGTTCTGGATTGGATTAGTAAGGGTTCTATCGTCCAAGAAGTCTAGGGCAGTCCCTTCATAGACAAATGATAGATGAGCCTGTTGGTTTGGTTGACCATGACCATGGCCAATGACCAGCAGCCATTGTGAAATCAACATTCGAATGTTCAGTTCTCAATCACGAACATGAAAAGGCTGCTCTCTGCGTTATTACAAGCAGCAAACACAATTTTACTTTTAATTTAATCAACTAAGCCATTAGTTGACAAATTAAAATGACTATAAGAGGACTAAAAATGTATTTAGTGGAGGATAGCAAGCCCTGAAAGGCTCAACTGTGGTTTGACCTCCACTTGCTCAAAAGCACAATGGCACAAATGTTCTGTTTATAGGGGTGATTGTGTCATATAGCAATGCTGTGTGGAGGGAGACGTGTATTATGGGACAAAGGGTCATGTTGATCCAGTTCATATATTTTGACTTCTGAGTTCTGAACACTCAGTCAGTTCCTCTTTCCAAAGAGACAGAGACAGAGTAAAAAGGAGAGAGAATGTGATCCATGGCACAACCACCAAGGTTCTGTCATCTCTTCTTTCTTCTTGGGAAACATCAGATTGACACTCCAGCATGAGCATACTCTTCCCTAGCCACCCAGCCCTCCAACCCACACCATCGGTGAAGGCCTAAAGTACACATGCACGCTGCAAAGGTCCAGATGTGCAAGACGGAAAGAGACAAAAAAAGACCCCAAAATATCCAATCTACAAGCTCACAACACGTCGCACTGCGACATAGATCGTCTATTTTTGGCACATCATGACACCGTAGTATACGACAGAGTATACGTATTACGCATTCAAAAGACTCTGAACAAGCCCAAACATAAACTGTGTGCCTACCACTTCTAAACGTTTGACTTTGTGCACAAGTTTAAAAAGTGTGCATGTTTATTGTTTACAGAGGTGGTTTGAATGAGACCAAGCCACAGGAAAAAACAACTGAAACGTTATCGTTGGCATGAAACCGTATAGGCATAAACATCATTTCACAAATGACATTGTGGGACCTCGCAAGGAAGGCATAAGGCTGTGCAGTCGCTGCATGGGAGACATTAAATGCTATATGCTTTATATAGCACTTGTGAGAACATTAGTCATATTATGTAATAATGGATATTTTTTGCTTCACAGACAAAATATAGATATATATTATTTATATAACCGGCTTTTTTAAACGTATAAACAAGCAGGAGAAAAGTATTTGTTCTGCTTGTGTAATTGTTTTATATTACATTATGATGATCTCCTTTTAGAAAACATATACCGAATACATAATTGGCCACATTGTCCTTTAATTAAGTTACACATCCTAACTGGTGAATGTTCAGTTCAGTTCTTGTGAATTGCCTGAGACTTTATGTCCCACATCAAGCAGCCAATAAATTATAGTCCACATGAAGACTATAAAATCGACAAAACTAACTTAGATTTACCCACTTGAATTATTTAAAGGAAGGTTCCACTATATATATATATATATATATATATATACACACATATATATATACACACACATTAAATGTTCAACACTATTGTGCCATGGGAGTGGGAAGATATAGTGCATCGTGATTCGTGACTCCTTTGAACGATTAAAAATGCATTAAAACTATAGGCCTACTGGTGAATTTGCTCCGTTCTCAGATTTCAGCGAGAGTACAATTTAATTTAATCAAACAACTTCTTTGAGGGAAGCCACAGGGACATATAGGCTAAGGGGGGGAAGCCGCACAATTAAACCATATGTTTCCATGTCTCTCATCATTGCCCCGATCATCTAAGGCGACATGACTATTCTAATTAAAAGCACATTTGTTTTTCACCCAAAATCCAACAAATTGAGAGCACCAAGTCTTTTCCATTGGATGACTTTGGACGTGGTGTGATCCGGTTTCGCTGCTGCGTATATATCTCCGTTTGCATCGGGGACACAACAAAGAAAAGACAGACAGATTATGCGTCTCTGAAGTCTGAAGGGAAACTGGGACGTGGAGGCGACCTCTTTCCCGAACTGCGCAGAGAATTTTGCAGCTGAGCTTAGTTCACATAAGCCTACATTTGATCAATGTCCAAGTAGGCTACAAAAAAGTGGGTGACGAAATTGTATACACGTAACAGTAATTTACCCACGATCATCAGGAGCGGACGATATAGGATGTTCCGCGCGTAAAACTTAAGTCCCTCAAGACGGTCGGTTGTCAGTGACTCCAAAATCCAAATGGTGTCACTCACCGACAAAATCTCCGCGACGTCGTCAAACACCGTCTACATTTTGTGTTGCATTTATTAGGCTACCTATCCTGCACCAGGAACGTAGCCTATAAGGCTATGCCTCGCAATCTGGAAAACAATTAAGGATTCCTGCCCACCCCTCAAAAATACGTGAATTCAGTAATAAAGCCTATAATAATAATAATAATAATAGGCCTAATAATAATAATAATAATACGCACCGCTCTGCCTGATGGTTCAAGTTCAGGTTGGAGTCCTGGTCCGTGGCGTCCTCCTCCCCGGGTGCGTTCATGTCCAAGTCCAACGGCGGCTTTTTATTCCCCTGGACGTTTTTACGATCGGCGGCGGCGAGACGATCATCAACGACGACGCGACTATATACTTCACTCCCCGAGCTGTAACATGCTGTATATAATCAGCAGCACGGTGTCGCTTGCCGAAAACAACACATTCTCTCACCATCTCGAGCTTGTAGATCGGGGTTTTTTTTCGGCGAGCGACAGAATCTTTTTTTTATTATTTTTTATCCCGAATCCCGATCCTCGCCCCCGTTCTCTTCACAAAAAGAAAATGACAGCGTAGGTAGGTAGGTAATGGGACGGGTATAGTAGGTATATGGAGGCAGGCTCTTCGGGCATTCATTCATCCTCCGATAATAGCCTAATAGTTGAAGAAGAGATCCCCCTCTCTCTCTCCTTCTTCTTTCTCTCCCCCGACGACAAGGAACAGCCAACCCCCGCCAGCCAGCCATCCAGCCAGCCAGCCAGTCAGGCAGCCGCCGGTGTCCTCACTGAACCTTACCCGAGGAGCGCGTCGCTCTCCTCGGGTAAGGTTCAGTGAGGACACCGGCGGATCGAGATGGAGCGAGCCACGCGCACGTACGTACGCCGTATACTACGGCAACGGAGCCGCTCATTTTTAACTGCACACACGCGCGCGCGCGCGCACACACCACACACAGTCATACATTACGCCAGCCTAGGTTCAGCTGAGGTGAACCGCCGTCCCGATATTATACAACACACGGCGATGCGACGGCAGGCGGCACTAGGCAGGCTCTCTGCGGCTGCTCCCTCTGTCTGGTGTTCTGTCTGGGTCTGACTGACTGTGTAGTCTGCAGCACCACGTACCGTACGGCACCTTGTTGTTGTTGTCGTGTTTCATTAACGTCCGTTAAAAGGGTGGGGAAAGACGCTGAAATATTTACAAAGGGTCTAAGGTTGCGACGGATGGAGGCGACATGCAGTCAGAGCTAGGAGGAGGTTATCATTCATACATGAACTCTCCCCGTGTTTGCTTGTTGTAATGTTGCTGTTGCTGTAGCACAGGAAAGCGTATATAGATACATTTAAATCCGTCCTCACTTCAACTATACAGGCCAATAATAGCCTGAGTCCGACTCCCTGGAGGCCTAACGCCTGCAATACGCATACCTCACATTTTATTTACGAACGGGTCCGTTTTAGACAAGCAGGCCTGCCTATTAAGCTAATAACAATGGCAGAGGAGGTGATAATAATGCTATATCATCCTGCAAATCATGTCAAATAGGATAGTCTGATGTTTAATAATGCATTTTTGTTCGTTTGCACCAAATAGCTGTTCTTATAATCCCAGACAGTTGGTGCCTATAGAGATGTAGGCCCCTATGTTATTGGAATAAAGATTAAAGAACCTTATACACCTGTTTACCTGCTGGGTCGATCATGGGAAGCTGGTTGTTCTCTGCGGTTCTATGGAGCGTTAATTAAGTTAATTAAGTTGAAGCTGAGCGCCTCGGGTGACTGACTGAGACAAGCCCATGCATGCAGACTTGTTGACTTCAGCTGAGGACGATGTTCATTTATTGATTATCAGCTGTATTTTACCATACCATTAATTACCTATAAAAGGCCCAATCTAAATCCAATTAAATGTAGCCTTATATTGTATCAATACAAATAACAAAAACGACTGCCCTTGCCTATAGGCATATACACAGTAAAACCCTCAGTGCTAATTTATAACAGAGAGTGTAAATGTAACCATTTTGTACACTCTCAGGAGTTACAAATGGATCATTGAACACTGAGAATTCTGAGGCAATGGTGAAAAATACATTCCAACCGAACAGGACAAAGCACAGTTTACCTTGTTTATGAATTGAAGACAATTAAATTGAAAAACTAAGATTTGTTTTAATCTGCATGGCAAGAACATTCTAATTTGACTGTTAAATCTGTCAAATTAAATAGATAGATAGATAGATAGATAGATAGATAGATAGATAGATAAGATAGATAAGATAGATAGATAGCAAACACATTTAGGGTAGGCCTATAAAGTGACACTCTAAAGTGCAGTATGTGCCGTATTGTAAATGCACCAACACACAATATGGAATTCTATGTTTTAATACTTCCAAATACGTCACTACTAAGCTGACTGAATAACTGAATAAGTAAACTAATTTCATTTTGATGTGTGTTTGCAAAACAAGACAATTCGCCCACGTTTTAGATACAGATAGTACACATGCAGTAAAATACCTCAGTGTTATGCATTTGTTGTAACTGTGAGTGTCTACAAACACAGCAATTTACTGTAGCTGGCAGTCATATCATATTTCTTCTGTACAGTATATGGTACAGTGTGCAGATAAGTTTTGCTCTCGTCTTTCTGTGGAATTGAATCATAACTCACTAACAGTCGGTGAACTTGCGGAACTGACGTGAGTGTATTGACCGATGATAAAGGTTTATTGACATGTCATATTACGGCTGCACTCAATGACCCTGCTCTGTGTACTGTAGCCATCTGCACAGGCGAAAGATAATACGATTACGTGTGTGTGTGTGTGTGTGTGTGTGTGTGTGTGTGTGTGTGTGTGTGTGTGTGTGTTCCCATGCACTTCTACTTACTGTATACAGTATGGTGTGAGTTAATGGCTAATATGGATTAGGAGTTGTCCAAGTTGAATTTGATGGACCCCTTCACCTGATGTGACCTATGAGGCCATGCACACACACACACACACACACACACACACACACACACACACACACACACACACACACACACACACACACACACACACACACACACACTCTCTCTTATGTTACCGGCATGAGAATAAAAATATGTCAGTGGAGAGTGGAGACTGACAGAGTCGGTATATTTTCATTTATCCATTTATAATGGATCGACTGCAGCTCCTCTACTTATCAAACCATTATATTTACATTTCACATTTCAGGCATTTAGCTGATGCTGCACTGTGAAACCCTGAAAGTTAATCTATCTCTGAGAGTGTACAAATGTAACCAAATGGACCCTTACATTTGTGCACACTCATACAAATACAGCAACACAGACCCACCTTTGCAAACTACTACCAAAACAAGAATTATGCATTTTTTTTGTGGTGGTGGGGAGAACAGCATTTGTGCTTATAATAATAGCTCATATTGTCTTAATAACCAGACCGAATTATAATTATGTGCAAGTCCTAAATATTGCCCCGAAGAAGTGAGTTAACATATGCAGGGCTTCATGCCAAAATATGACACATCCTAATTTATTCTGGCCGGCGCCTTTTGGTAATAATCGCTAATCGTGATTACATTCTCCAAAATTAAACAGATTTCATAAGCAAACACAATTACCTCTATACCAATAACAATACATTACAATATTCAGCATTGTGTTTATAACGTCCACGCCTGGGAAAACATTGGATCAAAGTGAGGCAGTGCACTGTACATATTTGAAAAAAGGTATGTTGCAAAATCTTTAGAGAGACTGTGATTACTTACAGCTGCCATACACACATTGTTGCAGGACATTCTTTAAAGGGGATAATGTCTGTATGTGTGACTTTGTTTATAACATAGTGACAATAGCAGATCTACAAGCACACAACGTTTCTCCTCGCGCCACGTTGTGAGCTTGTAGATCGCCTATTTTCACTACCTCTTTCAAATTTGTTTTAATTTATGGAATTTCTTGATTTTTCTTTCATTTCTTCATGACATTACTGAGAAAATCTTTGGATTTTGTTATTAATTCACGAAACGTTTAGCTTTTTTCTGAAATGTTTTGAAAAAATAACAAATGTAGGGAACAAAAACGAAGGGGACTATTTGTGGGTCACGGACCCATTAGGGTAACAATGTGTCCGTGACCCACAAATTGGTCCCGAGACCCACTGTTTGGGAAAAAGTGGTTTAGAACATTGTTTTAATGTGTACTTTATGACATGGTTTTCTCGCTGTCTGTGGGTACATACATGAAGGTCCCCATCACCAGTGTTATATCTCAAATGCTTATTATGGACAATGTCTCCCACCCTCTCGAACAGAAGGAGCACGTTCAGTGAGAAAGCTATTGGACCTGAGGACGATTCTACTAATGTCTTCTAAAACATGACAGTTTTCAGAAAAAAACTATGTTTCTATGTCAGTGGTTCTCAAACTATTTCATGTCAAGGACCCCCAGAATTATATGCATTTGGTCGCCGACGCCCATCTGAAAATATGTTGTTCCAGGGACCACCCCAGAAGCAAAGATTTGAGTTTAAAACACTCTGAAAGAATATATACTATATATCAAAGATTCGCGCCACATGTTCACGATTTTTCAAAAATAGCAGATCTACAAGCTCGTAGCGCGGCACTATGTGCCACGCTGTGAGCTTGTAGATCTGCTATTTTTCAATAGCTAAAGTATAACATAATGCTTAAAACACCAAAAGGGGTTCCCGCAAAATGTACCACTGAGAGGCACATTATAGGTCATTCCTACCTGTGGCCATTAAACTTTACACCACTTAGGGGGGCATCAACTGAATTGAGTGTGTGTGTGTGTGTGTGTGTGTGTGTGTGTGTGTGTGTGTGTGTGTGTGTGTGTGTGTGTGTGTGTGTGTGTGTGTGTGTGTGTGTGTGTGTGTGTGTGTGCGCGCGCGTGTGTGTGTTGATCTATTACCAGAGCAATGTGACTCTGTCCCTAACATTAATTACTGTACAACTGGTTCTAATATTGCTGATTAGAACATGATTGTTTCTGTTGCATTATTTATACAGTAAGTCACTCTGGACTCGGGTCTCTGCTCATGAAATTCAATGTGAATGTGAGTGACGTTTGGATTTGTGCTAGTATCAGTACTTCAGAGTTCAGACGTGATGGTGAATACACATTAGTAGGAAATTGAAAATGTTGGGGTGTTTTATGGAGCTCTGTTGATTTTGACTTTAAATTAAATTCCAATAAATGTCACCCATTTCTACACAATTGCCAAAAAAGAAAAACATAGGTGCAGTGCAGACATCACCAGATGTTGCATATTGAGTTGTTTTAAATTCCAAATTGATCTCACGCACGCACGCACGCACGCACACACACACACACACACACACACACACACACACACACACACACACACACACACACACACACACACACACACACACACACACACACACACACACACACACACACACACACACACACACACACACACACACCGTATACCGTATACCGTATATTCAATGTTTTTTGATTGATTGATTTATTGATTGATTGATTGATTGATCGATTGATTGATTGGATACTTTATTAGCAGGTTTGTTGACAGTACAGGCACTACAGTCAAAGATTGTGCTGAAAGGATAACACAAAAAGCCCCAGGGGGCTTGTTTCCATTGTGGTCCAATACTCAATTCATCAGATTGTTATATGGAAAATATATATTATAGGCTATATATGAGTCGACGATATATCATTGCATCACACGTCATTCCTTTGTGAATTCTTAACTCAGATAGTGTCTAGACTCTGTAAATGAAGATCACGGAGGAATAAAGACGAGAGGAGTAGAGGAGTGGGGAGAAGTGGAGATAAGGAGAGGGGAGAAGTGGAGAGGAGACGAAAGGAGAGTAGTGAAGAGGAGCGGCTGAACCCTTACCGAGGTGGAAGGAGGGAGCGTCACTTTGGCACTGCTAATTTGCAATCAGACACTCTCTTTGAGGCCTCTCTCTCTCTCTCTCTCTCTCTCTCTGTCTCTCTCGCTCCATGCATCCAGACAGCGTGGATGGCAGCTGAGACAAAGCCAGCATTCTCCGCCGGCCCAAGGCCCCTCTTAGTTTGATTTCAGGCCACTGCTCTCAGACACAGGGCATTCTGCACGGAGGGAGCGCCCAGAGATGGCAGCCTACGGAGGAAGAAGGAGCACGGGGGGTGTGGGGGGGGGGGGGATATGGGGGGTGGGAGCGGGGAAAGGAGAGGAGAAGGGGAGGTGCAGTCCCCCCCACCCCTTATTTTCCTTGGTTTGAAAGTCCTCGCCTTCCTGTTCAGCCCAAACGTGCTGCACTGCAGTGTGGGGCGTAGCCCACAGGGGTGCAGCTACTACAAAGTACTCAACTCAAAAGGTAGGGGACTGGCGTAAGGCGGAGACTCGCCCAGGATGACGTAGTTCCCGTTGCCATTTTCCACTGTGCCACCTTTTCTCAGACTGAACACAGAGAAACAAAACTTAACTGTTAGCTCAATCTCTTTGTAATTAAGATATTCGATAGAAATTATATATTTTTTTAATGCCAGATTTAGCTACTATACAGTACTTCCGCAAATGTCCCATGCGAAGTGCTAGCCTTATAGCCACTATAGCCGGGGCTCACATGTGAGACTCGTATGGGTCTGATCAGTGATTTCCATTGTGCTGTCATGCTCCTTTGAGCACAGGTAAGCCTATGTGTTTGGGAATGTTGTTGAAGGTTGTTATGTTGTCAGCTGACACCCAAGCCAACAACGTTTATTTGATATCTCTGACACAAACACACTTCCCAGGCTTGCTCAGTTAACAACATACCGACTGCTAGAGACTGCTAGAGCGTAACTGTTATTACTTATTTATTTACTGAGGAGACTACACACGTTTGCCTGATCACTCGTCAATTCAAACAGAGAATAATAAAGTGTCTTTTGTGAAGATTTACAAAATCTCACTCATTATTCAGTCTAAATAAAGACGTCAGACTAGCCTGACATTACTACCACTACGCATCAAACTGGTCAGGCTGGAAAATGGCGTCAAAAAGTTCACCGCAAATCTTAACTGTAGCATCACTATGCCCATTCCCTATATATACTCCTGGTTTAACTATAAGTGAAAGTTTATCAGTCAAAATGTACTGGAGTTAAATTAAAGTACTGGAACATCAAAAGTATGCATTTTAAAATACTTAAGTTACTCTATCTCTCTAAGTTTAACATTAGAACATTTCCAAAACAATTAAAGATTATCCAGAACTTAAGAATCTATATTTCGATATGTCAATAGTAAAGATAACAGTGGCAATGCTATGAAAGCTTGTAGATCTGTTATTTTCACTACATTTGAAATGCAGTAGGGCTTAAGTGGTTAATTCATAATGTAGACTAATCTTTCCCTTCGTTGAGTAAAAAGTAAAAAAAGTACATTATTTGTCTCTGAAATAGTGGAGTGAAAGTATCCAGAAAGACATATACTATTGTAAAGTATAAAGACAAGTAAATTGATTTCTGGTCTAGAGCAGAGAATCCCAACCACTGGTACGTGTAACTGTGCTGGTACGCGGGACATGTCCCACTGGTATGTGTACCTGTGCTGGTACGCAGGACATGTCCCACTGGTACGTGTACCTGGGTCCTGTGCTGGTACACGGGACATGTCCCTCTGCCACTGGTACACGAGAAGTGAATCCCAAGTTTTCCCGACCGTGAATCTATAACCGTGCGCCACCAGGATCAATGATATGGGCAATGACAATGATATAACATTATGTTGTGATATAAAAATCACACCCGTGTGAAGTGAGGGGTGTTCTAAACATCGTACATCATCATCAAGAATGTTGGTCCCTTATTGGCCAAGGGATCCCACCGACCGACATACATATGCCGATTTGCTCAGACACATATGACGTAAATTCTCTGTTCATTGTCAATGGCATTTATTTGTTCAGACAACACAAACATTACAGCTGTATATAGGAGGGGCTAGCGCCCTCAATAATATAGCAGCGGGTTGACTACTTGAGGTCAGCCAACTAGTCTTCTGTGTTCTGGTACGATGATGCACGACCACGACGCACCCGAAAGAGCCATGGCGCCGAATTATGCTTCATATATCTACCGTATGCTCCATAAATATTCTAAATTCAAATTAGCAGTTGTCTGACTGAACTATTGAGTTATTTCTGAACTATTCCAGTTATTTCAATTTCTTGATACTAATCAGGTGGAAACCTCATATGTCCAGAACAGTTAATTCAGGATTCAAATTAAAAAGTAGCAGATCGACAAGCTCAAAGCTTTAAAGTATGTCAAGTTAAAATATGGAGATATAAGGATTCTGCCCGAGATCATATTTGATGAAGTGAGGATAGTTTGGAATGAGTTAAATAAGACTATCAAGGCACATAAAAACTCTGAATCCATTTATTTTTGAGGGGCAGTAGCCCCTCCTATATACAGCTTTTGTCCCCACACGTCTCAATATTTGCCATTGACAATGAAAGGAGAAATTGTGTCAAATATATCCGCCAAATATGATGTAAATCTTCACGCAGGTGTGATTTTTATTTCAAACATTGCGTAACACAAACATTGATGATGAAGGTGAAAAGACGCAAATTGTTATTGGCCGGAATGAGATATATGTTGATGTACTGTACGTTGATAAGAGTGCCCCTTACTTTTCCAAATTATGTTTATTAAATCATTGTGGAATAAAAGACAAATGCAGTGTTTCCTTGTAATATTGTAAAAAGTATTACAACGTGCAGTTTAAATGTGCTATGCTACCTCGAGAATGTACAAATGGGTGCATTTCTACATTCTCACAGTTACTTTAACTCCTTGAGCTCTCACTGTAAATTGTGTAACTCTGTACAAATGTAACCACATGGACTCAGAGTTAAAGGAGGTGTAAGTGTTTTAAATAAGTGTAAAATGTTTTTATAAACTAGAAATGTTAAAAATTATAAGTTCTATATTCTGTCAGTAATCATTGCTATAGTATAGTATTCGTAACAGCAGCCCCCCCTTGAGATCTACACAAAGATCATTTATCAGCTTCAATTATAGTATCATAATAATATTTTGTGAGTTCCAATTTTCTCATTCTATTCTTTGGCTTATTACTTCCAAAATCTCTTGTCTATCCAGTATGGGTAATTTCTCCTGATTGGAGCCCTGACAAGGAAATGTGTTTTCTGTTTAGTAAAGAGACGGAGAGATACCTGTTACTGTAGAAATGTAATTGCACTGTGCATACACTGTAGGTGGAAATGTAGGGGCAGAAGATGTCGTTCCATCCTTTATTGGTTTGGACAGATTCCCAGGTTGCGTCACTTAGTAGTTAGTAACTGCCTTCCTGCACTGGCCGAAAACGCACAATCCCCCTCAGTCTCAATACCAACACAACAATGCCAGGAATGGCTGTGTTTGTGCAATACTCCCATTAGGCAACATCCGACTGCCTAATTCATTACATTTCTCCCCTCTGCCTTGCCAGCACAACTGGCCTGAAAGGGCCGAGCCGAAAGTCGACGGAGAGAGAGTGTGCAGAGAACACTGGGAAACTCAAACGATGAAACGCAAGCAAGAGAAACTTTGTCTGTGCTAAAGTGATTTGGGGATGCTAAAAGCAGTGGTTCTCAAAATGGGGTGCGGGGAACCCCCAGGGGTCCTCCTCGAGTGGACTCAAGTGGCTAAAAGTACAGCACACGGGAGCTAATTGAGGATCTTTTGGAAGAATCGCGTCCTTAGCGTGACCCCTTCGGTGCGGCCTCGAGTGCCGCTGCTCACCCTGACCCCCGAGGGCCCGAACATGGCCCTGACGCTATGTTTAGCAGTGCACAGTGCAATTACTGTGCAGCATGGCTCTACTTTCCCCTGCTCAATCCGTCTCCCTCTCGTACTTTGCTTTCTCTCCGCATGACCACAAACACTCATTGTCACCAGTGGACCATGAGAACAATTGGGTTCTTATGCTGTAGCTTGGTCAGGGAACCCGGGGAGGGTAAACTTCGGCAATGACTGCGCTAAGCAAATTATAGCTCCAATGGCCTGTGTGGTTTGGAGAGCCTGCGCTTTGTAAGAGGCACTGCATAGGAAAAAAAAAACACCGGTTCAGCACATTTGTTGCTACTGCACACGTAACGGCGTCCAAAGGCGCAGCACAGTCGACTTCCTCCAGCCATGTGTCCCTGGCAATAATCTGTGGTTCATAAGCAGAAAAAGCAGAAAATAAAAGACAAACCCAGGAGCTGTGTTACCGGTAACCCCTTTTTTAAAGTCTTTACAGCGTTTTAGAAACACAGACATGCTGCTTTGTCAAAACTGAACAGTCGAACTGCAGGGCAATGAAACGATAGGCGGGGGGAGGGGGGGGGGGGGGGGTCTGTCCTCTATCCTGCCCTTCTCTCTCTCTCTCTCTCTCTCTCTGATCAGAGCTCCGCCTGTCCTCTGTCCTCCCGCGCGAAGCTCGCTCCACCCTCCCGGCCTATCCCCTTTCTACATGACATCATCTGCACATCTGTCGTCCCAACAGGGTGCTGGGGACACAGGCAGGCCACAAAATTACTAGATCACTTCCCTCTCCAGCCTCTCTCTCTCTCTCTCTCTCTCTCTCTTTTCACTCTTGCTTGTCTTTTTCTATTTCTCTCACTCTTTTTTTACGCACTCATTTTTCCCCTTATCAGCATGTCTCTTTGAGCAGGATTTTCTATCAGTTTTTTTTTTATATTGGCGACCCCCCCACCCATTGCCCCACACACACTTTGTTTTCATGTACGCCCCCGGGGGCCTGTAAATCACGTGAATGTATACTATGTTGGTACACTAGAAAGGACGTAACACTACGTAAACACGCCTGATTACCATCCAGCATCAAAGTGTACACCACATTACCACACTGCTTCATTACTCACTAAGTAGCACGTACGTTAGTGACGTTACACACACACACACGCGCGCGCGCGTGCACACACACACACACACACACACACACACACACACACACACACACACACACACGCACACACACACACACACACACACACACACACACACACACACACACACACACACACACACACACACACACACACACACACACACACACACACACACACACACACACACACACACACACACACACATCAAAGTTGAATGAACACACAGGGTTTCACTGTAGCATATACACACAGTACAATGCCTGAGTGTACAAATGAAACCAAATGGACCCTTGCGGGTCTAGTTGGTACCATAAACCATATGGACCTGTCAGGGTCCATTCTTTAGTGTGAAAGGAATACTCTGGGTTTCACGGTGCACATGTGGTGGCATACACAGTAAAAAATGGGGTTCATTTCCATTATGTGCACTCTCAGAGCAGTGGTTCTCAAGTGTACCCCCTAAGGTTTCCTTGAGGGGGGGTTCCGATTTCAAATGCATCCGTAAGGGTCCATTTGTACGCTCCTTAACCCATTTCGGGTGGGAACCCCTTTTGGTGTTAGCATTATGTTATGCTTTAGCTATTGAAAAATAGCAGATCTACAAGCTCGTAGCGCGCCACTCGCTTGTAGGTCTGCTATTTTTGAAAAATCGAAGAACGACTGACATAGAGACATAGCTTTTTCAGAAAACTGTCAGGATTTAGAAGACATTTTTAGAATCTGATCTCAGGTCAAAATGGATTAAGATAAAAAAAATAAAGATAAAAAGCCTGAGAACCACTGATCCCAGGGTTACATGAACACTGTGGGATGTTACAGTGTACAGGCCTACTGTACCACTGTACGTTAGCGATCCCGTCCTTTCCCAGGCATGTGGCAACGTGTACATTTGAGACGGCAGGAAACGGCCATTAAACCAAATGATCCGTGCACTCGACCCCAGAGCTGACCCGTGTGATTGTGAGCAAACTCAATCAGCCAGGTCAGCACTAACCCGATGTGACGAGTCCGACTGCACAAACTAACTGTCTCTCTCCCTCCCTCTCGCTCGTTCGCTCGCTCGCTCGCTCGCTCAGGTCGACAGAAATGAAGTACATCTGCTTGAAAGAAAACCTTGAGAGTACCTTGTAATTTGTACTTTTGAGTACATGAGTACTTTAGAATACTTAAGTAAAGTATTTTTTTACTTACTGTACTTTAACACAAGTAGGCTACACATTTCGCAGACGCAGAGCAACTTTCACTGCAGTAGTGGAGTAACATTTGACCGGGAGTATGACTGAAGTACTTTGACCGGGAGTATGACTGAAGTACTTTGACTGGGAGTATGACTGAAGTACTTTGACTGGGAGTATGACTGAAGTACTTTGACCGGGAGTATGACTGAAGTACTTTGACTGGGAGTATGACTGAAGTACTTTGACCGGGAGTATGACTGAAGTACTTTGACCGGGAGTATGACTGAAGTACTTTGACCGGGAGTATGACTGAAGTACTTTGCTTGAGTTCTTTGTCCACCATTGAGGCGACGACTGCACAAACTAACTCTGTCTCTCTCTCTCTCTCTCTCTCTCTCTCTCTCTCTCTGTCTCTCTCTCGTTCTTCGTGGTTTGGCACTATTAGAGCTCGCTAAAACTGGTTAAGCAGTTGTGATTGCTCCTTGTGTGGTGTTTGTGCAAGTGCAACTCTATACAGTGTGTGCGTGTGTGTGTGTGTGTGTGTGTGTGTGTGTGTGTGTGTGTGTGTGTGTGTGTGTGTGTGTGTGTGTGTGTGTGTGTGTGGTTAAACAGAGAGAGAGACACACCAATTCAGTGTTTCCAATAAAGCGAGTGTTTCAGATGAAAACGTCTTCAATTAAAAACAGACTATACAGAGTCATACATGATTGAACAAACTACTGTCAGATTAGCCTTTGTGTAGCAAAGTATAGTACACAGAAAATGATCTTCCTTAAAAGAGTTGTTAAGAAATGTGTTGTCTTAAAAAATGTTGTGGTTAGCATGCAATGCTGGGTATAGGGCTGTGCAATATATGGACAAACTTTAATATATTTCTGACAAAAGAAAAAACCTTGATAATATTGTGATAATATTCTGGGGATCACTATTAGTGATTTTGTTTTTAATAGTGAAAATAGTGTGACACTCTTGTCTGATGAAGTAAGTCAGGGGTGGGCAACTTTGACGATGGAGAGGGCCACTATATTTCCACACTCACTCCAGAGCCACATTGCATATTACTGTCGTAGCAAAAATAGCCCATCTACAAGCTTGTAGATTGGCTCTTTTTGAATTGGAATCCTGAAAAGTAACATTTTCATTTAATTTCAAATGCCTTTAATTACCCTATAGCCTAGTTATGTTAACTTTATGAACTAAATACAAATAGGCCTACATTGGATATTTAAAAAAGACAATAACATTTTAATACTACTCATTAAGCTACTAATGTAGACTGAAGTAATTAAAGCTGGTCATGTTTGCAAATCAATAACATATCAGTATTCTGATATTAACCTGAGGGTTGTGGCCCCCGGGCTGCCAGTTACCCATGTAGAAAGTAAGGCATTCATTTCAGTTACCCATGTACAGTAGGAAGTAAGCAGGCATTCATTTCAGAAAAATATATAAAAATGTGAACCTTGGACATATGAGGTGTCTGCACGACAGAATTTATATACATAAATAAATACATAAATATGTAGTTGCATATTGCAAATATTACATTTTCATGTCATTGGCAGTCCTTGCTTTTTTCTCAATAATTTGATCATTGTAAGAATTTATATATATATTTTAAAACTATTGTATATAGCTTTGGATGATAATAATTCAGATTATTTCACGAAAATGATTTAATAAGCACCAGCACTTTACCACTGGTACGTTTCTTTTTATTTATTTTTTGCAGCATAATTCATTACTTAATAAATCCACTTAATGGCTGCAATAAAAGGCTCTGTATACTTTAATGGTAGTGAAGCAAAGCTACTAGAATCACTGCAGCATTCATTGATTACTGATTGATCAGTTATAGCAAGTTCGAGTATACCTTCATACGGTATGTTCATTGTAGAAGCAATGTCTTCTTCTATTTATCTTATGTGCACTAAGCACAATTCCTATAAAAAAACATTTGAGAATTGTGTTGAAACTAAACAGCTAAAGAACTGTATGTTTCAATTATACATATGCATGCTCAAACAAATATTTGGATAATGGTTTAAGATTCACAAGAAGGCAATGTTCTAATTCCCTACTACGCTATAGAGGAGCATCAATTCAGAGATTAAAATATATACATTTAGGCATCTACGACGATAAACCTTATTAGAGACAAGGGTCACCAACATGTCCGTACACGGACACAAATGGTGTCCATGGCAAAGCCCGTCCGTGGCAAATTGTAGATTTTCTGTTTTACACACCATTATAATGTTCTCATTTTGATTACTGAATGTCAAGTCTCCAGGTTTTCTTCAGAATAAGTATGATAATTATTTATTATGACACTATGGCACATTAGGAGTCCACTAGTACTAGTGGTTCTCAAATGTTTGATTTGCAAAGACCCCCTTAACTCTGAGAGTGTTCAAATGGACAGGTACAGACCTGTTATGATCATTCAGGGCTATCTATTTATGTGTTTCTGGTCATATTATTGTCCACTCACTTTGTATGTCCGTGGCAAAAATGGAATGTTGACCAAAATGTCCACCACAAGCCAACATGGCGATGACCCCTGGGTAGGAACCAAGATGGCGGAACCAGGAAAGGGTGCCGAGGGGGATCCTTAATATGGGGGTTTGACAGCATGTCACCACTAGACAGAGTAGACTCAGTAGAGTGACCTCCGGCACTTTGAAACATGGAACTGAGGAGCCCTCTTGAGGATGCCAAAGGGAACTGACTTTAGACAAAGAAAACCCAGAAACTATTATTTGACAATACTTTTAAACTCAATTAAGAGTTATGGGGATCTATTTCAGTTTTGCAAAGTGGGTGCCGTGATGCAAGTCCAGTGGTGCCGCAGAATGCTTTGATATTTGGAATATATCAATATAACTTCAGTTTAACCACTTATATATAATAACCTATACTGACCTGAGTTGGCCTCCTTGGTGTGTTCCCAGCACCAAGAATAGGAGTGCTGAGGTTCAAGTGGTTAAGTAGTATGAAGTTATTTTAAATTTGTCCTAATGGAAACGGATATTCTCTCAAATCTTACTCATGAATGTAAGGTGAAATAAAGTATCAATGTAATTCAGGGGTGCTGTGGGGATGACAAAGTAAATTACTGGGCTGCCACCTGACAACCACTTATCTATTTGATCATAACAGTCAATGAAGGGTGAATTCTTAGTTCCTCTCGGGAACAAACACCCCCGAGGTGAACTTAGTTGTAACTTGTGACAGAGAGAATGCTGAACACAGGTCTGTTCTATTTAAATGCTGCACCCTTGCCTGTTCTGGTCAAATATGTTACAGCTGTTTTACCATATGAGGTACAATGTTGGAAAATAAAAATGTATGGGTTCAAGTCAGTGTAACTGAAAAGGCCTCTTCCATCAAACACTGACCTCTGGTACTTTGGCGCCCTCTTCAGGAAAAGACAGGAGTTGTGTTCAATTGTGTGTGCAAGAACTCCACCTAAAAAAAAGAATCAGACATTTGCTGTTACAAGAAGGAATCATGGTTGTTTCACAAAAAGGGTGACTCAAGTCCCTGTTTAACAGAATGCTAATGGTTTTACAAACCATATAGAGATCTATGGAATTACATTTGTGTGAAGATATGTCCCAAAATGGACAAATGAAGGCTCTTTGGGACACACATCTGCAACAACAACAAAAAAAAATAAAGGAAAATCAAAATACCAAATGCTAGGAGAAAAATATAAAAAGAATAATAAATAACATGAAATAAAAATAAAGAAGAACAACTATGCAACCTGTGGTTAGTTGATGTACTTCAGATTCTGGAACAAAAGAAACAACATCATCATCCTTTATAATCTAAGACACTTGAGTAATTGATTGATTGCTTTTGGCAAACCAGAACCCACTCCGGTTCAAAGGCATTTTCTGCAGTTGCCTTGAAAACATGTAGGCCTAGGCTACATGCGCTAACGATTCTGCAACTTAAAACAACCGAAGACTTACTCGCACGCAAATGAAAACAGCAATTCTTGCTTTGTTAACTTCTCATGGACTTCTTCTTTTCAGCTGCCATGTCTGGGGACACCATATGCATCTGTTGTCCCTACATCTGCAACGTGTTTACGACTCCAAAACAGTATCTCAACACCAAAAACATAAATCCTGTTTACATGAAAGGGATAATTCTCGATGACGTTTATGTGCACTACATTGTTGCAAATATGCTGGGTTTTATTTGGTTCTTGTTTCTTTACTCTCGCTTCATCTGCTCTCAAAAAGGTTCAAGATGCTGGGAGGACAATAATTCCCCAAAAGTGGATTTTGCGTTGCCCCCTCTCCATCCCCCACCCTTGCGACCCCCACCAAACATGGAATCAATTTCCTCCTGTCAGCTCGCAGGACTGCATGGATGCCCTGAACGGTGTAAATTAGATTTGATTACAAAGTAGTCGCGCTTGGCTGCGTCATAAACACTCTCTCGCATGTCCAACCCCGAAGGCGCAAGCTTCGCTTTTCATCTCACAAACTCCATAATCCCATCGCCGTAGTGAGGGACACACAGCCGGGGCAATATTCATCTCCCCAACCAGGCAACAACACTGAAGATCCCTCATGCATTGTAGCATGAGGGATTCCAACCTCTCCCCAATTTACACATACCCGTTGGGCACTGGCCTACTTGGAACGATGCAAGTTGGAAATGCATTCCCCACCCACTCACCAGTTATGTCTGTGTCCCTTTTATGCCCATATACTGTATGTAGTTCTTTGTCAGGCATGCCCAATATGGAGTCTATGCAGATGTCAGAACACCATTGTGATGTCAGAATAGGCCAGCTCCATATATGGAGATATAGGGTGATCAGGGCCAGAGCCCGGGTAGAGGCTTGCTGGTTCTGGACAACGGTGTATCCTATGGACTCAACACCGGGCACTGCACTCCCTGTGGTGGTGGGGAGCGTGTGTGTCGAATTTGAAGTCGATGGGGCGAACGGTTCCTGAGTTACATGGATTACAGACATACATACTTATGTACACACAGAGACTTGGTGCATTTATAGATAGATAGAAGATACTGTAGAATAGATAAATGTTATATGTGTAATTATGTGTTATTATATGTTTGTCTTGTCATAATATGAGGCCAAACAACACTTCTGACATTGTGGTGGAGCATGAAAGCCAACATACAGTGCAGTATAGCCTGATAGGCCTTGACTTGCCTGAATGCCATTACAGGAACAGCACAAGGCTGCAGTTGTATATCGCTTTTCTCCAAAGCGCTTTACAATGTATTTCACATTCACCCATTCACACACAGATGGTGGAGCATGCACGGCACCAACCAGCTCATTGGGTGCAGTTAGAGCTTAAAGGACCACTTCACCACTTTTCAACTTCTCTTCCTATAATTGGTCCTAACTAATGTTCATGATAAAATACCACAATTTATTCCTACTCAGTCTGTGTCTCATAGGAAGGCTGTGGGCAGTTCAGAAACCCGTCCACCAGTGACATCATCGATGGTGAATCCAAGCTAATAGAAACGGCAGGCTTTCTTTTCCTGAAAGGTTGCAATGCAAAAGTTGAAGCCATCGTTCTCACGATAATAAAAATCTAAATATATTTTAAAACAAATCTGCCTAATGATGATGTCACTGGTGGACGGGTGTCCGAACTACCCAAAGCCCTCCTATGAGACACAGACTGAGTAGGACAAAATGGTGGTGTTTTAGCATGAACATTAGTGAGGACCAATTATATGAAGAGATGTTGAAAAGTGGTGAAGTGGTCCTTTAAGTATCTTGCTCAAGGACACTTCAACACGTAGCTAGGAGGAGCCGGGGATCGGACCAGGAAACAGGAACCTTCGGATTCCATGACATCCACTGCCGCCCCAAAAGCCAAATATCACCATATGTTTGACCAAATATCTCAATTTTACATCTATATTAAAATTGCGAAGGCAATTATTATTATTATATATTTTTTAAATCTAATTATGGGTCCATGTGGTTCCATGTGTACAATGTGTGTTAAATGTAACCATGCCGATTGGGGTCCCAGAGATTAATAAACAAATAAATCATTAAAATGGGGGGTCTTCGTGTGCATATTAAACTTGGGGTCCTTCAAATTACAACAACTTGAGAATGACTTCTCCAGATCTTACCCTTGAACCCTCCATTGTCTGGACGAGGGACTTGAGGTTACGGCTGCCGTCCAATGTGCATGCTTCTCTGCTGTGTGTCCTCGAATAAAACAGAAATTGTGTTACACTAACAAACCAAACCAGAATAGACAATACATACGCGGAACGGTAATGAGGTTAAGTGTACTGACATGATCTTATACCATGCATTCTGGGGTGGATTAACGAACAGGCCAACTAGTCCCAAGAGCTCAGAGGCCCCCCTAAGCCAATGCCTCTGCGTGAGTTGCAGGGGTTATTACATTAAATTAAAATGTCTTGTCATTTCATGTTCATTTGACTGAAAACTGAAGGAATATCCTGTACATTCACTTTTAATATGACTCGAGAAACAAAGAATACCATTTAGTGTTTAGTGCATAGTTCAGTGCATAGCAGTGGCTGTGGTTTTCTGGTGCCACAATCAAATATTTTAAGTCTAGAATCAAACCATCCAGGATCCTGGTGAATCGTGACCATAAATCCTTTGATTCTAATCAATAACAAAATATAAGCTAATCAATAAAAACATTGGAAGTCCAGGGACTCATTTAGAGTAGTAAAAATCACACCCGTGTGAACTGAGTGGTGTAAGGTCTTATATAGCCTGATCAGCTGTGGTCTGACGTAATGTCTGACGTAATGAAATCACACCCGGGTGAACTGGGTGACCGTAGCAACCATGCTAATTTTTTTAGCACAGACAGACAGACAGACAAAGCCAGTTGTAGGAGTGGTTTACACCACTCAAAAGTAAGAAAAGACCACATGGGGAAATTATACTTAGGTGATACAGTATCTACCGTACTTCAGCTTGTTGAGTTTTCGGTCAAAATCTCCTCCATGGGTAGGAGGTATAACTTGTTCCAATCAACCAGAACTTAAGATCCAAGGATCCAAGTAACTCAGAGAGTGTACAAAAAATGGAACCAAATGGACCCATTCCATTTGTTCACTCTCAAGAGTTACAGACCTGTAAGGGTCCATTTGGAACCCACTCCAGGAACTCTGAGGGTGCACAGACTCACTCCACTTTGAGAAGCACTGGTTTAGTGTGTCTTAACTTAGGCCTGATTTATACTTGGTCATATGAAGGTGTCAAATTGGGATGATATATAGCTGATCTGCAAGCTCACAACCTGTTGCATGCACAAAGCATTGTAAGCTTGTATATCTGCTATTTTCAATGTGTGACACCATCGTATGACAATTTACAATTTAGGCATTTAGCAGACGCTCTGATCTAGAGTGACTTACAGTAAGCAAGAACAACACAGTAATACATCAAATACATAGAATGTAGTCATCAACATCCGTCTAACAGAATATCTGTACAATGAAACTATGAGTATACACTATAGAGTACTATAAAATGTTATCAAAATTACATAAGTTGAGCCTTTGCATACGTCTGGAAGGTCGTCGAGGCTAGGGCAAGTGCTACAGCAAGGCTAGGGCAAGTGCTATGGCAATGACAGAGCATATATTAGGCATTAGTTAATATGCTTTTGCAATTAATTGTATGTGCGCTGTTGATTGAGTTGGCGTACAGGTAGGTGTAGTTATTGTGCTGTCAGCTGCACGTCAGTGTGGGGACTCGGGAGGCCTTTTACAAGCCTGTGCCCAGGGGCCCATTGTCTTATAATACGCCTACAGTATGCATACATTATCAAGCTGTTCTTCATGTCTTGCCGGGTTAGCCTACTTATGACGAATTACTCTATTTTCATTGTTTTGTTCGGTGTGCACCGTCCTCTAGGCAACCACCCTGGGTCCTTGCTAGGGATTCTGGGCCCGAGGAAAGAATGTCACAAGATCCACAAGGACCGGTTCTTGGAAAAGGATTATTAATGTAGACTTTTATAGGGCTCATATCCAGCTTGGCAGCCGCACCACCCCTAATAATTTCCTTGTTTCACCACCATTCTCTCCACCACTGCCTCTCTGTGTGATCCCGTTGTGTCATAAAGCTATAGCATGACATAATAATAGCCTCACCATCATACTGTATGACAGTATCTTCTTATCCTATCATATTTTAGGTCAGCGGCAAAACGCAAACAGGAGTCATGGACAATTTATAATCCGCCGTCGTACGACTGTGTCGTGCTCCGAAGCTGATCTATAAGATCCCACCGTGTCACATCAGCAATGCATTGTGAGCTTGTAAATCAGCTATTTTCGGATTACGACACTGGAGTATGATGAAGTATAAAACATGAAAAATATGTGCGGGGTGTGTGTGTGTGTGTGTGTGTGTGTGTGTGGGTTGTAGTTGTTGCCATCGCTGGCCTAACGTATCATTGAAGTGTACAAGAGGAATTCCAGTGGGATACCGAACTTAAGATGCCTCCCCCCCAGCCCTCTGTCTCTCTCTAGCCTCATCTTCTGCTGCACGCAAAATATGAGGAGAAACAGATACGGCGGTGTTACATGCCCAGACACTGAGTACACACTGCCTTAAGTGCTATCTTGGCTTTGGAACTGGTGGTCAGGGGTAGGATTATTTGACAGGGAGAGAGAGAGAGAAGGGGGGGGGGGGGGGTCAGAGACAGATGGATAGAAAAGGAGAGGGAGACAAGCAGAGGCTGTATACATATATACATAGATTGGGGTACAGAGACAGAGACGGACAGACAAATAGAGACAGACAGACAAAGAGAGACAGGCAGAGATAATGGAAAGACACACACCATGATCCCTAATTCTCTGTCTGGAGTGTGTCGGCCTATAGTGTGGATCTTACGCCAGCAGCATTATCTATGAGACCAGTGGCCTCAGACCAGTCATATATACGCTAGATAGAGAATATATATAGGTGGGGCGTACTGGAGCCATCCACTATCATCCTGGACCCGGACAATCCAACTCAGCCGCTCCACACACACAGATCCGACCACCGAGGGTACAGTTACACTCAATCGGAGCCGGGGCGATCCAATCTGATAGAAGCGAGAGAAGTAAGAACTGAAGTATATTTGTCTTCCCCGGTCCGGAACAATGCGAGCCTGTCAAAACTGTACTGGTGGTGAGCATCAACAGAACCTATTTTTGGGGTGGTCATTTGGTGAACAGTTCAAGCAAAACAAGTCAAAGTGGTGCTTTTTTGTGAACACAATGCAGCGTTCCATGAGGCCATCAGAGGACAAGTGACTTCAGTTGATCAAACCATTTATGGAATGGACTATCTAACCACTACACCAATGGTTTTCAACCCATTTCATATCAAGGTCCATTATTTATTCGGCATTTGAGCCACGGACCACCATTTGATGAGATTTATACTATTATGAGACAATAGGCAAACTTTGATCAAAATAACAATTATTCTACATTCTCTAATTATGTAGACTTCTTGTGAATTAATTCATGCAGATGTATAATAATAATTTAACTGTTATAACTGAATATAATATTAAACCAAATGCCATTTGGTTTCATTTTACGCTCTCAAGAGTTAAAGATCAAATACGTGTCCATTTGGTTACCAACTCTCCATCATTTAGCTGGGGACCACCTCGAACCCCCTCAAGGACCACTGGTTGAAAATCACTGCACCACACAGTCAAATCCTCAGTGTTCATTTGACGCCGGCTCCATTCGTAGACGCTCGGATACAAAAGGATAAATTAACACTGTGTAGAGACAGTGCTCCCCCTCCCCGATCTCAATCTTCTCTAAAATGTCAACAATGTCAACCAAAGAGACATTGGACTTTGCCCTCACATCCCCTGGTCACTGAGCAGACCTATAAAAGTCCTCATCCCCCTTTGAAGACTCTATGAAATCACAACAGGCCTGCTCCCACCCCTTGTAGCGCTTGACTCGCTCTGAAATTCCACAGCAAAGAGACTATTTGCAGGGACCGTGTTTAAAAGGGGGGGGTTGGGGGACAGTAAATATTCCTGTCGTGGTCTCGCCTTAACAAGTGTTCGCAGCCTTTTTGCAACTCGCTGGATGTTTGTATTCCCACGAGGTTACGACGGCGGGTGACTTCAAAAGATGTCTTGCGAGACGCAACATATGCTTACAACTATGCTGTCAGGGTTATGTCATGTGACAGAACTTGATAAAGTGTCTGCTCTGCAGCCAACAACAATGCTGCACTGCACACAGCAGAAATAGTGTCACTCACAGTTGTGATGATGGAGATGTTCCTCTCTGCAACCACATGAGGGCGTACTGCTGAAGGTGTGTCTCTACAGAATAGAGAGTATGCACATGCATGATTTTCCCATCAGGACACGCCCCCCTCATCTAGACTGAGTGGCAAAACATTGAGCAGCATGGATTGATTGATTGAAATATGTATTAACAGTTTGCAGAATTACAGTACATTTCAAGCACAAACTCAATACAAAGACTGTTAACTGTGAGTGGACGACCCAATTAAGCATTACACTTGTTTACAAGAGGGTCCACCTTGTTCAATTAATCAAAACATTTAGAGACGTACAAATAGACACTTCTATATAGTCAAAGAACAGAACAGGAATTCATCATAAGGGAGGTAAAAGGGGAAAAGAAACATATACAGTGAGGGGAAAAGGGGTGGGCGGTGGGGGGGGGATTCAGATTTTTACGGAGGCCAGTTTCGAATTGCAGCCGTCCGTAGGTGCCCTTTGAAGTGGAGTGTTGGAGTTTGGAAGCACTCGTTGGAAATCACTCAACCGTCCTGCGTACCACCTGTTTCTAAATGTCACATAATGCAGGAGGCAGCAAAATGTTGTGTTATTGAAAACAAGCACTTCCAAACTCTGACACTTAAATAATCAAATGCAGGGCATTTCTTGACAGAAAGTAGCTCATAATGTTTCTATGGTGGATTTTTATGAAACAAAAACTTTGTAGATAGAAAGAGGATAATTCAAGCTTTTCGTACAGCTGCAATGTTGGTGAGTTTAACATTGTTTAATGCAATCAGACAGGACTTTTCTGTTTGGATGAATGGGCTGTCAACACCAGAAAGTAGTTTTTTGCAGTGGGCGTTCCTGCATAACTTCCAGGTACGATGCTGTCATGTGCATACCCTCTATTGAGAGAGAGAGAGATCCACGTTCATTCCCCAGAGTGCACTCATTTTATAATTGGGGAGTTGAAGTGTTTAAAGTCGAAAGCCGAAACAGAATAATGGGGAGATACTGAGCTTATTGTACCAGGCAGTATTGTAGGCCTATAGGACATGAAACCAAGCCATCCAGGCTCCTGGTGAATCATGAGCATGAAACATTTGATTGTCAAAACATATAGCCTATTTTAATATGTATTTATATTATATAGGCTCCTATATATTTCATAAATACCCTTTCTTTTGCGTTTTCAAATATGTTTTGATACAGAATCCGCTTAAAATGATTTATATAAATATTTTTGGAAATCTCCATGGCAGAAATGAATGGGGTTTCTATCTGTGGCACCACAAAATTGCCACCACTGCTATGCTCTATATATATCAACCAGTATAGTATGTCCTATATAGGTCCTATACCCAACACCAGGGTGAACATTTATCAATGGAAGAGTAGTAGGGAGTAAGTTCACAGAGAAGATTATGTGCACATCTCAATGCCTTTTTTGTTGCCTTAAAATAAAGTAAGTCTCGGAGCTATACAAACTGGTGTGCGGATGTTCTTCCTCTTCCTTGAGAGTAGTAGGGAGACCATGCACCTCCAACCACTACAGTTGGGTGCCACCGATATTGTCCCTTATCATTTGACCCATTTAGGCCTGACCTCAACATTTAAAAAAATCCTTCTAAATCCTCCAGTTTTCTGAAATAAATATTTTCACGATTTTTCAAAAATAGCAGACATACAAGCTCGTAGCGCGCCACTCGGTGGCGCGCTATGAGCTTGTAGATCTGCTATTTTTCAATAGCTAAATTATAACAATGTTTAAAACACCAAAAGGGGTTCCCGCCCAAAATGGGTTAACTGTCCTTTTGCGCAGATCACGCAAACCTCAGCAAAAAGAAAAGGACAATATCGATGGCCTCCAACTGTATGTACAGGTGTGTATTAGTTACACTTGTATTAACATACTCTACCATATAGATCAATTAAAAATAACCTTTTATTAGGTTTTCATTAAAATAAATTCCACATTGCAGATTCAAGTTATTCTCAGGAGTCAAAAGGGTCTTTTCACTTACTGTGCATCTGAGATCTTTACGCACCCTCCGTCTTACTGACTGGTTCAAGGTTCAAGCTTAGTCTTGGTCGGACGACTGCGTTGCAAGTTTAAAAAAAAAACACACTTGTATCAAATCATCACATTCCATGCTACAAACACGTGCTCAGACAAACACACCTACACACAAGCTGTGCATAGCATCAAAAAAAGCAAACCTAGGAGCTCATACTGTATGCGTCGAATCTGGTAGCCTCCAAGCTTTCCTCACACAACAGAGATAAGATTAAGAATATCATATTTTTTTAACAAGATATTCTGATCCTATATGGTTATTTGGTAGTGTGACAGTGTAAAATAATTTCATATTCTGCTAGTAATCATTTGCTATGAAATGTGACTGTTTGTTCAGTATAACTGATTGGCTGAGATTGGCAAATGGCATTGCCATAGTGCAACCCACCTGAAAACGTATTTCACCTAATACTGAGCTCATCGATAGGCTATGTATATCAAATAACAGTTTTGCCAACAGCATCTCACATGTGTCAGATAAATGCCAATGTGTCAGATAAATAATTATATAAGCCTAGGCTAGCTATACTCTCTCTCTCTCTACATACTGTCTATACACGCACGCGCGCACGCACACGCACGCGGCACACGCACACACACACACACACACACACACACAGACACACACACACACACACACACACACACACACACACACACACACATGAATTCCTGTTCTGTCTATAGAAGTGTCTATTTGTACGTCTCTAAATGTTTTGATGATTTGAACATGGTGGACCCTGTTGGAAACAAGTGTAATGCTTAATTGGGTCGTCCACTCACAGTTAACAGCCTTTGTATTGAGTTTGTGCTTGAAATGTACTGTAATTCTGCAAACTGTTAATAAATTCTTCAATCAATCAATCAAAAACACACACACTGTAGGCTACAGCTG